>NC_045426.1:494902081-495216934 GCF_902635505.1 Sarcophilus harrisii | reverse complement strand
CCTTTAGAAGAGTTCAAGTTTAAGAGTCTTCTATCCCTAATGAGGGAACTAGATTAAATAATATCAAGATTCTGTGAATTGAGCATAATGATAGGGCTTCCTTTACAATTTTGTTTTGAGGATCAAATGAGTTAATGTTAAAGTCCAATATAAATTCTAGCTTTTTTTTCAAATTCTAAAAATTTTAGTTCTAGCAACAGCAGGTAGATACCCAGTAATTTCACAGGATGTAAAATTGATGTCTGTACACAATGATATGGAAGTTTTCTGAGCCAACAATGATTTTTTTTTATAGTCAAAAGAATTTGGCACTAACAATCTGGGAGGATTCCTTTAACCCATACTCTTTAGGAAACTTGGTATAATAACCCCAGTAGCCTGTAAAATGAAAAAAAAAAAAAAAAATCAAAGAAACTTTAAGACCTGAGGCACTTTAAGACCAGAGTGTGATCAGCAATAACTGCCCAAATCCCCTTTCCTCCTCTTAGAAGGTTTGACTACCAACTAGCCACCATTTCCCTAAGAATCTACTTCCTACTCCCATTAATATGAATCTGTATTGATACCCAGGTCCAAATTCATTTCTTCCCTCCATCAATACTTGGTCCTGCTAGACCAAGAAAAGAATAAAAAAAAATTCACCATACTTTATTCTTTGAGGAGTACCATTTCTTTCAGAACCCCAGTGCTATGTGCCAAATTCCATTCAGGTTCTAGGGTCTAAATTGTTTCCACCATCTCCTCTGACTGTACTTCATATGTTAAGGCTTTCCTTGATATTGTCTTTTTTGCTCCATGACTCCTTATTCTGGATCTTGGTTTTCTGAAACTTCCTAAATTTTCAAGAATTTACTCAGACCCCATCAAAGATCAAATTTTGAAACTTCACAAAACAGATGTGCCTCTACTTACAGTCAAAACAAGAGTGGCATAGCCAAAAAAATTAAAATACATAGGGAAAAACTAGTCTAGAAACCCAGAAATGTGAAATTAAATCCCAATAATGCCATTAATTACAAATCATTTAATCTCCCTGGACTGCAATATTCCTTTTTATAAAATTAGAGATAATCTTTAGCCCCTTCTCAGTCTGAAATCCTACCATCATGTCATTTTCCAGGGTTGCAGTGTGATTTTGAGTAACACTGAATAAACTGATGACCCATCTCCCTACCAACATCTCCATAATGTACTCATTCCAAAGGATTAAGGAATTCATTTAATGGAATTTTACTCTATAGTATCTAGAAAACTATAAAATTTTGTTTCAATTTCACTGTCAAGAGCCAAATTAATACTATTTGGTCAATTTCCTCCATTTGAGAGAAAAAAAACGATATCTATATGTCAAATAAAATGGTAGAAGAATGGTCACTCATCATTATGATATATTTTTAAGATAGTCTTGATCAGTGGTTTCAAATGCAAATAGGAAGAGATCCTTCTCAGTAGCTATTAAGTTAGAAAGCCACAAATTGACATTATCTATATTGTATTATGTTTTTATTTATTTTGTAAAACCTTTCCCAGTTACTTTTTAATCTTGTTCTGACTGCCCCAACACTGTTTGACATTTCTTGTCTAAAACAAACAAAAATCATTCTTTAAAAAACAAACCAGAAATAATTTGGAAAAACATTTTAAAAAGGTATTGTGTGGTCTTAGGATGGAATGGAAAGAGTTTAATTTACACCAGTCATACTTATCTGGAATCAATCAATTCTAGAAACTGATTTTATTATTTAAGAGTCACTAGATTTATTAGATCCCAAGTCTTACAACTTTACAGACCCAAAATAAGAAATCCAGAAGAGTATCAGTAACTGTATATCAGTGGGCAAAGACACTAGCCTCACTAATTAAAAACCTATAATCTTTATGATGTAGGAACAATAGAATGAGGAGAGTAAGTTACTCATGACTTTTGAATCCCCCCTCATCTGTTTTCCCAATCCTATCTTAGAACTCATTTTTGAAATAACCCACAAAATATCAAAACTCTGGAAGTCAAAGTGTAATTCTCAAATTGCCAGAAGCATGTGACCTGAGTAGTATATCTGTTGATCTTGTTCTAATGGCACAAAATATATTACATCCTGAGAAGGAAAAGCAAATCCAGTAACTGCAAACCAGACTCTCAAAACTCAATTCAATTTTAAATCCTTCAAATTACAAATCTTCCTCTGGAATTATCGCAATATATTTTTTGAGGCAGGTAGATGATATAGTGACTGGAATAAATAAGACCTTAGTTCAAATCCTTTCTCAGACTATCTGATTAGACAAATAATTTAGTCTCTTTAAACCTCAGTTTCCTCAACTGTAAAATGGAGAAAATAAGAAACAAGATTACTGTAAAGATCAAATAACTTGACATATGTAAAGTATTTTACAAACCTTAAGTCATTATATAAATATTAGGTTTTTTTAGGAAATTAACATATAGCATATACTGCAGTGAATTTACCAATTCTTCTCCCATCAGGGCTTACAGTGTCAGAGAAGTACATACAAGAATCTTTAACAGGAAACTCTCTTTCAACAAAATTAAGGTAAACGGGGATCTCTATGTAATCCTTTTTTTTTTTCTTAGCATGATATTTAAGATCATTTGGTCAATTTTTCTGTTTTTAGAAGAAGACAACTGAATTTCAGTGAAAGGATAGTTAGTCTCTCCTTTGCTCCTCTGCTTCTGTGGAAAGAGATGCAAGGTTTAAAATAAATTTTGGAGAGTTATTATTTTTTGCATGAAATATAACAAATTAAGATGTTCAATAGTGATTTGCAATAAGAACTAAATGTAATGTACCCAAACAAACTAAATTCAATCATAGACTTTATTTGAGTAGGTCTGAAAGTCAGTCTTTTACCTCAGATGACACAATCACAGTAATGCTCTAGTAATAAATTATATCTACCTCAACCTTTGAGTTGAAATACCTCAATGAAACTTCTAAGTAATGACACTCAGAAATCAAAATGAACAGAATGAAGACTTCAAAAACTCAAAATTTGGATTCTGGAAAAGAAGACATTATGATAAAACAAATATTAGTGGCAAAAAAGTCCTTTTCAAAGCAATATTCAAAATAAGTACATAGCAGGAAAAGACACACTACTTAGGAAAGGGAATATATTTACTGACAACTTTTGTCATCAGTAGAAAGAAATTTTATTTCATTTCTGTCATCCCTGGCAAAGAGAATTCAATTCAAATTAAACAATCTCATGAAGTAGATTAAATAGATATACAAATAAGCAAGAAAATTAGAGATGGTGAAAGATAACCACAGAAATAGCCTCTCTGTTCCATTAGCATTCACAAAAAGTTAAAAGATATAGTGGAAAGTACTCAGCATACTTGGTGGAGGATTTAAGGAAAACATAGATTTGAATGGCCACAGAATGAGCAATTATTCTTTGTTCACTCCAGTTTTTCTAGTGTGGAAAGTTAGGCTTAACTTTTTTTTTTAATGATTATGGATCAACTGCCTCATTCTACTCCTCCATTAACATAGCCTGAAAATACCATTTTTGACTGCCATGTCACACAGTTGACACCTATCAATCTTAGAACCCACTAAAACCAAAAATCTTTTTATCTATAAACTGTTATCTGGCCATATCTCTTCAATCATATATTATAATACTTTGATTTTTTTAATCCAAATGGAAGATTTTATATTTATCCTTGTTCAATTTCACCACTTTGGATTAGGATCATGGATCTAGCCCTACAACACTAGCGAACTTGTGTTATTAATACATTAAACAAATATTCTATCTCTGTTATCATCCAAATCATTGACTTATTTGTTGAGCAATATACAGCCAAAGTCACTTCCCTAGTATACTCTACCAGCCATCTCTTTTCAGAATAATGTTGACTTGTTAGTGTTTATTATTGTGGTCTGGTAATTCAGAGGCAGTGAGTTGACTTTGGCTCTATAGTCAGGAAGACAAGTTCAAATCCAGCCTCTGACACTTACTAGCTATTTGACGCTGAGCAAATCACTTAATTTCTGTTTGCCTCAGTTTCCTTAATTTTAAAATGGTGATAATTATAGCACCTGCCTTCCAGGGTTGCTACAGAAATAGAAGGAGATAACATTTTAAAATATTTAGCACATACCAGGTATTATTCTCCCCTAGTTCAAAGTTTCACAACCATCTAACTAAATGTGATATTGTATTCCACATTTCTCCATGTTGTGCATAATATTATGAGAAATAATGAAGCCTCTGATGCTTTTCAGAAGTCCAAATCTATTAAGTCTACTATATTCCTTCTACTAGTCTAGAAATCCTGCCCAAAAATGAATTGTCAATAGTCAATAATTAACTGTTCCCAATGAACTCAGGCTGATTCTAAGTGACCACTCCATTTCTAAGTTCTCACATATAAGTCATTATTTAACCACTATATGCTATAGAAGAATATATTCTACAATTTTGTCTGGAATTAAGTTCAAGCTCCCTTGCCTATAATTTTAAAAGATATATCTTTTTTTAAAAAATGAAAATATTTTTCCAACCTCAGTATGGAAACACTTATTATGATCGCCACAGTTTTTCAAAGATCACCATGGGGGATTAGCAGTCTTAATCACTAGTTCTTCCATTCTAAAGTTCATCCTCCTTGTTGGAATAAATAGCTGCAAGATGAAAGTTAAGTGTTTTTATCTTCTTTCTAGCCTGAGTTACCAATATACTATCTACCTCCAAGCAGTGATTTTATCTGATTTTCCTTTCTCCTTTTCTAAAATACCCTTATTGTTGCCATCCTTTTGTGATAATTCTCTTCCCTACTCTTGCTTTCCAGCTTCTGTAAATTTCTTTTGAAATCTAAGCCCATTCATGAATTCCCTACCTACCCACACTGGTCACTTGCGGGTCTTTCTCTTTATTGTTCACCATAGTTGTGTGATGTTCTCAATTTTGAGAGTTTCCCATCCCTCTTAGACTGCTTTCCCACAAAAGAATTGGTCAGGAGATTCTATCTATACTTTCAACTACTTAAAATCTACTGTTCTAAAATCTAGGATTGATATCAGACTATGACAGATTTTGTGATATCATACACTGATTGTTCAATTGCACACCCACTATGGCAGCAATTGGAGAAGATATGAATGGGAAAACCATAAGCTGTTAATGATTTTCAAATGCCTATCAATTATCCTGAGTGTAGAAAGTATAGAATACCATTATTCCTTTGCATATCTGAGCTGGCTAATAGAGTTAGAATCTGTTTACCTACCTCAGTCTTTTATTTCACAAGTGCTACTAACTCAAAAAAGTGTTATTTCTTTTTTAATTTAACATAGCATATAAAACTCCCAGGAGAGTTGGCATTCTCTGGACAATATATCCTCAAAAACAGCCTGAGTGTATGAATGCTGAGTGTTTTTCCATTATACTGCTTAGTCTACAGGCTCAGTGCTGTGCTCATTAATGTTCATACCTCATTCACACACACAAAAATAAGTCCTTCTTTTGTCAACATCCCCTGGATCCATAGAGGTCACAGTCAGAAGAATGTAAAAGCTGAGACCAATACTTAAATATTGGGAAAGAATCAGTATATAGAATCAGTACATGATTTGAATTGAATCCCTCTCTTTGTCCAATCCCTCTGATCTAATCCCATAACCAATCACAAAGCTGAAAATTTACATTTAAAACCAGTAGCAATAAGGAGCAGAAACATTCTCTTTGGGAACCCAGTGTTATTATTCCAACACCCTTCATGACTGTATTTGGTCTTAAATCTAAAAGTCTTCTTTTACAAAAGCAGCAATTGAGAAATGGTGAAAAACCATGACCCTGTCATTCTTTTTCATTATTTGTTGTTGTTCTGAAATAGAATTGTTCTGAAAAAATTATCTTTAAAAAAATGGCAATTTCATGGAGTTAGGCATGATTTTGGGTAAGTGAGCCCCAGGGGCTCAATAAACAAGTATGAGCAGATGTTCAAAGTCTTGGAAAGAATATGACAATGAAAGAAGAGGGAATAATGTTTCCAGACTCTGACATTTCAAATCCAAGACACTGTCTGAGCTCAAAGTTACTGGAACACCTGCTATAGAAGCATCATTTTGTAGGATTTAATATTTTCAGTAATGAGTTTAAACGTACACTATTCAAATAATTTTACTCTAAGCACCATACTTTCTTATGTGCTCTCCTATGGAGTATATTGAGGAGAGGTTCCCAATTTAAATTTAGAAGGTCATGAACAACAGCCACCTGCCCAAAAAAAGGAGAATGTCCTTCCTCTGTCTCTTTTCCAAAGGGTCCTCAGAAAACAGAGATAATGTCTTCTAAAAATACACACACACATACACACACACACACACACACACACCAGTTGTGAGAGCTATCTTCAACTTTAAATTATTTTATATTATTTGTAAAAGATAAACTAAATCACTGTTGCATGGCAAAGGGTACATCTCAAAGATATATACAGGAAAAATAATGCTAACCAGGAGTTGGTGGCTGAATCTTGGCTGTGGAGCAAGTTTCTGAAGGAGTTTTTATTGTAAGGATCAATTGTGATGATGCATGTAAAGTGCTTTTTTAAATCTTAAATTAAATATACATATATATATATATATATATATATATATATATGTATATGCAGTTGACCTTATTGTTATTATGATCAATTATGCTTCCAATTATTATACAAACCAAGGTATCTCCCACCAAAATGAGATGAAATCTGTAGTCATATCCATACTATGTACTTTAGCATTATAGCGACACAGTCCTTAACACCTTCATTAAGTATATGGGATGCATTGGCTTTTCTTAGTTCAACAATCCACCTGAGCATGTAAGATTTTGAACTAAAAGGAATCTTAAATATCACCTAGTCCAAAACATTTATTTTATAGCTGAGGGAACTAAAACTTGCAGGGCTAAAATAATGTGCCAAAATAAATTACAGTATTATTGGATGATGAGGGGTTATGAGAGTTGAAGATAGATCTTTTGACACCAAATCTAGTGTACTTTCTACCATTCCTAAAGAGTTGAATGTTTTTCCCAATTGCTACATTTACTGGAATCCACCAAAGATGATATCTACAATTAAATCTGTGAGACATGGTTTTTATATGAGAAAATGCACATTTGTTTTCTAAGTAACAATAGAAACTTTCCACTAGCATAATCGTCTTTCATCATAATATAAAGGTAACCTTAGGTTCTAAAAGTCTGTGATACTTTCAAGTGTCATGCTCTGGAAGATCATGCTAAACTAGAATACAGAGTTGATAATGACCTTTATTACTGTCACCAGTGAACCAGCCCACATGAATTCACAACTCATCTCCAGCTTAGCTTCAAGTTGCCTAATTTTTCAGTTGTATCAACTCTCAGAGACCCAGTTGTAGAGGGATCAAAGACCATAATATCTAGCATTAGAAAGAAATCAAAGGTCATATAGTACAATCCACCAATTGTACAAAACAGAAACTAAGACCCAGAGGTTTAGTAATTTGCCAGAAGTCACACAAGTAGTAAACATCAGGTGTGGAATATGAACTATTTCCTCTTATTCCAAAGCCATTGTTCTTTTCTCCAAAGCATATTAGTAATCAATGTCGGTAAAAAGAGTACTCCCATTGATTGTTGAAATATTCATGGAATAACATGGGCTACACTCATGGTGAAGATGTTGTACACCTCACTTTCACTTAAAATCAAATTGCTCCCCAAAGGAATCAAATGATACCCCCTCAAAAAAAGGCATGCACTTTTAAAAAAGAGTATATTTTTCTCAAAAAAAAAAAAAAAAACTTAAACATACTGCTTTTTTTAAATTTATATCATATCTTTTGATCCAAAAAAGTGAAAGAAATTTTTCAATTAATGCTAATTAATTCAAGGACTTTTTTAAATAAGGTAATTTTCAGAACTATAGTATGTACATGAAACAAAATAGTAATAGTGAGTCAATTTTTCCATGTTTTATACATTAAGAACTACTCAGTACTTAAATTACAGTACTTAACCAACAGTACTTAAAATCACATTTCTTTTCTTTTATGAAAAAACATTCAAAGTAGAAATTTAGTGCCAAGCGGGACTGATATTGGGCCTGAGAAAGAAACGGCAAAGTGCTTCATTGATAAGAAAGGATACTAGGAACACAAATCTACAAAATCTCTGAAGCAGCAAATCTTTAAATGATCAACTGATTTAATCATTAAATGACCAAATGATTAAATGACTTAGGCAATCACATACTCAAAATATTTAGTCTCCTTGAGACCAAAGTCTAGACTGAATAATATCTTAAGCTTCTTTTTGGTTTTGATTTTGTGAGATTGTGAATATGCTTCTGAGAAAAGGAAGATCAAAAAAAAACAAAAACAAAAACAAAAACACATTTCAAAACCCTTAGAAAATACAGAGTGGTACAGTCATTTCACCAAAGTTAAAAAGGACATTATATAGTCAGGAAACTGATTTTGTGACCCTATATGCTTTGCTATAAAATTGGTGCTGAAGAGTTAAAGAAGCAATGAATATCTCTACCTCATCATCAATAAAAGCAAATTGGAAGATTTGAAGAAAGGGAAAAGAAGCTATTGAAAGCTATTATACAGACTGAATAAGAGTCCAAAGATTTCTACATTTGTTAACAGGCCTGTGAATAGCTGAGAGCAGGAAGAAGTCTTTCCACTACCATTTGGAATATCTGAAGTCAAATCTTTGTGTAACTGAGAGCTGTCCTTCTGATTTAGATAATTCATCAGTTGCAGTAATTACCCTGGGGAAATTGTTCCAGAGGGAGGGAGGGAATTGTTTGCTTTTACCTTATTGTAGAGGACTAAGCCTCATTTGCATTGCTAGTCTTCTATGGCTGGAGCCTCTTCTGCCATTTGGTAGATTGCCATCACATTTCAAGTGATGTGAGACATAGCAGATTTATGCACGGTGAAGCGGACACCGAAGGGGGTTGGTGTATTTGTGTTTCATTTCCAGTTAAACAATACACAGGGGACTGTCACACTAACAAGGTTTATAATGATTGACTTGTTCAGCCATATCAAGACCTTTACTTCAATAGAGCAGAAGCCTCAATAAACAGGAAATTTATGTTTGAACAGATGTCTGTCTAGAAGGGTGGTACCATATTTCTGCCTGACTTGGTGCAGACTGAATTGAGTGCATTCCTCTTTAAAGAGCATGACATGTTTTAATTCTGAGCAATTTAAAGAGCACTGGTTATCACCTTTCTCATGTAAAACAAGATGAGCAAAAGTGTATATTAGTCTTCTCCTGAAAAGAGTTACTGACCCAACTCCAGAATAAATTTTTTGAAGGACAGAATTCAGAGGGATACATGTAAACAACATTATAAGCCTACAAAAAGAAAATGAGGATTTTTCACAATATAACCCATAATATATCCCAATCCATTGGCTCTGATGCAGCCTCTGGCATAAATAAATACTTATGCTTAATGCAGAATTAAGAAAGCTCAGGGCATTGAGCCATTTAGATAATGCACTGTATAAGGAAAGAAAAAAAAATTTCCTGGAACTTGCCATAACTATAAGATGAGGTAGAAAATGTAACAAGGGTGGACTCTGACACAAGAATAGTATTTGGTAAGGCTAGACTTGGCACAGTACCTAGCATAGAATAAGTGCTTAATAAATGTTTATTGACCATTAAGTAACTAATGAATCTATCATTTCAAGTCAATTCAACAAATATTTTTTTAATTCCTACTATATGCCAGACACTATATTAGTTGCATGAAATGGAAAAACAAAAGGAAATAGTCCCTACTTTCAAGAAGTTTACATTCTATCAAGCAAAACTACATATTATAAATAGGTATGCAAATCCAAAGATATGAAAAGTACATAGAGGATATGTAAGACTAAGAAGGCATGGAAACATGGAGAGGAATATGGAAGAAATTAGAATTAGGCCAATATATATATATGCCAATCTTACACTTTTACAATGATAGGTGTCAAACCAGAAGTAAATCTAAATATAAAATTCACATTACAAACAAATTAGACAAATATGGAAAAAATTACCTGTCAGATCTATGAATATGAGAAAAATTCATGACCAAACATGAGATAGAGAGGATCATAGAAGAATAAAATGAATAATATTGATTACATAAAATTTTTAAGTTTTTGCACGAAGAAATCAAAGCTAAGATTAAAAGAAATGATTATCTGGGGGAGGAATATTTCCAACAAATTTTACTGATAAAGGCCTAATTTCCAAAATATATAAGGAACTGATCCAATTTTATAAGAAAAGGAGCTATTTCCCAAATTATAAATGCTCTAAACATATGAACAGATAGTCTTCAAGGGAAGAAACTCAGTCTATCTATAATCATAAAAACCATGCTCCAACTCACTGAGAATTTGAAAAATGCAACAGAAGACCTAAAAGTAGATTTCTTTTTCAGTGAGTAAGAGAGAAAAAAGAAGGGAGGAGAGAAAGAATCTGTTAGGGCAAAAACAAGGAAGAAGGGTATGGAATTTGCTATTTCTCATAATTAGGATATGTGAAGGGAAGAGTACACAAACATTAAGAAAGGCATGGGGATGAGAGCATAAGATGAATATTACTCATCTTTAATATACAAAGAAGCATTGAACACATATATACACACATACATTTTGTTGTAGAAATATAGCTAACAACAGGAAAATAAATGGGAATGGCAGAGAGGTGGGTAAGAAGGAAGGAAATAACAGAAAGAAAATATTCACTAGTAAAACAAACTTCCTAATTCTAAATGGTAGATTGAAAGATAGAGAAAAATAAAGAATTAAAATGTAAAAGGATGCCTATCAACTGGAGAATAGCTAATAAATGGTGGCATATAAATTAATAGAATTATATTATGTTGTAAAAAAAGTTTTGAAAGAGGAACTGATAAAGAGTGAGGTGAACAAAACCAAGAAAAGAATAACTATAACTACGTAATTATACATTACATATAATTATATGTATATATAATAATTTTCTATATATAATATAATATTATATTATAACTATAAAGAAAAATAACTCCACAAGACTTAAGAATTCTGAGCAAAACCTTGATAAAAACACATCTCCAGCGGACTCATGATGATGCCTGCCTCCTAACAGAAAGGTGATGAATTCAAAGTATAAAAAGATTCATTTTAGGACATAGCCACTCTCCATATCTCCAGGGCTGGTTAGATTCTCTATGGACAACTTGCCAAAAGATGAGGAAAATCATATAGGTTGAAAAGATTTACATGAGTTTTGAGTTGTGCCAATGAAAGAAATACCCACATTGGGAGAACCAATTACCTACCTTCATACTGAAACATCTTATACACATTGTGAAAGCATATGATACAGCATATACTGCAGAAGACAGAGTTATCTAATCACTACTCTGCCTTTACCTTCCATGACTTTGGGCAAGTTACCTAATCACATTGGAGCCTCCATTTCCCTAATCTATAAAAGTAAATGGGTTATCCCTAAAGAATTCTTCCAGTTCATTAGTATGGCAGAAACTAGGCACTGACCCATACTTAACACCGCACACCAAGATAAGATCAAAATGGGTCCATGATCTAAGCATAAAGAATGAGATTATAAATAAATTAGAAGAACAAAGATCATTTACCTCTCAAACCTGTGGAGGAGTAAGGAATTTGTGACCAAAGAAGAACTAGAGGTCATTATTGATCACAAAATAGAAAATTTCAATTATATTAAGTTAAAAAAACTTTTAAACAAATAAAACTAATGAGGACAGGATTAGAAGGGAAGCAATAAACTGGGAAACATTTTTACAGTTAACGGTTCTGATAAAGGCCTGATCTCCAAAATATATAGAGAATTGATTCTAATTCATAAGAAATCAAGCCATTCTCCAATTGATAAATGGTCAAAGGATATGAACTAACAATTTTCATATGAAGAAATTGAAACTATTTCTAGTCATATGAAAAGGTGCTCTAAATCACTATTGATCAGAGAAATTAAAAATAAGACAACTCTGAGATACCACTACACACCTCTCAGATTGACTAAAATGACAGGAAAAGATAATAACGAATGTTGGAGGGGATGTGGGAAAACTGGGACACTGATGCATTGTTGGTGGAGTTGTGAATGGATCTAACTATTCTGGAGAGCAATTTGGAACTATACTCAAAAAGTAAAAAAAGAACTATACTGCCCTCAAACTGTGCATACCCTTTGATCCAGCAGTGTCACTACTAGGCTTATATCCCAAAGAGATATTAAAGAAGGGAAAGGGACCTGTATGTACCAAGATCCCTCAAAGTCTTTAAGACTGTCATCTTCAAAAGGAATTTCCTTGTTCTGGTTCAATTGATAATCTTAACTTTATCCACTTAAGTGTCATTCCAGCTTCCTCATTTAGCAAACTGAAGACAGAGATGTATATTGCAAATGCTGTGGTTCTGAACCACTCCTTGAAGGACGAATTCTCCTTGAATCCTGTGTCTATAAAAGACCCTGCCATAGAACAAACAGCTTCATTCTGTTATCTAGGTGGGGCTGGATGAGTTTGGAGATCCCAATCCTATTGAATTAAACACCCATTCAATTCCAAGATTGTCTATTCTGAATTCAGCTCAAACTCCACCCATTAGCCCCAACTAGCCCCCTCAGCTTATAGTCAAAGGCTTCTATTATAAAAGAACCAATTTTAAATTTACTCCTTGCAGAGGAGCTAATATACCATTCATGGCATATTAGAAAACTCTGCCCACTGGAATATTTTCTTTCAGTGTTACCCTCTCTTTATCCTCACCTATTTCCCTAACAAGACTTTATATCTCTCTGTTGGGATTTCTCTACTAGAAACTTTACTTCTCTGCCAGGACTCTTCCACTAAGGAATTCAGCCTTTCCATTCTTGCATAGCAAAGGCTGACTTCCCATTGCCAACAATAAACTTGTTTTTATCAGTCTAACTTTTTGGGTTCATAAATTCCTTTATGAAGGATCTTTGTGCTGCCAGAAGGGGGGGTTCCCAAAACTCCCTACCCATGCACCAAATCCCAAGGGGATTTAGGGGAGCCAAACCTCTTTATTTGGTTCCCTGAACCCCGAACCTGCCACTAACGCATTATTTAACTCGCTAATCACCAGGAACCCTAATCTTATCATTTGGTTCCCTGACTCTAATCTCATCAGTTCCACTATTAGTGATTATGAAAACAGAGAATTATGTAAACACTAAAAAAGTCTTGTTCTACTTTTCATCTGTTGGTTCAATTCCTGGAAGTTCCATCTGTGTGTAATCTTGAGATGACATATGATCTCGAGTTGCATTTTCTGTAAACATTTCTATTTACATTGCTTTTCTTTTTTTTAATTAAAGCTTTTTTTATTTTCAAAACATATGCATGGATAATTTTTCAACACTGACTCTTACAAAACCTTGTGTTCCAAAATTTTACATTGCTTTTCAATATATTATGAGGCCACAATACTTAACAATCTTTCATTAACTTCTTCTGTAGTGTTTTATAAATAAGTTTTTATTCTAAATCATTTTTCCCTTAGATTCCATGAACCTCTGCTTGACAAGATCAAGTGCTTACAGGCTAAAGATGTTTTGATGCCCTTGTAACAATTATTTCAAAACTTTGAAAGTCAAATAAATTTCTGTGGAAATTTCTGAAAATCAAGGTTGATGTCTTCTCATTTTATCCATTTCATATTTTTCCACATCTACAACTCAAGTGAATAGGCCAAGTTAAAAAGATACTGTAGTTGTTTATATTGCCTTGTTTTCATATTATCCAATGTTCTAATTTGATGGATTCCTTTGACTGTTGATATACTGACTACACTTACCTGATTCTGATGACTTCCTCATAAGTAACCAGTCATTTTTTACCTTCTAAAACATGATTAATTTTTTCTTAAGGTATTACTTAGTGCTACCCAGGTTTGGAAAACTGTACTAACCTGCATTAGACACAGTCAAGCACATCTAGTGTGTTTTGACTTTTTTGGTAGAAAACATTCATATTTTATTGCATGTGAGTTCTCAAAAAAATCTACAAACATTTGACCTCTTTTTTTTCAAACTTAAACCATATTTTCTAACATGCCATTCTCATGACCAACTCCAGCAAGCTTATATTTGCATTAAAGTTGTTGAAAATCAAAGTATAATTTTGAGTACCTTGTTGATTCTTATATTCTTTTTTTCTTCTACAATAGATGTTGGCACATAAGCTGCAATTCCAAAAAGCTTATCTTCTACTAGGCCCTGCAGGAAACAATGATTAAATAAATTTCTAATGAAATAGCATTAGAGCACCTAATAAAACTAACAGCCAACTCTTTAATTTGTTTCTACAAGAAGTTGTGAGTCATCCTTTCATTTAGTTAAACATTTGTTTTGTTTTCTGATTTTATTCCTTGTGGTAATATCAGTAATTGATATGGTTGTTATTCTACTAACATTGATTCATTTGTCATTTTGACTTAAGAAACTGTGGTAAATCTAGAGACATAAATATGAAGAAAAATAATTCTTATCCTTGTGGACCTCACAATCTAATGAGAAGAGACAATATACAAAAGGAAACTGAAAAGGGGATAGCACTTACTACTGGGCTTATATCCCAAAGAAATATTAAAGGGAAAGGGAACTGTATGTGCCAAAATGTTTGTGGCAGCCCTTTTTGTGGTGGCTAGAAACTGGAAAATGAATGGATGCCCATCAATTGGAGAATAGTTGGGTAAATTGTGGTATATGAATGTTTTGGAAGATTATTGTTTTGTAAGAAATGACCAGCAGGATGAATACAGAGAGGCTTGAAGAGACTTAACATGAACTGATGGTAAGTGAAATGAGCAGAACCAAGAGATCATTATATACTTCAAAAATGATATTGTATGAGGATATATTCTGATGGAAGTGGATATCTTCGACAAAGAGAAGATCTAACTCAGTCCCAATTGATCAATGATGGACAGAAGCAGCTACACCCAGAGAAGGAACACTGGGAAATCAGTGTAAACTGTTTGTATTTCTGTTTTACTTTCAGGTTATTTTTTACCTTCTGAATCCACTTCTTTCTGTGCAACAAGAGAACTGTTCAGTTCTGCACACATATATTGTATCTAGGATATGCTGTAACATATTTAACATGTATAAGACTGCTTGCCATCTAGGGGAAGGGGTGGAGGGAGGGAGGGAGGAGAAAAGTCGGAACAGAAGTGAGTGCAAGGGATAATGTTGTAAAAAATTACCCAGGCATTTGTTCTGTCAATAAAAAGCTATAATAAAAAAAAGAAAGAAAAGGGGATATAGTACTATAGAAAATGAGTTTGAATGGCCTAGAGGCACTCTTAAATAGAGGTTCTCCAACCTCCATACAAGGGGATCTCAGGAGTAGATATGAGAAATAAGAGTAATTTCATTATAGGATATATGCAAAAATGATGAGATTTCTGAGGGCAAAGTATTCCTTCATCACTGTAGAAGCAGAAGACTTGCATAGTACTTAAGACAACTTTAAATAATTTTTACATGCAATGAATGGCTTCCCATGGAATCAAAGAATTCATCACTTAGTCATTCAAGAAACATTTGTAAGCACCTAGTGGCTAACTTACTGGTAATGTGCCTCTCCAAGTTGATCTACAATAGTCCTTGAACAACAAAATGACAAAATCATGCTTAAATCTTTTCCAGAATAGAATAATGTTTATTTCCAGAGTTTATGGCCAAGGTTTCTAGCTTCTTTTGTCACTTCTACACAGAGTCAGACATTGGGTAACATATTCACAATCCAAGTGGGATTTAAGGAATAGATTTTTTTTTTTAGATTTATAGAATTTATTGATTTCCAAAGTTTAAATCCTCACATAAAATTTAACAATCATTATCTCTAGAGTCTCAAAGAGCTAACTCTAGTATACTCCTGGTTCTAGCACCTGGGCTCTAGTAGCAGCCCTACAGGTTGCTACAAACAAGACACAGGCAGTGACCTCATAGACCCTTTTTTTTAATTAAAGCTTTTTATTTATGAAACATATGCATGGGTAATTTTGCAACATTGACACTTACAAAGTCTTCTGTTCCAAATTATCTCCTCCTTCCCCTCTTTCCCTCCCCTAGATGACAGGTAGTCCAATACATGTTAAATATGTTAAAATATATGTTGAATCCAATATATGTATACATGTTTATACAGTTATCTTGATGCACAAGAAAAATAGGATCAAAAAGGAAAAAAATCTGGGAAAGAAAATGAAATGCAAGCAAATAACAGCAAAAAGAGTGAGAATGCTATGTTGTGGTTCACACTCAACTCCCAAGGTTAATCTCTTTGGATGTAGATGGCTCTCTTCATCACTGAACAAATGGAATTGGTTTGAATCATCTTATTGTTGAAGAGAGCCACGTCCATCAGAATTGATCATTATACAGTCTTGTTGTTGCCATGTATAATGATCTCCTGGTTCTGCTCATTTCACTTAGCATCTTTTCATGTAAGTCTCTCCAGGCCTCTTTGAAATCATTCTGCTAGTTGTTTCTTACAGAGCAATAATTCCATAATACCATAACTTATTCAGCCATTGTCCAATTGATGTTTCCAGTTTCTTGCCACTACAAAAAGGCCTGCAACAACCATTTTTGCACAGGTGGATCCCTTTCCCTCCTTTAAAATCTCTTTGGGATATAAGTCCAGTAGAAACACTGCTGGATCAATGAGTATGCACAGTTTGATAGCTTTTTGAGCATGGTTCCAGATTGCTCTCCAGAATGGTTGGATTCATTCAGTTCCACCAACAATGTATCAGTTTCCCAGTTTTCCCACATTCCCTTCAACATTTTTCTTGTCATCTTAGCCAATATGAGAGGTGTATAGTAGTACCTCAATGGTACCCTGTGTTAATTTGTATTTCTCTGATCAATAGTGATATAGAACACCTTTTCAAATGACTAGAAATGGTTTTAATTTCTTTATCTGAAAATTGTCTGTTCATATCCTTT
Organism: Sarcophilus harrisii; assembly: GCF_902635505.1. Classification (NCBI taxonomy): domain Eukaryota; kingdom Metazoa; phylum Chordata; class Mammalia; order Dasyuromorphia; family Dasyuridae; genus Sarcophilus; species Sarcophilus harrisii. Next base: position 495,199,897 of record NC_045426.1, on the reverse strand, counting down.
GACCATTTATTAATTAGAGAATGGCTTGAATTCTTAAAAAGTTGAGTAGATTATCTATATATTTTAGAAATGAAGCCTTTATTAGAACCTTTGAATATAAAAATGTTTTTTTCCAGTTTATTGCTTCCTTTCTAATATTGTCTGCATTACTTTTGTTTGTACAAAAACTTTTTAACTTAATATAATCAGAATTATCTATCTTGTGATCAATAATGATCTCTAGCTCTTCTTTGGTCATAAATTCCTTCCTCCACCAAAGATCTGAGAGCTAAACTATCCTATGTTCTTCTAATTTGTTTATAATATCATTCTTTATGTCTAGATGAACCCATTTTGATCTTATCCTAATATACAGTGTTAGGTGTGGATCTATGCCTACTTTCTGGTATACTAGTTTCCAATTTTCCCAGCAGTTTTTGTCAAATAGTTCATTCTTATCCCAAAAGCTGGGGTCTTTGGGTTTGTCAAACATTAGATTGCTACAATCATTGACTATTTTGTTCTGTGAACCTAACCTATTCCACTGATCAACTCCTCTATTTCTTAGCCAGTACCAAATGGTTTCAATGGCCGCTGCTTTATAAGATAGTTTTAATTCCCTTGAAATTCTTGACCTTTTCTTCTTCCAGATGAATTTTTTTGTTATTGTTTCCAGGTCAGTAAAATAGTTTCTTGAAATGACAAGCAGGTTGAATACAGAGAGGCTTGGAGAGACTACATGACTTGATGCTGAGTGAAATGAGCAGAACCAGGAGATCATTATACACTTCAACAACAATACTGTATAAGGACGTATTCTGATGGAAATGGATATCTTCAACAAAGAGAAAATCTAATTCAGGTCTAATTGATCAATGATGGACAGAATCAGCTATACACAGAGAAGGAATACTGGGAAATGAGTGTAAACTGTTTGCATTTTTGTTTTTCTTCCCAGGTTATTTTTGCCTTCTGAATCCAATTCTTCCTATGCAACAAGAGAACTGTTCGATTCTGCACATATATATTGTATCTAGAATATACTGTGACATATTTAACATGTATAGGACTGCTTGCTACTGGGGGAAGGGGTGGAGGGAGGGAGGGGAAAAGTCGGAACAAAAGTGAATGCAAGGGATAATGTTGTAAAAAAAATTACCTATGCACATGTACTGTCAATAAAAAGTTATAATTATTTTTTAAGAATAAAATAAGTAGTAAAGATATAAAAAAATAGTTTCTTGGGAGTTTAATTGGTATAGCCCTAAATAAGTAGATTAGTTTAGGTAGTATTATCATCTTTATTATATTATCTCAACCTATCTAAGAGCACTTGATATTCTTCCATTGTTTAGATCTGACTTTATCTGTGTGGAAAGTGTTTAGTAGTTTTGTTCATATAGTTCCTGACTTTCCCTTGGCAGGTTCCCAAATATTTTATACTATCAACAGTTATTTCAAATGGAATTTCTTTTTGTATTTCTTGTTGGATTTTGTTAGTAGTGTATAAAAATGCTTATGATTTATGTGCATTTATTTTGTATCCTGCAACTTTGCTAAAATTGTGGATTATTTCTAATAGTTTTTAGTTGATTCTCTGGAGTTCTCTAAGTATACCCATATCATCTGCAAGTGATAATTTGGTTTCCTCATTACCTACTCTAATTCCTTTAATCTCTCTTTCTTCTCTTATTGCTAAAGCTAGAGTTTCTAATACAATATTGAATAGTAATGGTGATAATGGGCAAACTTGTTCCACCCCTGATCTTATTGAGAATGGTTTCCATTTATCCCCATTACATATGATGCTTGCTGATGGTTTGAAATAAATGCTACTGACTTTTAAGAAAAAGTGCGATTATTCCTATGTTTTCTGGTGTTTTTAATAGGAATGGGTGTTGGATTTTATCGAATGCCTTTTCTGCATCTATTGAAATAATCATATGGTTTTTATTAATTTGGTTATTAATAAAGTCAATTATGCTAATAGTTTTCCTAATATGAAACCAGCCCTGAATTCCTGGTATAAATCTTACTTGGTCATGGTGTATTATCCCAGGGATGATTTTCTGTAATCTCTTAGCTAATATTTTATATAAGATTTTTGCATCTATATTCATTAGGGAGATTGGTCTATAATTTTCTCTGTTTCTCTGTTTTTGTCCTACTGGTTTAGGTATCAGTACCATGTCTGTGTCATAAAAGGATTTTGGTGGGAGTCCTTCATTCCCTATTTTTTCAAATAGTTTATGCAGTATTGGAATTAATCGCTCTTTAAATGTTTGTAGAATTCACATATAAATCCATCTGGTCCTGGGGATTTTTTCTTAGGGAGTTCTATTTCTTTTTCTAAAATGAGACTATTTAAGTTAATCTGGGCAATCCATATTTTTGTAAATATTCCTACATTTCTCTTAGCTTATCAAATTTATTGGCATAAAGTTGGGCAAAATAACTCTTAATTATTGCTCTAATTTCCTCTTCATTGATAGAAAGTTCTCACTTTTCATTTTTGAGACTAACAATGTGATTTTCTCTTTCCTTTTTCTGATCAAATTAACTAAAGGTTTATCTATTTTGTTGTGTTTTTTTTTCATAAAACCAACTCAGTTTTATTTATTAATTCAATACATGTTTTTTACTTTCAATTTTATTAATCTCTCCTTCTATTTTTAGAGTTTCAAGTTTAGTATTTGATTGGAGGGGTTAATTTCTTCTTTTTCTAGCATTTTTAGTTGCAAGCCCAATTCATTGATTTTGGCTTTCTCTATTTTAGGCAAGTAAGCATCTAGAGATATAAATTTTCTCATTATTACCACTTTGGCTACATCCCACAAATTTTGGTATGTTATCTCATTATTGTCATTTTCTTGGATGAAATTATTGATTGTGTTTGTCATTTGCTGTTTTACCCATTCATTCTTTAGGATGAAGTTTTATTTATTTATATTATTTTATTTTAATATTATATTATTACTTATTTAGTTTCCAATTACTTTTGGTCTATTTTTCCCTGGCCTTTTATTAAAAGTAAATTTTATTGCATCATGAACTGAAAAAAATGCATTTACTATTTCTGCCTTTCTGCATTTGATTTTGAATTTTTTATGTCCTAATATATGGTCAATTTTTGTATAGATTCCATGAACTTCCAAGAAGAAAGTGTACTCCTTTCTGTCTCCATTCAATTTTCTCCAAAGAGCTATCATACTTAACTTTTCTAGTGTTCTATTTACTTCTTTAACTTCTTTCTTATTTATTTTGTGGTTTGATTTATCTAGTTCTGAGAGAGCAAGATTAATATATCCCACTAATATAGTTTTGCTGCCTATTTCTTCTTGCAGCTCACTTCTTTAGGAATTTAGGTGCTATAACTTGGTGCATATATGTTTAGTATTGATATTGCTTCATTATCTATGCTGCCCTTCTTTGTCTCTTTAAATTAGATCAATTTTTGCTTTTGCTTGATCTGAGATCAGGATGGCTACTCCTGCTTTTTTGACTTTACCTGAAGCATATATAGTAGATTCTGCTCCAACCTTTTACCTTTACTCTGTATGTCTTGCTCTGCTTCAAGTGTTTTTCCTGTCAACAACATATTGTAGTATTCTGGCTTTTAATCCAGTCTGCTATCTGTCTCCACTTTATGGGGGAGTTCACTTTGTTAGAATCCTTACAACGTGTTAACTCACTGGAATTAATAGAAACAATGCTTTACACCTTTGAGAGTTCACACATTAACTCACACAGTAGAGTTCACAAGTTCAGGAGATTCACAAATTACACCTCCCCCAATCCCACTCTCTCAGAGGAGGAGTCAATCTTTGGGTTCACACTTTTAAGAGATCATATATAAAGAAGCTCTTGGAGCCTCAGTGAGAAGTGAGTGAGTTCAGGAGATTGACAGAGCCAGAATTCAGTCAGAAGATTCAGAACTGGAGATTCAGAGGGAGCTGGAGGCAACAAAGGACAAGCTACAAGAGCTCTTGAAACCAAGCAGAGAGATAGGCCTCAAAGAAAACTAACCGGGCTATTTTGGAAGAGACCATAACAGCTGGCTGCATTTGAGGTGATTATTACTTGAAACTGAAACTAAGGCTGCCTCCAAAAGCTCCCCAAGAAACCTGCTCCCAGAGAACCATCATATTTTAGAAAAGAAGAGAACACTACATCACTCCGTTCACATTTATAGTTAAAACAAATAATTCTGTATTTCCTGCCATCTTATTAACCCCAAATTATGCTTTTCTCTTTCCTTTTCCCCTTTCCCTTCTCCCCAGTATTTTACTTGTGAGCACTCCTTGCCTCAAGCTGTCCTCCCCCTTTAGAGACCCTCCCCTTTTCTTATATCCTTCCCCTACTATTTCTATTTTTCCTCCCATTTTTCTATAAGATGAGAGAAGTTTCTCAGTGAAACCAAATATTGTCTAATATTCTTTCTTTGAGCCAAATCTGATGAGAGTAATATTCACAAAATGTTCATCACCCTCCCTTCCTTCCCTCAGTTATAATAGGTTTTCTTTGCCTCTTCCTGAAATGTAATTTCTCTCATTTTACCTCCACTTTCCCCTTTTTTTCCCAGTACAATCCCCTTTCCACCTCTAGTTTCTTTTTTATAATGGTAAAATCAGATTATACATGTACTCTCTCTATGTATACCCATAACAGAAATACAATTCTCAAGAGTTCTTTTCTTTTTACCTTTTTATGCTTCTCCTGAGTTCTATATTTGGAGGTCAAATTTTTGGTTTAGCTCTGGCCTTTTCATCAGAAATAAATGGAATTCACCTGTTTCATTGAATGTCCATCTTCTTCCCTGAGAGAAAATGCTCAGTTTAGCAGGGTAATTTATTCTTGGTTGCATTCCAAGTTCCTTCACTTTTTGGAATATCAGATTCCAGGCCCTTTGATCCTTTAAAGTGGAAGTTGCTAGGTCCTGAGTAATACTTATTGTAACTCCTTGGTATTTGAATTGTTTCTTTCTGGCTGCTTGCAATATTTTTTCCTTGGTCTGATATTTCTGAAATTTAGCCATGATATTCCATGAAGTTTTACTTTTGGGATCTCTTTCAGGAGGTGTTTGGTGAATTCTTTCAATGATGATTTTATTTTTTGATTCTAGGACATCTGAGCACTTCTCTTTGATGATTTCCTGAAAAAAAAATAGTGTCTAGGCTCTTTTTTTCATCATGGTTTTCAGGGAGTCCAATAATTCTTAGATTGTCTCTCCTAGATCTATTTTCCTGGTCAGTTGTTTTCCCAATTAGGTATTTTACATTTTTTTCTATTTTTTTGGTTTTGTTTGACTGATTCTTGCTGTCTCATTGCGTCATTCATTTCCATTTGTTCAGATCTGAATTTTAGTGAATTATTTTCTTCATTTACTTTTTTTTACTTCTTTTTGTATTTGTCCAATTGAATTTTTAAATGAGTTGTTTTGTTCTATGGACATTTTTTTCCATTTCACAAATTTTGTTGTTTAAGGAGTTATTTTCTTTTCCCATTTCACAAATTCTGTTTTTAAGGAGTTGTTTTCTTTTTCTGTTTTTCTAGGAATTGTTTTCTTTTTCCATTTTTATCAAATCTATCTTTTAATGAGTTATATGCCTTTTCCAAATCCTCTTACAAAGTTTTTGTTTCCTTTCTCCATGTTTTTTCTAGCTCTCTTTAAGATCCTTTTTAATTTCTTCTAGAAGAGCCTTGTGTGATGGGGGCCAGATTATGTCACCTTTCTGGACTTCATCTGGAGACAATTGCTTTTAGTCTCCTTAAGGTTTGAAATCTGTTCCTCTCTTTCAGCATAAAAACTGTCTATGGTCAGAGTTCTCTTTGCTTTTTTACTCATTTTTTTTAAGTTAAGGTCTGCTTTTAGGGAAGGGAAGATTTTTTCAGGCTTCCTCTACAAGCAGCAGCAATTGCGTTATCCTGTGCTGACTCCTGGTACTGGGTGGGCATAGCCAGGTCCTATGAGATTCTGGCATTTTGGGGTTCATTATTTACCTTTTGTGTTTGTGTTGGGTGTTTTATAACCTCTCTGTTGATCTACTGGCTGCAGCCAAGGCAGAATAGCCAACACTGTTGTAGATTCCTCCCCATAGATTCTCCAATTCATGGAGTCTACACTGCCCAGCAGAGTCTGCACCACCCTGGGACTCTGCACTGTCTGTACTGGTATCTGTGCTCAGCCTGCTTGTGCTTGGCCCACCTCCCTCCATTTCTGATTGAAATAGACCTTTTTTGGCAATCTTTGAAATTATCTTCTACTAGTAAATTTGTTGCACTCCCAATATTTGTGGATTCTCCCAGTCCAGAACTAAATCAGACTAATTAATCTGAGGGTTGAAGGAGAAGGTCAGAAAGAAATGAATGTTGTCTCCACCACCTTGGCTCTGCCCCCTAAGGAATAGATTTTCAAAGGTGATTAAGGAAATATAGTGGTCCAGGTATAAGAAGTGCTGAATAGTGGAAATAAAAGTAATGGATGGCCAATATGAAAATAAGTGCTGATGATGTTGATCTTCCAGCAACCTCTAATGTAAATCTTTCCCCATCTTCACTTTTATCCCATTTTCCCTTATCCTAATTCTCTACCAAGGAACTTGTGAATAACTTTTATTCCAGGGAATATCTTATGGGTACATTATTAAATTGATGTTGTCATTGTCACCAGGAATATTTAATGCTTAATTACATTCAGCAATACTAATACTGCTTGCTGAGGGATCAAAATTGAACTCTTTCATCTCTAGCAGTAGAAGACACATTTAAAAAATTTAATTAAATTCAGCATTTTTTAGGGGTCCTGTTAGGTGGCTGAGTACATTGAGCATTGGACTTGAAGTCAGCAGGGTTTAAGTTCAAATCCAATATCAGGCACTTACTAATTATGAGATCCTAAACAAATCATTTAATTTCTTTTGGCCTGTTTCCTCATCTATACAACAAGGATAATAATAGCACCCACCTTCCAGAACTATTGTGAGCATCAAATGAAATTATATTTGTGAAATGTTTTGTAAACCTTAGCATTATGTAAATGCTAGTTATTATTATTTACAAAATCTTATGCTAGGTACTGGGAATATTAAGATAAAATTGCATCTGTCCATAAGGAGCTTATATTCCACTCAATTATAGGGGATAATAAAGTATATAAAGATATGTCCAATGCATGTATAAATTTCTGTATTCTGACTCATGTTAACACATTCTTTACTAAGTACAGCTTTAGAAGAGACAGCTCTGTTTCTACTAAATGCAGAATAGGAAAAAAAAATTAGGCTGTGAGCTACCACAGAAACATGAGGACTGGTGTCCTCTGGGGTCCATTCATTTTCAGAACAGCCCAAGAAGAGACTGCTCCAGATTCAATATCATTTCAGGAAAGAAGCAATGAAGGACCAGAAATCAGTTCTGTGGGGCTAGCATTGTTTCACAATAGAAACAGCTGTTCAAACTTTCTGCTGTATTCATAGGTGTTAGCCAAGAGCAGAAATGTCTTTTACTGGTTAACACATTCTTCCTGGTTTTTGTTTTGATTAGAGCCCTTAATACTGAGTCATTGAGCTTGTGGGGAAGGATGGATATAGCAACTTCAACAACGTAAAAGTGTAAATCCACAAAAGTTTTTGGAATCCCAAAATGAAAGAACAGAACACTATGCTTTTCTGGTTTTAATCTCATGCACATTACAAACCCAGTTAAAATTCTTGTGTGGGTGTGTGGGTATGGGTGTGGGTATGTCTGAATCAATGTTTCAGTGAAATGTTTCATTTAATCTGGAGGAGTATGAAAAACTTGAGTTCATTACGGTGGTTTAGCCAAGTCTCTGTTAGTCAAAGGAATCAGCAATAACTACCATTCTGCCCCTAAGTCAACAGTTTATCAGTGGAAACAGTCAAGTTAATTAAGATGCAGTATTTTAGTTTTCAAAGGAACCAGGGAAAAAATCCTAATATCTTAATATGGGTCATCTAGCCCAATGGATTAATGAAAAAGAATTTCTTAAATAACATTCCCAATATGTGATTGCCCAGTCTTTATAGATTCTCTGTAAAAAGGAAGAACACACTAACTCCTCATGAAATTAATTTGTTAATTTAAAAAAAAAGCATTTGGTTCTGTTAAAGTTGTCTTCAAATAAGATATCACCTAGGAAGATGTTTTTTTTAAAAAATCATACAAGAGTTCTTGATACATGGAACCACTGAAGTATAATTATTGAACAAATTTCTAAATATCAAAATCCAAAGAGCTATGAAACATAAAACAAATACTCATCAAAGGCATCTGCTAATGTTGTGGAAGATGCCCTGTATACAAAAAAAGAAGAAGAAGAAGAAGAAAGATTCCCTATAGAAAATAAAATTTTCTCCCAATGCCCTTCCAGGGAACCTTTATTCTCTGTTCACAATAACCCCTGAAATCTGACAGCATGTTTCTGAGCCATTCATTTAGCAGTTACTACATTTTACTTCAAAAAGCATGACGTGTACAAAAAGACCTGGATTTAAGACTCACCTCTGGCATATACTAGCTGTAGGACTTGAGGCGAATTGCTTAATTCTCTCAGTACTGCCAGACAACTATCTATGACTGCAAGTTGCAGAGCAGATTCTGATCTTAATTGGCAAGAGAATTTTCTACCGCTATGTTCCTTATGCCAGTGAAATTTTAGAGCAGTTTGCATATTTGACCTTGAATTTTTATCTTGTCACATGTGTCCTGTATCACAACAGACTATAAGAGTCTGGAACTATCTTAGATCAACTGGTATCTTTGTATTATCTATTCCATATAACCAGTGTTCAACAGATGATAGTAGTTGTTATGATAATAAAAATGCAGATGATGACAATGTGTGAAAATGATAGGTACTAAGAGAAAAATAAGAGACTTTACTTAATTTAGGTCCTTATTAGGATAATAAGATCAAATACTCCCACCACTAGTGTTAAATGTAACCCTTGTGCCATTATCATTCTCAGTCTTTTCACAGAGAATCTAGGGAAATGCATGAGAACCTTCTGTGGATATTTCACAGGCAATAGTGCAATGCTATTGTCTATCTGTTATCTATTTTACTCTTTCCACATTACCAGATAAAATCCTTAATACCAATAAATCTGTCCTGTCTCAATGAAAGTTATTATAATATTGTTAAATGTTGAAACCTCAGTTAAGCCTAATCTAACTAACCAACATTATCCATTCATTAATTATGATTTTTTTCATTTTTAGCAGGAAGAAAAAAATCATTAAAAACTCTTAATGTCCTCCAAGTCTATTTGCTCAATACTGAGAACTAATGGACATTGATGATCACCTGCAAGATGCTGAAATATAAAGGTTTTCATTATATTTTGCTATATTCTACTCACTAAGGCACAAAAATATACTAATACAATTCATGAAGTTTAACAAAGAATTTTCAGCTATAGCTGGTGTTTGATGCATGCCCAGACTACTTTAAATGAAGGCACTCAAATGGAAGACCTGCTTCTGTTAGCATTCTCTCTCATTCCCTTTCCCCTCCTTTCCTCCTTTCCCTCCCTCCCTCTCTTTTCTTCTCTCCCTTCCTCCTTCCATGTCTCTTTCTCTCTCCCACTCCTATCCCTTCTTCTTCTTCTTCTTTTTTCTTCTTTTCTTCTTTTCTCCTCCTCCTCCTCCTCCTCCTCCTCCTCCTCCTCCTCTTCCTTCTTCTTCTTCTTCTTCTTCTTCTTCTTCTCCTTCTCCTCCTCCCTCCTCCTCCTCCTCCTCCTCCTCTTCCTCCTCCTCCTCCTCCTTCTTCTTCTCTCTCTCTCTCTCTCTCTCTCTCTCTCTCTCTCTCTCTCTTTCCCTCTCTTTTTTCCCTGCCCTCTCTCCTCTTTCCCCAGGCTTGGGCCTTTGGTTTTCTCTTTTTATCCTTTGCAGTTATACTTGCAGGACTGGAATCCCAGACGTAGGAGTTCAAGTTATAGAGACTTTGGAGTCCAAGATTTCAAGCCACATGTTGCACCCATCAAGAAAACTCTGAGAATCCAGGCCCTGGGATTTCAAGAAAAAGTGCTTTGGTGGGATTAATACTATTTATAAGTATAGATTCCTCTGAGACTGAAATGGTATATAGTAGATTATGCCACTGAGGTGTTGGAGAGAAATGTTTGTTGTAGCTATACCTATGAAGGAAATATCCATCTGCTAAAGATGGATTGTTAAATCTGATTGTTAAATGGCTAAATGGAATTAGGGTCCTTGAAACTCTAAAACTTGGGAAACACTATTGGTGGGAACTTATGCCTATAACAGGGAGAGAACTGAAAATCTGCTACATTTGAACCTTTGGAGATGAGAACCAGATTAATCACAGTTCCACATGTCATTTAAAAAAATTTTTAGTTAAACAGAACAACCCAATTCTCCAACAATTCTGATTAATCAGGCTCTAGTCTATTTGTTTGGGAATTGTATTCTAAGCTTGTTATCATGATCTGTCTCACAACTTAAGCAGTAAAAGGGAGAGATATAAGACTACTATGGAGAGACTAATCAAAACTGTTTCAGAAGAAATCAGTGGGATTCTTCTTCTAGTTCATTTCACAAACACTGCAACCCTTAAGGCTTCAAGTAAAATTCTAACTCCAAAGGAAATTTTACTGGTGTGAAACCACTTCAGTCAGCCCACAGAGGAAAATAATATCAAAGCTAATTCAATATTGTATACTCTAAGACATGCCTCCCACAGTCTAAGAGAAATTTTTTTATTCTGAAAAATTTTAGCAAGTCTTTAAATTACTCACAAACCTATTGTAAATTGAGATCCCAGTTATTTTTCTGTAATTCCCTTATTACATTTGTGCTAATGTCCTTAGTAATACATTTAAATTCATCCTCAAAGAGTTAACAATTAACAAGGAGACAGTAGAAAGTATGGGAGAAAGGACTGTTGTTGGTGTCAGAAAATCTCCATTGTATTCCAACTCTAACAATTATTAACTGTGTAACCAGGTACAAATCACTTAATCTCTCTACATCTAAAATTATTTATCTGTGAAACTGGAATAATTTCACTGTAATAAAACCAGTAATTATTATATTGGAAGAAATTAATAATGACAGCAAAAATAGAGCAAAGACACTAAGTCAGAGGACACCACCTCCATCTGACCTTTTTGGTTTAGTCCTATGTTGTTTTTCATAGTAACTAGGGGTATAAGAGAGATTGAAAAGAACATTGGCACCATAGTTCCACATAACTCCTTTGCAATTTGAGAAATGAAGTGTTGAAAGAACATGGAATTGAAATGAATTTTATAACTCCAACTTGGATAGAAAACTGGGATCAAACAACCAGTGTCAGCAAGAAGAAAAGTTGTTCAAGAAACAGAATTTTTAAAAATTAGATGATGGAAAAAGCTAGTTAGTTAGCTGACTAAGCCTGACAACCAGCATCTGATCGAAATTCACAAAAGATCTAATGTTAACCTCGGTGATTAGCAAGTTAGTTTTCACTGCCCACAAATTTAATCAGTTCCCTCTGTGTCACATGGCCGAGATGGGAATTTTGGCACTCAAATTATGTAAGTTTCTATGGGGAAAGGAAGGGGAATGGTGTTATACATTTACCTACAATGTGCCAGGCACTGAGCAAAGCACTTTACAAATATCTCACAAAACCGTAGGAGTTGATTACTATTATCATCCTTGTTTTAGAGTAGAGAAAATATATGTTACTTGCCCTGTATCACATACTAGTAAATGTCAGAGGTAGGATCTGAAGTCAGTTCTTCCTTATCTAGATCTTCTAGCTCTCTATCCATGGTGCCATCAAGCTACCTAAGGATGCCTCACTAGTTTTTAATCATATCTAGTATAGCATGTTTGCAAACTATTGAACTTTTCAAAAACTATTTCTTTATCTATTACTTATTAATAACACACAGTTAGCTAGCACAGTTCCTGGTGCATAATAAATGCTAGCTAACTGATTCATTGCTTTCCTCACAATGACCTTATGAAATATATCGAAGTAAGTTCAAGAGTATTGCCTGTGAGGGAAGAAATCAAACCTAAGACCTGCAGATGATAGCAGAGAGAAGAAGCAGCATCTTTGAAAAGTTACAGTGAAAGTCAGCAGCTGTGGAGCTGTCCAACTGGGAAGGAACTCAGCAGAGAGCAGCACAGCCTAGAGAAGAGAGCAGCAAAGAAAACTACCTCAAGAGAGAAAGCAATTAAGTTGAAGACATCATCTGAAGATATTTGCAATTCTTCAACAATAAAAGCATGAATTATCCTTGCAATAGCTGTATCCCAGACTTGTGTGTTTCATGTTTTCTCATTAAGTATCCTCAGCATGTAGCACAATACCTGGCACATAGCAGGTGTTTAATGAATGTTTATGGATGGGTTGATTGTATGTTTCTTTGTTTGTATTCACTAGAAACATCTGTTCTTTTCATGTATCTCATCTTTTCACTAGTGATACAATAAATGATGGAAGAATGTGCCCCTAAGAGTATAAAAGGAAAATATTTTTATCATTTATCTTGCCATACTGTTTAATTAAACATCTTTGATTATCTCATATCATTTGATTTTCACAATAATGTTATTATATATGGTAGGTGTTGCTATTACCCCTATTTTAAAATTGAGTTAAAGATTAAGGAAATTAAGGAAACAAAGGCTTAATGACTAGCTAAGTCAGACAACTAGTGTCTGAGACCAAATTTGAATTCAAGTCTTCCTGATTCATGACCCAAGGTTCTATCCCTGTACCATCTGACTAATCACATAAGATAATATTTGAGGGGGGTTATATTGTTGGGGAAAGGAGGTTGCAAGGCAATTGGTCTTAAGTGACTCACTCAAGATCACACAACTAGTGAGTATTAAGTGTCTGAGGCTGGATTTGAACTCAGATCCTCCTGATTCCAGAGCCATTACTTTATCCACTGCACTATCTAACTGCCCCCACAAGAGAAATTTGTGAAGTATTTATCAAAGTGCCTAGTATATAATAGGCAATATATAAATGTTTATTCTCTTCTCATCTCCCCTCCCCCTTTGTTTTGAACTATGTCTTCTAATTGATCATTTTAAAAACACACACATACACACATAGGTAAGGGTTCATGAGTTATGGTTTTGAGTAGATGCTTACTCATAAAACTTTCTTCCAATCTTGGTTAACATTCAGAGGGATCCTGAGTAAGATATTGCAAAGGAAGACAGTGTTTCTTTAATTTATAAGTATTATATAAATGTGAACCATTACTATTTTTATTTCTCCTTAACAAGCATGAGCAAAGGCAAAAGTCTTCTTTTCTATTCCAAGGATAAACAAAAATATTTTTCCTTCTAATTTAATTGTAGTGACTGTTATGAAAACTTCAGTAAAAGAAAAAGAATTGTTGACAATTGTAGCATGTTTGAATAGGAGGCTAAAATGTAAATTACTTCTGCACAAAATGTTCCCTGTGTCATTTTGTTATAAATGTTTTAGGAGACACATCATAAATGTTTGAGAAGCTATCATGTGCCAAAAACCGGAAAGCATATCAACAAGAATGCAATCAATCTAAGCATCACTCTTTCTCCCTAAATCCTCATCAATGACTCTTCAATCATTCTATCATGATGCCACCAATCATCTCTGAGCTTTGGAGCCATGAGGTGAAATCTTACCCTCACAAGATTGACAATTCAGTGGCGTCACAGTCATGGCTAAACTGTCCAGAAGCCAATGAACTCATATGGGATTTAATGCAAGAAGGGATTTTAGAATTCATCTAATCCAAGTCCTGTGTTTTACAGATGAGGAAACAAATAAACTGAGTTGAGTGAATTATCCAAGGTCACATAATTAGTTAGAGGCAAAACAAAGATTAAAAGTCAGGACCATGACTCCAAACTCAGGATTCCTTCAACTGTACCATACTTACTCTCATCAGTAGTGCAATAGCAAGAGACACTACTAATTCTCTGCAGCAACAGCCATGCCATAGGTTCTACTCCCACCCAGAAGACTTTCCCTGTACTGGTCATTTTTCACATGCTTGGAACTCTCTTTCGTCTCTATATCCTGGCTTGTCTATATTTCTTCAAGGATCAGCTCAATTCTCACCTTCTATAAGACATTATTCTCAGTCCTCCTCAAAGCTAGAAGCTTCTTTCTGTGATTACCTTCAGCTTACCCTGTATTTATTCTGTTATTTCATGTTGTCTCTGCCCATTAAAATGTGCTTTCTTTAAAAACAGGTATTTTTTTGCCCTTCTTTGTATCTTCATCACTTAGCAGAGTGCCTGGCATATAGTAGGAACTTGATAAGTGCTTCTCTTTATTAATGAAATTAAAATGTTATTTCCAGGGCCATAGCCCTGCAAATAGAACTAGAGAGCTCATGTCAGATTTGTTCTTCTTAGGAACTCCACCCCTACAATATTTTATGATTCACTCCACACTCTTGAGTTGTGAATGCATATTTCCTTCTGTTCCCAAGATGGTGATCAAAGAAAGCATGGCTTGTCCTTCATAATCACCATGGAACAGGATGTTTGTGGTGTTAGGGTCGAGGGGGTAGGTATGTGTGTATGTGTTTGCACTGGGCAGGAAAGATCAAGCTGTGGGTCTGGAGCTGGAAAACAGCATGTTATAGAGAAATAACTGTATTTGGAATGAGAGCACATCCGGGTTTAAATCCCAGATCCACCACTCACTAGACACATGATCTTGAGCAAATAGAAACAAATTTCAAATTATTAGGGTAAATTCATTTCCAAAAGTGTGGTTCTGAGGTTCTATCTGTATCTAAAAGAAGAGGAAGTTACTGAGGAAGAAGTAAGTACCTTCACAATTATTAATGATCCAACTACAGTTGTGATTTTGAATCAAAGGCTGCTGGAGTCATATAGAATAGTTCTGATATTAATTAGAAACTAAATTCAAATAACCTTTTTAACATGCAATAATTTCACATAACTTTAACATTATTCAAGTTTCACTACTTGGAACTATGCTCAAAAAGTTATTAAACTGTGCATACCCTTTGATCCAGCAGTGTTAGTACTGGGCTTATATCCCAAAGAGATTATAAAGAAGGGAAAGGGACCTGTATGTGCACGAATGTTTGTGGCAGCCCTCTTTGTAGTGGGTAGAAACTGGAAACTGAATGGATGCCCATCAGTTGGAGAATGGCTGAATAAATTGTGGTATATGAATATTATGGAATATTACTGTTCTGTAAGAAATGACCAACAGGATGATTTCAGAAAGGCCTGGAGAGACTTACACAAACTGATGCTGAGTGAAATGAGCAGGACCAGGAGATCATTATATACTTCAACAACAATACTATATGATGACCAGTTCTGATGGACCTGGCCATCCTCAGCAAGGAGATCAACCAAATCATTTCCAATGGAGCAGTAATGAACTGAACCAGCTACTCCCAGAGAAAGAACTCTGGGTGATGACTAAAAACCATTACATTGAACTCCCAATCCCTATATTTATGCCCACCTGCATTTTTGATTTCCTTCACAAGCTAATTGTACAATATTTCAGAGTCTGATTCTTTTTGTACAGCAAAATAACGATTTGGTCATATATACTTATTGTGTATCTAATTTATATTTTAATATATTTAACATCTACTGGTCATCCTGCCATCTAGGGGAGGGGGTGGGGGGTAAGAGGTGAAAAATTGGAACAAGAGGTTTGGCAATTGTTAATGCTGTAAAGTTACCCATGCATATAACCTGTAAATAAAAAGCTATTAAATAATTAAATTTAAAAAAAAAGAAAAAGAAAACTTTAAAAATAAATTTTAAAAATAAAAATAAAATTAAATAAAATAAAATAAGTTTCACTACTCCACAATTTTCATCATTTTCTTTGGTGTTCTTTGACAGAGATGGATTTTTCAGTGTATCTCTGTTCTGAGGTAATCTAGACCTAAAAACATGTGAAGATGCATCAGCCATTCTTAATCCTGCTTTGTACAGTATGTTTCTGGACCTTTGAGATTTTTAAATATACTCTTTATCTATTACTTAATCTATTACTAAGTCAACTGAACAGTATTTATTAAGTATTTATTATGTTATAGTCAGGATGCTAAACCCTGGGAATACAAATACAAGCACAAAGGAAGGTAGACACTTCCTTTTAAGAACTTGCATTCTAATAAGAAAAGGCAACACAAAAAAAAAAGAAAAAGCTGATGAGTTCGAGGAGATGAGAAGTATTATTTTGTGGGGACATGGTAAAGAAAGTCTGAAGCTTAATCAGTAAGAGTTCACCCTGGAGGGGAATGAAGACATGCCTGGCCTCCTTAAATGGAGTTTGTGGGAGCCCCTCAGAGCACAAGATCAGAGAGGTAAAGAGTATTTCAGTACCTAGCACCATGCCTGAGACACAGTAGGCACTTAAAAATGCCTGATGAGTATTATCTTCCTCACAGTAGTCTAATGAAATAGACCCAAAATCATCATTTTCCTTTTTATTCCAACCAAAAAAAAAAAGTATAATGTATGTTATTTTTGACTATTGACTATGGAGAACTCATTTATATCAATGCAGTCAGTTACTTAATAAGTATAAGTTTATATTCAGTATGTGATCACCAGGTTGTTGGGTATACAGGTAACAAAATGAGAATAACTCAAGCAATAAATGAACTCCATATATAAAGAGATCAACCAAATTGAGAGAGGAAGAAACTGTCTAGGAATCAAAAAGGAAAGTGCAACAAGCTTTTTGGAAGAGAAAGAAAAGAGCCAGACTTTTAAGAGGAAAGAAATCACATTGTGAAAGTTCCTCTAGACCACTATGGCCAGGTAGCCAAAGAAAGGTTAGTGTGTTAGGCATTATAATTCCAACTTTACAGATGAAAAAACAGGTTTAAGGGTTTAAGTGAAAACTTCCATGGTGTCAAATACCTTATAAGTAGCATGTCAAATGTAGAACTAGAGAGGATGAAGCAGATTGAGATTTTAAGACATTTCTGATAAAGCCTGTATACCAAGATTCTACCCAAGACCCTGCTGGAAAAGAACTTGTTTCTGTGAAGATCACAGGCAGAAAGAAATAATTTTATCATATTACACTAAATTGTATCCTCCATGGAATGCTCCTTGAAAACTGGGATCAGGTCTTATTTCTTTGTATTAATGCCCCTCTCCCACCCTATTGCCCCCCACAGCACCTTGCCATAGTATATACTGAATATAATTAGAATAAATTCAACTTTTTTGCATTCTAACTATTGTTTGTGGCATTCTGTTAGTTCAGGTTAAAAGAGCATCAAACAAGCATAAGAGGTAAAGCTTTATTCCCCAAGTTGTAATTTAAATATATGAACCAATTTTAATTTTTTTAGGAGTGGAAGACAGGATCAATAAGAAATACAGGAAAACTTTTTTTCAGGGCATCCTAATGTTTCATTAGAGATAACCATTTAATAGATGACACAACCTACATCCAAAAGGATTGTGACATATTCAAGGTAATATGTATGGTTAATGGCAGAACCAGGAATCAAACTCATTTCCATTCTATTCCTTCTGAATTATGGTGTGCTTCTTAACCTACTTTTACCTCTCTTAATCTCTGAGAACCACAAAGTCATCACTTCAGTCCCGCTCCTTTCCAGACAACTCTACAAATATAAACATAAATATTCTATCTTGGTGTATTTTGAATAACTATTTCTCCTCCTTAGATCAACTGGTTTTTATATTTTTGCTATATTCTATCAAACTCATGTTCTTTTATTGAAAAATATCATTTTTTCTTTCTCTAAATGCACTTCAAGATGACAAATCTACTGAAATTTAAGTAAATACCATATTTAAATAAATACCCTCATGAGGTCAGCATTATGAGTATTATTATCCTCACTTTACAGATAAGAAAATTAAGGTTTACAAAGAGTTTTGATGATGATGCCCATGATGTCACATAAACTTATAAGTGGCAGTGCCAAGTCTAAAATACTGATCTTCTGATTTCTAGATTGAAGAGAGGAAAGGAAAGATGAGAAGGACTGAGGAAGGAAGGAAGCAATGAAGATGGAAACCAAAGCTGCAAATCAAGATTCAGAGCCATTTAAATTTTTAAAACTTCTTGATTGTTTCCTTTAGACCATTTTCTGGGAATACATGGGTTGGCTTTTCTGGACAGATATTATGTTTGAAGGCTAATCATTTAATATTTGTTTCCTTAGAATGAACAGTCTAACTGTTTCCAAGGATAACATTATCTATTTTCAATAAGGGGTAGAATGAGGTGAGTGGCAATATCTCAGATGCGAGGGAAAATCTAGTTACATACCTTGGAATGAAGTTGTTAAGGTACTTCCACACCCATATGTGGGAAATCACTTTTAAGATAACATCAACCTTAACCAAATTCCTTGTTGCAGTGGAACACAAATGCTGATTACTGAAAGACAGAAAGTGCCAGAGAAAACTCTTCTTCTCCTACCCCTTTCCTCATCCATGCAATTGATATTTTCAAGGTTGATCACTTCCTTAATGGAAAAAAAAAGTGTGTCCACTTAAAAAGTTTCTTCGTTATATTCAAAATAGTCCCAGATCATCACAGAAGAACCTACAGAACCACTTTAGTTAAACCTTTGATGCCTGAAGAAGTTGGAATGGAAAGAAGAAATAACAGAATGCCTCAAATAATAAATTTTATTCACAAAGCTGTTTGATGTATTTTTGACAAAAGAACAGAGGGTCCCTTTATGAATTGTGGAAGTAACAATAGCAATATGCCAAGTACACTCCATAGACTGGCCTGCAGGGGTCAGCATCACATTTTGCAGCTGATTCTCCAAGAATTCAATCTCCTTAGAAGTCAAGTAAGACAAGTATCTAGCTATCATGGACTGGAGTGCTTGCCAAATTTATTCATTACTATTTAAGAGCCTGACAAAGTAGCTAACTTACTGTATTAGGATCATACCACTCTTTGGCAAATTCTCATTTATTTAAAAATCTACCTGTATTATTATGGGATTTTTTTTTTTTACAAAGTCTTTTCATAAATAGAAAAACAGAAATGTTTATTGATATCACAGAACTACTGAATAAACATCAGAATGATCCATTTTTAATTTATTGCTACAAAGCCTAATCTGTTTTTTTTTTTAAATTCTCTATTCGTAAAGGCTACATGAAAGGACAAATGACTTAAGTTCAATCCAATTTTGAGGAAAAAAAAGATCTGTTAAGGAATCTTTTAACCTTAAATTCAATGACTCTTTTCCCTTTGGAAATGTGTGTGTGTGTCTGTGTGTGTGTGTGTGTGTGTATACACACATATAGCTTATACTCATAAATATATATGCATATACAAATATAGCCAGTACACATAGGGAACAAAATTCCCCACAGGAGGAAAAACCTATCATTTCTAAACTTTTTGTTTGATTTTTAAAATATAATCTGTAATATATATGTATATATAAAATATATAATTTAATTATATATCATGTATCATATATCATATATTGTACATAATGTTATATAATTATAATTGTGTTATAATACATAACATAATAATACATAATTATTCTTCAATATTATCCATTATTAAGGTTACTTCATTAATTTTTGCAATGAAAGGAACACCTTTCTAAATGAATATCATCAAGTAAATCTCATTTAATATTTGAGCAAACATATTGGCAATCAGTGAGAGATTTAAAATATTTGCCAATCTATAAGTATATTTCATAAATTACAAGAATTTTGAGGCATGTTAAAGGTCATCCAATCCAAGATGTTTATTTTAACATGAGGACACTGAGATTCAGAAAGAACAAACAAGTGCCACCAAAAGCAAAAACAATCTGCTGCTGACTGATCACCCTAAAGCTCCTGGCTATCATTCACAAAAATGCTTTATCCACTCTATCACCCTGCCTTGCTCAAGAAAGCCATGTCATTTATTCAGATAATCTAGGCAAGCTCATGCTATTAGCTCAATTGGTGAAAGAAAAGTCATATAAATTAGGTAATTTCTATTTATAATTCTATTAAAGCTCTAAATATTCACACATTCTTGTGCTAGGCCTAATCATAACACTGGCACCCTATAGCTAACATCTCCCAGAGAAGCTCAAAGCACCTGCAATTTATTTTACAGTTCCATTTTGCAGGCATAAAAAGTTAAACACAGAGAAAGCAACTCAAGTGCCAACTTAAAAATAAAACACAGATCTAGACTCTAGTAAATTGGCATTTGTCTTTAAAAAATATGGGAAGAGATAGGCAAATAACATCACAGTTTTGTGGATAGTCTCATGTATATTGTGGGAATAACTGACTCAAAAATCATAACTCCCAATACTCTCAGAAGATTGAGAATCCCTGGTGAGTGACCAGTTATAGCTTCATAGAAAGAGCAGATGTTAAAAATAATCAAAGTTTGATATAGATATTGATCTTATGTGGCCAGGCTTTTATGATATATGAGCCCCATGAGAGGACCAATCAATCATATCCTATAAGAAACCTACATCAACAGAAGAAAAATAAAATTTGATAAATCAGTATGGGTCTCCTTTAGACCACTAATGCACTGAATCTGGAGTTAAAAGACATGAACATGAATTTTGTTTGAGTTGTCCATTACTATTGAGGGATCCTGGTACAGTGTATCAGACTACAGATGATCAGACCACTATTGGCTCAAAAGACTCTATGACAAGTCAGGTACAAATAGTCCATATGACCATTTGAAGTAGAAATGTCTCTAAATGTACACATCTTATCTTTTTTTTCTTTTTCTTTTTTTTGAGCTATTGCAATTCTGCTTTGCTCAAAAGTACATTGCCTTCATTGATTCAGGCATATCATGCATGAAAGTTCCATGCCAGTTTCTCTAAAAGTTTTCCTAAAAGATGTTTTACAAAATACTCACACAAGACAAGCATTCACATGGATATCTGAAGAGCTCCTAGTGAAGAGACACTAGGAGACTTTTACAGTCTTTCTGAAGTACTTTGGAATCAACTGCAAGACATGAGACATGGAACACGCAATCTGACTCTTCCTAGATAAGTGACAGTGGATATGTCACTCAACCTCTGTAGGTCTAAGTTTCCTCAACAGTAAAATAGAACCAATAATATTTGCACTATCTACTGCAGAAATTGTAAGCAAAATTTTGGGTAAATTCTAAACCATTTTTACAAATGACCTGTCATCATTATTTCTTGCTTGCCCAAATGTCTTTTTGTCAATCCTAAGCTTTCTTGACATCTCTACAGCATATAGCATTATGGACTAACCTCCCCATAGACCCTCTTTCTTCTCTGAGATTTCATGATACTTCTCCTTTTTGACTTTTTTCTTCCTGTCTCCTTCCTTTTTTCTCAAGCTTATTTAATGGATCATGATTAATATTTCACTTGACAATTATGAATATTTTCCCAACCTTCTGTCCTGGATCCTCTTCTCTCTATACCCATTTTCTTAGGGATTTTATCTGTTTCCACAAATTCAATTATCTCTATATAGGTAATTCCCACATCTATATGCCCATCCCTAATCTCTCCACTAACTTCTAATCTCACATCCCCAGCTGTCTCAAACTCAACCTGTTCAAAACAAAACTCTTCAAAACACATCCTTTTTCTGAACTTCCTGAGCACCTTTCTCTTTCCAGATACTTCAGCTCCTCACTCTTTTTCATCCCAATTATCCAGTTGCCATATTTTCTACAATATTTTTCACATCCTTCTCTTTATCTTTACTAACATGATCATCACCCTAGTTCATACTTTCATACCTTTCACAAAAGCAATTGTAATAATTTCCAAATCTGCCTCCCTTCTCTAATTCATTTGCCTACAGCTGCCATAGTGATATTCCAAAAATACAGTCTGATTATAACATTTATCTACTGTGAAGTTTTGAAGACCAGTAGATTAGTTAGTCAGTCAACAAACAATCTTAAACACTTAATTTGTCCAGGCACTGGATATAGATAAAGGTATAAAGAAAACCAAAAAAAAAAAAAAAAAAATCCCTGTCTTGAAGTAAGTCACATTCTAATATGGGAAATAATGTGCAAACAACTACATTTGTATAAAACAGAGATAGTAGAAATGAAAAGTGATCCATTTGTAGTCAAATAGAAATTTCTGTCATTTTTGCAACTTCATTCCAATCTATCTTTTCATTAATATACATTACTTCTTTTTATGCATTAGTTTGTATAATCTCATTGGCCATCTTGAAATTTCTCATACTCACAAATACTCTCCTCTACTACCAATCCCTTTGCTCTGCCTTATGCCTGGAATGCATTCTCTCATTTCCTCTTTCGGAATCTCTATTTTCTCAAAGCTCAGCTAAAATATCATCTCCTACATAAGGCATTTTCTGATCAATCAGCTAACTAACTGAATATACCTTAATAAAAAATTTGAGTAGCTTAAAAGATTAATAAATCACTAAGTAGTTTTTCATAGAAAATTACAATAGAAAGACAGTTATGAACATAGTATTTTCACTTTTTTGTTGTTTGCTTGCATTTTGTTTTCTTTCTCATTTTTTCCCTTTTTGATCTGATTTTTCTTGTACAGCCAGATGATTGTATAAAGATGTATATGTATATTGGATTTAATATATTTTAATATGTTTAATTTATACTGGATTATTTGCCATTGAGGGGAGGGGGTAAAAGGAAGGAAGGGAACATTTGAAACACAAGGTTTTGCAGGGGTAGATGTTGAAAAATTATCCATGCATATGTTTTGAAATTTAAAAAAAAAAATTTAAGACAGTTGTGTATGAAGCAATCAAATTTAATCTATACCTGAACAAAAATCCCCTATATATCATGTGCTTGGAACATGTTATTTAAAATATTTGAGACACTTTAATTATTTTTCCCAGAATTTCATGCTTGTAAAGAAGTCAGAGGCCACCTTGTTCAATTGTACTTAAGAACAAAGATCCCTTGGCCACATAATAATAATTAGCTGGCATTTATTTAGTTCTCTAAGATAAATATTTTTGAACTGTGGTTCATGACCCTATTATGGAGTCATGAAACTGAATGTGGGGGTCACAAAATTATGATTTATTATCAGTAAATGTTTGATTTGTACACCTATTTACATAACTATATACCTGGGACTGTAAAAATTTTCAGGAGAAAAGGGGTCACAAGTGAAAAATGTTTAAGAAGTTCTGATTTAAAGCATGTAAATTGCTATATAAATATTATCTTATTTTTCTTCACAACTTTAAGTCAGTTCTGTTGTTATACCCATTTTACAGGAGAAATGATTAAGATAAACATTTTAAATTACTTTCCCAATGTCATATAACTATCTAAGGTTGAATTTGAACTCAGGCCTTCATGACTCCAGAGGCAATTGGGTGACACAATGGATAGAGTGTTGGACCTAGAGTCAGAAAGACTTATTTTCCTAAATTCAAATCTGATCTTAGATACTTATTAGCTGTGTTTCTTCAACCTATTTGCTGCAGTTCCTAAGAAATGATCTAGAGAAGGAAATTCTAGTATCTTTGCTAAGGAAAACCCCAAATAGGTTCATGAAGAGATGTACACAACTGAAAACAATTGAATAGCAACAACTTCATGACTCAGAGGCCACCATTCTATTCACTGAATCATCTCACTGTCCTCTAAGGCTTGGCTTGAAGATTCCCAAATTGAAGAGGCACCCCCCCCCCCCACCATCATCTGAAGCAATCTATCCTATTTTTCTATAGTGTTTGTTAGGTAATTTTTCTTTACATCAAGACTAAATGTTTCTTTTTTGTAAGTTCCATGAATTGTTCCTGCTTCTGTCCTCTTCAAGCACATAGAACAAGCTAATCCCCTCATTCATGTGATCATCCTTTAAATATTTTAAGATAGTTATCATGTTCTCCCTGGTCTTTTCTTCTCCAAATATCCTCCATTTCCTTCAGATAATCTTCATATGGCAAGAATTTAAAAACTTTCACCATCCTTGGGGCCCTCTTATTTAAAAAAAATTACTCAGTCAAAATAGGTCTGGAGCTTTTGCTAAATTTAATCATCACCTATTAATGACAACTTGTAAAATATGGCATTCAGAACTGACCACACTGATCCAGATGTGACCTGACCATGGAAGACTAAATAGAATGATCACCTACTTAATACAGTATACTATTCATCTCTTTGACTGCAAGCTAAGATTGCATTAGTTATCTTGGTTAACATACCATGCTATTAATTCTTATTAAAATTGCAATCTACTGAGACTCCCAGATTGTTCTCAAACTGTTTCCATCATGCTTTAATTGTCTTGTTCTTATAAAGTTTTTTTGTTAATTTAAATTGGTTCTAATTTTCTAAAGGCTTTGGGGCTATGAGATAGACATAATATTCGCTTATGTCTTTTTATCTTCTGCAAAACAATCATATTTAATAAGCAAATAGTTTTTCTCCTAATATATATTTTCCCCATTACATGTTAAAAATTTTTTCTATTTTTTTAAGTTCCAAATTTTATTTCTCCCTCCCCTCACCCTTTTCTGAGACTATTAAGCAATCAGTTTTTAGCTCTTTGACCATAGTTCCTATTTAAGCAAATAGCTTTTTATTTTATTTTATTCATTTTTTGGTCAATTTTGTCAAATAATTGGTACTTTTACTGCCTTTTTTTTTAAGTTTCAAATTACTTTCTCATTCAAGGCAATTCCAATAGACTTATTATGGAAAGAGTATCCAGAGAGAGAACTATAGAAACTGAATGTGGATCACAGCATAATATTTTCACCTTTTGTTGTTTGTTGGCTTGGTTCTTTTTTTCTTCACATTTTTTTCTTTTTTGATCTGACTTTTCTTGCACAGCATGATGAATATGGAAATATATTTAGAAGAATTACACATGTTTAACCTGCTGTCTTGGGGAGGGGAAAAGAGAAGAAAAAATTTGGAACACAAAGGTTTGCAAAGGTAAATGTTAAAAACTATGCATGTCTTTGGAAAAAAATATTTTTAAAATAATAAAAGAAATTTTAAAAAAAAGAAAAAAACCAAGACACTTTCACATAAATTATTTTATTTGTGAAAATAGAACAAAGTTGATAGGGGACCAATACACAGAAGTACAACACATTACATGACTTTTCTAATATAATGAAACTAGTTGGTAACAAATTCAAGAATTGATCCCAGTCTCCTGATTTGAAGCTCAGTGCTTTTGCCCAGCAAATGTTATTTATTGTTTTGAAATGAATTATTTTAAGCATGTCTTATATCCTATAACTCAGTTCCTATTTCCACAAATTATTCAATAATCTATTTGGATAATCTTATGTTAACCATAGGATCAAAGATCTTGAGCTGGAAAAGGCCTCAAAGTCCATCTAATTCTTTCTAATCCTTTATATTACAGATGATGAAACTGAGATTCATCAGAGAACAAATAATTTGTCCAAGGTTACACAGGTAGAAAATAACAGAGGCAGGATATGAACCCAGGTCCTCCTAATGGTTAGATTCTAAACCTTAACTCTATGTCTTTCACATAGTAGGCAGTTGATAAATGCTTGGTGAGTTGACTTTGTTTCTAACTTTTTACAAAAAGCCACCATAGCAAAATGACATTTTGCAACTTTTCTCAATAACAGCATTTCCTAAAAGTCACTGACTTCTAAGCTGAGCTGGAAAAAAGATGATCAAAAAAGTTCATGAGACAAACAAAAGTTTAACTACTCGCTCTTTGTTTGCCAATATCACTCTTAACTACCTCATTTTTTCCATTCTTTTACTAGTTTTAACTTTCTCTTATTCATTATTATCTATATTCATTTCATCTCCTGTCTTCCTTATCCCCAAAAAAATGCATTAAAGGAAAAAAAAAAAATATATATATATATATATATGTTTATTTAATTCAGTATCTATCTTGAACAATCTTGAACATTTTCTCACTCAATAACCCAAAAGTGCATGGTCAGATATGTTTGTCTGTACAGAACCACAAAACAAATTCAATATTGTTCCTAAGAAGTATTAAATCCCATGAAATCCACATGCCTTCAATCACCCGCAATAGCAGTCAAGTTCTCCATTGAAACTGTTGTTTTGTCCTTCCTTCTCGAAGGAAGGACCATGACATCAGGAAGGTGATGCCATGACAAGCAAAGGATTTAAGTGAGGAAAGACTGTGTAGTCACCTGTCTCACTATCACCTCCAGAATTATCTGTGCCCAGTGACAAGATATAGATCAAGACAACTGGAGGTGGCCCTCAATATTTTGAATCTCAACCTTGCCTTGAGTCTGCAATGAAAAACCCCTTCTTCCAATTATAAGAAGTCTCATGATTATGCCAGATATGTGTGGTCATGATTGTGCCAGATAATAATCATTTTTTAACACTTCTCTCACAATGACCCTATGAGATATAAGAACAAGTTTTATTCTCCTCATTTTATTAATGAACAGAGATAGTCATTTGCTCACAGTCTTACAACTAGAAAGAGTCAGAACAAGAATTTAAACCTAAGTTTTCTGTCTTCAAATCCAGTGCTCTTTCCAGACCATCTCTCTTGATTTGACTTATTTTCTTTCAGCATTGTCACCCAGAATTAGAGATCATAACAATTACTAGCTGAGCAAGCATAGGCAATCCACTGGATCTCTCAACACCATAATCCAACCATAGAGGTTAAGCAGAATTAACACTGGAAAAGATGATCTATATAATTAGAGAGAAAAGTAGATATAAGAATACCTGTTATAGTTACTCTCAATAGGACTGCCAAATACTTGTTGTTTTTAGGATTGTATGCAGGGTTGAGGTGCGAGATATAAACTTAATGAAACCTACTCTTATGCAGCCATTTGTGATGTTCATTAGTTTCAACAGAGAGAAAGAGAAGGAATATCATTTGAAAGCCATTACATGTGATAGAAGTATGTGGATCTCTTGGGATTCAATACTTCTTAGGAACAATATTGGACTTTGCTTTGTGGGTCTGTAACAGACAAACAGACCTGACCTGTTGTATTTACTCTTAATAGAATTGGCAGGAGTACCAAATGAAATAATGAATATAAAGTGCTCTAAAATGTCAGCTATTATGAATTCCCTCTCATCTTCATCCACTTTCAATCATATCCATAAGAATGAGTGAATTTCCCATAGAAAGAAATGTGCAAATTTGAGCCATAGGCAACAGGGGCAAATAGGTGGTTCAGTAGATAGACTACTCTGCCTGGAGTCAGAAAGAACTTAGTTCAAATCTAATCTAAGACATTTTCTATTTGCATGACATTGGTCAAGTGATTTTACCTAAGTTTAAAATTAAAATAATAGCACCTACTTCCCAGAGTTTGCTGTGAAGTTAAAATAAGATAATGTTTATAAAGATCTTTGCATAGCTTAAAATATCATATAAACACAATTATTTATATGATTATGCATCTGGTATGGAGTTGGATTGCTTAAGGTTCCTTCTAGCTCTAAAATTTTATCTTATAGAGTATTTGTGTTGGTATTATAAAGCACTAGTCATAACAGATGGTTTATAATACAGGATGCCTGAAAATTCAACAGCTGGCAGGTCACTCACCTGTTCTCTATGTCTCATCCAACATGGTTTATAAACTTTAGTAGTGCCCATCAACAAGTCTGATTTAAGTGACTATTATCCTCTCTCACTTTCATTTAAAGAATTTTTCATGAATCCCTGGTTTTTCCTATGCTTGAATGCTTTTGAAGAACACTATTCCCAAGATTTGCTAATATGTTTCTAATTCTTCACTCACTCACTATTTAGGCTTTGAGGTTTACCTGCTATTATTCTGCTGTTGATGGATTTTTTAAAATAAAAAAATAGAGTTCGCAGTGTTTCTGAAAGAGCTAGATGTCTGCCATTGGACTCTGTCAGTTAAACTTTTATCTTCTTCAGTGTTTTGTGTGGTAGCGTTTGTCTGGACCACTTGTCATCATATAAAAAAATAGCTTTGAGAAGTATAAAAAGTATAATACTATACTTTAGAATTTTTCTAAAGGATGGAAAATTTGAACCACATAAGATAAATGAATCAATATTAATCCATTCTTCTACACATATCAGTAGCAGAGTACTGGGGTTAAGCAGGATTAACTTTAAAGGGACTGTCTCTGTGAGTAGAGTAAAATTTAGCCTAAAATGAAAAAAATCATGGAAAAAAGAAAAGGACATATTGATCCAAGGATATTTTTACACCAAAGAGCTGAAAATCAAGCAAACCAGCACTGATCAGTGATCTAAGAGAAGCACTGTGATGCAGAGCAAAAATCAATGAAATTAGAGTCAGAGAACTTCTGTTACAATTTTAACTCTTACTTTTTAAGGCATCTAGAGGGGATAGCATAGAATTTTGGCCCTAGAGTTCAAATCCATCCTTGAACACTTGCTATGTGACTCAGGGCAAGTTATTTAACCATTCTGTGCCTTAATTTCCTTAGTCATAAAAATAGTAATAGCAGGGTTGTTATGAGGCTAGAATGAAATAATATTTGTAAAGTATTTTGAAAACTTTAAAGCACCAAATAAATGCTAGCTATTATAATCATTGTCCAAGCCACAGCAAGCTAAACAGTTAGAATTTAAAACCAAGTATTTTCACCGCAAGCACAATTTTTTTCTATTAAACCAAACTGCCTGTTTCATAGGATTAGGCATAAAGGTTAAATTCCCTTGTTTAGAAATTCCCTCTACCAATGCAGATTAGCCCTTTCTCTGCATTGTATTCAAGAGTTCACTGAAAAATTAAATGATTTATCCAAGTTTGCACAGACAAAAAGTGACAGAAGGAGGATTCAAACTCATTTCATATAGATTCCCAAATCAACTCTATCTTCCACAACATGTAGCTTATCACCATTTCTTTAAGGAATGTAATATGCTCTATTATTTTTTTTCTTCTAAACATTAAGCCTGAGACTCCAGTCTTAATAAATTTTTAGGATTTTATTAGAAGAGCCTCAAAATCCATCTAATCTAACTGAGATTTAAAGAAAAATTCCCAATAGAGGGTGATGTCTTGGAATACATTACTTTTTGTTCTATACGATTTTCATTTCTGATTTCTTGAAATATAGCTCTGAAGGGGAAGATTCTGGAAAGATAGCAGAGTAGGTTGGTAAATTTCAGGTTCTCTAGATTTGCCCCCACAGATAGGACAAATTTGAGCTTCTAGGAGAACACAGACTGGCAAAAAATCAAGATTTAGGGCAGAACAGGGGTCTTTCTGGTGTGACCCAACAAGACTTGAAAAAAGACCCCAAGACAGGATTATCCCGTGTAAGGTGCAGACATTTCCCCAATAGTTCTGCTGAAACACCAACCAGGGACCTCTTGGGCTTACTGGGTATGGCTGAAGCCCCAGCAAGAACCAAAGAGACTTTGACCTCCTGCACTTTTTGTCGAGTTGGGGTTTGAGTCTGAGAAAACTGAATGAAACTGGGCTGATTGGGAATGCAGGGTGCAGCTATAGGACCCTGGGCAAGAAGGAATCAGCAGGTGAGTGCAGAGACAGCAGGGCAGTACACTACTGGCTGGGGGTACTAGTGGGGGTGTTGAGCATTTGGTTTGGGGTCCCAGGTCAGAAGGGAGAGCTAAAGAGAAGTTTGAGGCACTATTCCCCCACCCCATGATTAGAGGTACTTACACTAATACCTCTTATTTAAAAAAAAATGAGTTGACAAAAAAGAAAGAACCCCATCATTGAAATATACTATAGGAACAAGGAATACCAGAGTTCATCTTCAGAAGAGAAGACTTTAATAAAAAAAAAAATTTAACTTCTATCCTAAAGAGTAATGTGAAATGTCTCCCTGCCTAGAGAGAATTTATAGAACTCAAAAATAAATTTAAAAGTCAAATGAGAGACATTGAGGAAAAAGTAAAAAAAAAATGAAAACTATCCAAGAACAATAAGATTATGAAAAATAAAAATTAACCAACTAAAAGAGGAGGTACACAGTCTCAAAGAAGAAAATAATTCTTTGAAAATTAGAATTGGGTAAGGGGAAGCCAGTGAAGCTATGAGAGACCAAGGAAAACAAAACAGATTATAAAGTATGAGAAAATAGAACAGAATATGAAACATCTTATAAGAAAAATGACAGGCAGATCTGGAGAACACATCAAGAAGAGAAAATATAAGAATAATTGGTCTGCCAGAAAGTTGTGAACAAAAAGAGAACCTTGCAGGAAACAATGTAGGAAATAATCTAAGAAAATTGTCCTGGAATGATAGAACCTAAGGGGAAAGTAGAAATGGAAAAAAAAAAAAAATCCACTGATCACCACCTCAGTAAGATCCTTTGTGGAAAACACACAGGAATATTATTGTCAAATTTTGAAACCCCCAGATCAAAAAGAAAATTTTGCAAGAAACAAGAAAAAAAAAAACAATTCAAATACACTGGAGCTACAATTACAATTGTACAATATTATCTATCAGCAGTTATGATAAAATAAAAAACCAGGTCCTGGAATAATATCTACTGACAATCAAAAGAACTAGGCCTGTGGCCAGAAATATCATATCCAGCAAAAGTATTTATTTTTTTTATTTTTTCATTAAAGCTTTTTATTTACAAAACATATGCATTGGTAATTTTTCAACATTGACCCTTGCAAAACCTTCTGTTCCAAATTTCCCCCTCCTTCCCCTCACCACCTCCCCTAGATGGCAGGTAGTCCAATACATTAAAAAAAAAAATCTATAATTTTGAATGAGAAAAGATAGACATTCAATGAACCTGCAGTTTTTTCAGACTTTCCATCAACCAAACCCAAACTTAACAGAAAATTTAATATATAAGAATCAATATTAAAGATCAATTTTAAGGAACTCAACATAGACAAACTGTTCAAACATGGGCAAATTGTTCATATTTTCTCTACATGGGAAATGTTACTATATGTTTAAGATTCAGCAATGACTACAATTTTCAGATAACATAGTGAGTACAGTTAGTAAAAAACATTCTCCTAAAAATCTAGTTTATCTTCCTACACATTAAGCCTCCATGGAAGGAGTAAGCTTAAACGCAGACCACCACAATTGTAGTAAAGCACAGAAATATGTATGATAAGATTTATCTCAGAACACTATGCAGGAAGTCCTTTTCTCTGAGTAGAGACTTCACGCAAAACCCTTGTTGTAGCTCATCTTTCATTCTCAGAGGAACAGTTACATCCCATGGGTGGTCTTGACTTGCTTGTGAATTGTTTATTAGTAGGGCAGAGCTGCAAAAAGTCATCAACCTCACTCTCTCCTCCAAAGTCACTGGAGTATAGTTAATGTGGTTCAAAGTTGATATAGATAGAATTCTGAGAGATTTCTCTTATCCACTGAAATCTTTATTCATATAAAAGCATATGGACTAGTCCTAGACAAGGCTAACAAGGAGTAAAAAGGGGGTAGCTTATATTAGAAAATTTTGGCAATTTCTCAAGGCTCCTGATGTAACAAAGCCTACACACAGGAATAGGATATGGAACAAGGATATGGGTCTCTATGACCTCAAAGATAGTTGCACTATAGGGAAAAAAATCAGGAAAAGGAATATTCTTTTTACTGCTTATGCAAGGTTATGATAGTAACAACTGAAAGCACATTTCTGGAACAAAATTCAGGAACATGTTCAGGGGCCCAAATCATCAAAGTGGCAAGAAAAAGGTCAAGATGACTGACAATGGCCCAGAATGCTAACAAATGATCATCAGTCTTTACTTGAAGATTTGGGGAATGGGGCATTCACTATATACCAAAGCAACCTATTTTACTTTGGGATACCTTCAAGATCAGGAATATTCTCATCCATCAAACCTTAATGTGCCTTTTTGTAGCTTCCAATGAAAAATAATTCTGTCCTCTGCTCTAGCAGAAGAATTCAACTAAAATATCATTCATTCCTTCAAATGATCCTCATATGTCATGGAACTCAAGGTCCTGATTTTCCTCCTCTAAAAGTTTCCTGTTTATAAACATGCTTCCTAAAATTGAACATAACACTGCAGTTGATGGCTGGCCAAAATAGAGCACAATAGGGCTAACACCTCTAGCTTTGTGTACTGGGCCTCTCTTAATGCTAGCTAAGATTCCCTTAGCTTTTTTGGCTACCATATTATTCCATTGCTGCATATTGAATATGTTATCTAAACTGAGAGTCTGTTTTCCATGCACGTAGAGCTGCTCAAAGAGATCAATTTGGTGACTGATTAAATTGTCCATTCTAGTTATGTCTTATTCCTACCATATACTCTATAATACTTGTCTACTTGCAGTTTCTTGAACACAATACTCCATCTCCCATTTCCATGCCTTTGAAGTGTCTGATTGTCCTCTGTGCCTAGAATGCTCTTCTCCTTCAGTTTCATTTCTTAATTTCCCCACTTTCTTTAAAACCTAGATCAAGTTTTACCTTCTACATGCTTTCTTGATTGTATACACATACACATATACACACAAAATATAATTATATATATGTATATAATTATATATAGATAAATATTCATTGTGTGTAAATATATGTATATGTACATACACACATAACACAATCATAATATACATGCACACATAGGCACACACACACAAACATACTATTGTTCAAGGGAGAAACACATCTAAGAAATGACAAATCAAGTTTCCCATATGCATTCTGGATAATTCAAGAGAGTGCTATTAAAAGTTTCTAGAAATTTGTACATGTCCTTAAATATTTGTGAACTAACTAATTAGATTTGGCTGGTGTACACAGCTAATCTGGATTTAAGAACCAAAGACTACAGAGGTTTTAAAGGGTTAGGATCACGACTCCATAATATTTGGAGAGGTACATGGCCACTGTATCTCACTGAAAAATAAAAAAAATTAAAAAATTAACTCTAGAGGACATAAGAGAATCTCATGTTATCTTTTAGTTAATTTTCAATGAATGAGTAAAATAACAAGAGAAAACCCTACAAAAAAAAATAACAGAGAAAACTCTATGTTATATTAATGGAAACATGAAGAAGAATGTGAAGATATCAGTAAAAGGAGTATTATTCACAATTATTTATTTGTTTGTTTATTTATTTATTTAAGTTATGTATTATATCCCACTGGTAGTTCCTTGAGATCAGCAACAGATTTTCATTTTTTTCATATTCCCAGAACCTTTGAAAGAGCATTGCATATAGCAATTACTATAAAAATGCTTTTGTAATAGGTAGAATTTATGAGATCACAGATCAACTGAAGTGTCCAAGCAACCCATTATTACATAATCCTCAAGAGGATTAAAAATAACTTTCAATTAATTATTTCACATCCAAAATACTTGACACAGAGCCAACTTTCATTCTAACACTCACAAATACGTTTTTCTCCTTCCTTCCTTTATTCCTTCCGATGGCCTTTGCCTTTCACAGTGACTCAACAAGAACAAGCTGTGAAAAGAGGAGGAGACAAGGGGAGAAAGGAGAAATGTCAAGCACTTTCTCACAGAGGTGCTAATAAACCATTAAATGGACCAGAGAGTCAGGAAGAAGATCTACATAATACCTATACTAAATATTCAGGCTCTGAAAAGTAGCAATTACTGACATTTATCTAACACTCTTTAGTAATCAGTTATCTTCCTTGAACCCTATTTGATTGATTACCCCGTGAATTAGATAATACAAGCATTTCTATGCTACATAACCAGAAACTAAGACAGCTAAAGGGACTCCAACTATCACTGTAAGATATAGCCAATACTCAAACTGGGCTCTAGTCTCCAAATCATTCTTACCACTTTTTCACCTCTGACACTTATTGATCATGTGCCTTAGGTAAAACACTTAAATTCCCTAAACTTCTCTGTTCTACTATCCCACAAAATGGAGAAAAGAAATGCAGGAAGATAGAGATTAGATGACTTGCCTAGGAGCATAGAACTAGTAAGTGGTTGAGGCTAGATTTGAACTCAGATCCTTTTGACTCCAAGAAGAGATAAAAAGTGAAAAACTATTGTCAATTGGTTAAATGCCCAGTTTGATAAGTAGAAGCCTTTTCTGGTGCTCCTACATACTAGTTACTTTCCCTTTAAGGTTATATAGTATTGAATTTGTAGGTGTCTTGTAAATTCGTATATATGAACATGTCAACTCCAGTAACATCTTGGGACATTTTCCAAGAGTGTAGATAATCTACATTGTCTGCAGTGATTATCACCTGGGAGAGTGAAAAAGAAATGCAGAAAAATAGTTGAAACCAGAATGTGGAGAGCCTTGGAATGTCAGGCAAAAAAAAATTTCTATTTTACTCTATCTGTAATAAGGACTAAATGAATGTGAATGTTTTTGAGCAAAAAAGGACATGACCATACTATGACCATAGTTTGTAAGCAGTATTACTTGTGGCCAAGGCCATCTTTACTAGAGTGGGAATAAAGAGATGCATCAAATACAAGAAAAAATAGAGAGCAGAAATCTCAAAAAACCTGAAAAATCCATTGAATGCTTGAAATGAGGAAGATGAGTAAAAGATAATACAAAAAAATATAAAAT
The DNA here is from genome assembly GCF_902635505.1 of Sarcophilus harrisii. Classification (NCBI taxonomy): domain Eukaryota; kingdom Metazoa; phylum Chordata; class Mammalia; order Dasyuromorphia; family Dasyuridae; genus Sarcophilus; species Sarcophilus harrisii. The sequence continues at coordinate 495,165,368 of NC_045426.1, read as the reverse complement.
AGAATAGAATGTAAGAATCTTCAGCCTCCTCACACCAGTAGAATTTAAGCTCCCAGAGGGCAGAGTTCTTTACTTCTCTCTCTCTCTCTCTCTCTCTCTCTCTCTCTCTCTCTCTCTCTCCCCTCTCTCTCTCTCTCTCTCCTCTCTCTTCTCTCTCTCCTCTCTCTCTCTTTCTCTCTCTTCTCTATCTCTCTCTTCTCTCTCTCTTTCTCTCTCTCTCTCTCTTCTCTCTCCTCTCTCTTTTCTCTCTCTCTTCTCTCTCTCTCTCTCTCTCTCTCTCTCTGTATCTGTCTCTCATATCTGTGTGTCTCTGTCTCTCTCTGTGTGTCTCTCTCTTTATAAAGATATATTTTTTTCCTGAGAGTCTAGTAGAGGACTTGGCATATAGTAGATATTTAATAAATCTCACTAAATTGAACCAGTATTACCATAAGTGCAGGAAAAAGAAGGTATTACTTGTGTACATGGATTTAGAATTGGAAGAAAACCTAGAAATCAACTCATAATACAGAGAAAAACTAAGGCCCAGAGAAATTAACTAACTTGCTCAATGTCATGTCCTCTGATTCAAAGCCATTATTCTTTCCACTGTATCACACTTCCAATCTAAAGTATTCAAGAATGAAATACCATTTCTGACTTGGAAGAATCAGGGAAGATTTCATACAGCTAAAATTATTTGAGACAAATATTTACAGTAATACTAGAAAATCATATCTCTACAGTTTACAAAGCATTTTTAATTTATAAAGCTATCATTTACTTTGAAATCCATAATTTCATTCAATCATCATAATCTCACTTCTCAAATTAGCTCCTGAGCTAGGAGCTAGGCAGAGGCAAGGCAGAGATTATCAAATGAGGAAACTGAGAGCAAGGGGAAAGTCAACTGAATTCCATTGTCCAACAATAAATAGGTAATAAGTGACAGAACCAGACTTTGAATCCAAATTTTCTGACTCCCATATCAGTATTCTTGCATTTATACCAAGTTGCCTGTTATACATAATAGTTTAAATACTCTTTTGTTTTTGTTTATCTCTCCTAATTGTTACCCTGGAGCCCAATCTTGTTTTAAATCCAAGAATTTAACATCAGCAAAAGAAACATTTGAACATCTCATGTTCCATTTCAAACTACCAAATCATTTTTCAAGATCTACAAAATAAACGAGCAAAAAAAAAAAAATCCTTCTACCCTCTACTGAGTGACAGGTGTATCTGAAATGGAAAGCAGCAATTGTTTCACGGAGAATAGCCCTGCTGCATCTGAGCAAGCACAGGAAGTGAGTAATGAAGTTTATTTCAACCCTGTTCCTCCTCAAGAAAAGCCAATGGAAATCCAGAGATGAGAATATTGCTTCCCATATCCGAATTCATAAATAGCCCATGGCTGATCCTCTTTCATAGTAAGTTCAGAGAGATAAAAAGAAAGAAAATAATGGTTACATTGTGTAAGATAACCTAGGGTGGGAGAGCTGGGGAGAAAATGAGAAAAAACATTATCAAATCAAGCTGCTTCTTTCTGGCCCAGACAGAGGCAAACCAACTTTCCAAGAGTCAAATAAGTAAAGAAAAGCAGAGTTGAAATGAAAACATGATTCTCTTGTCTTGTTTTTTCAAGATAAAAAGATTTTTCTTTATTAATGACCTCAATTGTATTTTTAGGTACAGAAGTTTTAAATTCAAATGCTTTGGGGAAAAACAAGATAATATTGCATTTCTATATTTCCAGCAATGCATTACAAGACAAAACAGTTTGGAAAGAGGATGAGAGACAAAGTTGAGGGTTGGGGGGTTGGAAAGGAGGACTAAAGAAAAGGAATTAAACTGATTAATGTTGAATTCCTTTTTTAAAAATTCTTGGGCACTACGAATTCCTTGCAAACACAGTTCAGTTCTGCAGATTATTTTCCAGATGTGAATAAAATGGAATCAAAAAGGGAGAATTCCTTTAGAATCTGGAGAGGTGCAATGTTAAAAAACAATGATTATCTGGTAGCAAGTACTCCACTGTTCTATCTCAACCTCCTACTCTTTCTGTTCCCATGAGTTCAACAAAATGAAAATGTCTTCCCCATGGTTATTTTCATTTCCTTTTTTATTTAGTTGTGTACAATACAGCACTTTGATGAAGACAGACTTTTTTCGCCCACATTTGTGTTTGAACTGGTCAGAAATGGATTTAACTGATTTGAACTGGTCAGAATTGGATGCTGCCATGCATAAAACACTGAACTTGGGGGTCAGAATGTCCTGAATTCAAATCTATCCTCAGAAATTTACTAGTGTACATGCTTCAGCAAAACATAAAATTGGAACAATACAGAGAAAATTAGCATGGCTCCTGAGCAAGAATGACATGCAAATTCATGAAGAAATTTATTAACAATTGGATCATGGAGAAGTCATTTTTTCCTTTCTATGTGTCAATCTCCTCATCTATAAAATAGGGATTATAATAACACCTCTCAGGGTTGCTGTGAGGATGAATGAAGTGAGATCATAATTGTAACTTGGCCAACCATAAAGTCTTATATAAATGCTAACCATCATCATTATTATTTGTTTTCTAACTCTACCTCATAATGCAGCTATAAATGCTAATAGGGAAGAAATCTGTTTGGAGACTGGGACCATGGAGGAACAAAAGTTTATGTATGGGGGAGGATGGAAGACAGGACTAAAGGTCCAGATAGAGTTCAGGGTCCTAAGCAAGTTGAAAGGCATAGCTAAATAGTGAGTAAGGATTGGGGTATATGAGAATATATAGCCTAAAGGAAGTAGATAAATTATAGAATTCAAGGAAACAGTCAAGGTTGGAAATCTGAGAATTCTATGAGACAAAAGGATTCAAATGGAGAAGTGGCTTCTGAGTAAATGGCCTGACCTCACAGTCCAACTTTCAGAGCATATAGTGGGGAATGATCACTGAGATCTCTGGGAGGATTGACATTGGCAGAGTTTGACATTTAGAGAGCTGTAGCAATAGAGATAAAGGTAGGAACCCAAGCATGCAAGGCCGGACATTGGTTATCATGGAATGACTGTTCTTTAGAGTGAAGATGTGGACAGAGGGATCCCTCAGAAAGTCCCAACACAGAATGGTTGCCAAATTTAATACAAGATAGGCAAAATGCTGAGCTGATGCCAGCTTAAGCAAGATGCCTACCAATGGTTCCCAGCCATTATGAGACCTGGGGTCTGGAAATAGAAAGATGGACTTTCGGCAGAGCTTTAAGTAGATATTAAAATAAGTACCACAAATATTACTGTTCTGTAAGAAATGACCAACAGGATGATTTCAGAAAGGCCTGGAGAGACTTACACGAACTGATGCTGAGTGAAATGAGCAGGACCAGGAGATCATTATATACTTCAACAACAATACTAGATGATGACCAGTTCTGATGGATCAGGCCATCCTCAGCAACAAGATCAACCAAATCATTTCTAATGGAGCAGTAATGAACTGAACCAGCTATACCCAGAAAAAGAACTCTGGGAGATGACTAAAAACCATTACATTGAATTCCCAATCCCTATATTTATGCACACCTGCATTTTTGATTTCCTTCACAAGCTAATTGTACAATAATTCAGAGTCTGATTCTTTTTGTACAGCAAAATAATGTTTTGGTCATGTATACTTATTGTGTATCTAATTTATATTTTAATATATTTAACATCTACTGGTCATCCTGCCATCTAGGGGAGGGGGTGGGGGGTAAGAGGTGAAAAATTGGAACAAGAGGTTTGGCAATTGTTAATGCTGTAAAGTTACCCATGTATATATCCTGTAAATAAAAGGCTATTAAATTTTAAAATAAAATAAAATAAAATAAAATAAGTACCACAAATGATGCCCAAGGCAAGTGGAAGTTGAAGTATATCATTGTGGAGAAGACACACAGCGGTGTAATACAGAAGCTCTGGAGCCAGAATATCTGGTTCTAAATCCAGATTCCTAGATTTAGTCTCCCACCCCAGTTAAAATCCTTCTCAAACTTGAGGCTAAGTGATTAATCACTGAATGGAGAAACAATTCACAATCTACCAATCAGAGAATATTCTTTATTTCCTCCTGCGCACATACAGCTCACTCCACCTTCCCTCATGAACTCATAAAAGTAAAGAACTAAGTAATTGGTTCCATTCTGTTTTTATTTTTATTATAGTTTCCCACTCATGGTTTTCTCACATGTGTGTGTATATGTTTAGGCACACACATATACTCTAGCTAGCATTTTTATTATATGGGCACTTCATATATTTCTCCATCATTGTACAGTATTAGAATAATATCTTGCTTTGGGATTTGGTTACTTCCCTCCTCAATCCCTTCCCCACCCAATTTCTCTTCCTCATTCTAAGGAATTTAGTAGCAATGACCCCAAGGCTCTTCAATCTATTCATAAATCAACATGACTATATTGTACATTTATCATTTGTCCTTGTGTGTACTGTGTTGGGGGTGGGGAGGGAGAAGGGGTTGGGGGGTTGGAGGGAAAAAAGGCTCTAACAGGAGCTTACTGGTTAGTTTGAGATCTGGTTCACCACAGAACAATTAGAGAACACTGAAAGACATATAAGTTCAAGGAATCAAGTAGGGTTGGAGAAAGTAGGAGGAAATGGGCCTTGGACTAGCTAGGCCCCAAGGATAAATACAACCTCAAAAGGAAAGAAGAGGAGCCAGAGCACAAGGGATAGAAAAAAGAGCTTGCACAGTCTTCCTTCCCTTCTGTGTGGAAGAGAGGGAAGTTTTATGATCCTGAGAGACCCCCCTGGGAAGAACTTGTTCCCACATCTGCGGGGTTTGGGGCTGGTACGAATCCTACATACATCATTTTAAGTGTTTAAACTGGTGAAGGTTGTGCCTCTGTTCACAGCCATACAAATCAGTGTTTCTCTGGAGCCCTGCTTCTCAAGTTCCTGGCAGGGAGGGCCAGGGAGGAACCAAGCAAGCTAATAGCCTTGCCTGGGGTCAGTATAGCATTCAGCTTCCAGCCACCTGTAGGCCTACAGCCATGCATAGTAGTAGTCTCCCCTTGGTATGATCATCCACTCTAGGGCAAAGTCTTTTCTTTTCTTTTCTTTTTTTCCCTATGTGTAGTCATAAAGATAAAATATTTTTGTTTCCCAGGGAAAAAACAAACCCTTTGCAGATTCAGCTCTGTCCCTGATGCTTATTTCAAACTCTGCTATCAGTGATAACTACAGTCAGAAAAGAAATGTGTGGGTACTATACAGAGTACAGGCAGATGGATGGGGACAAAAAAAAAAACTAAAACAAAAATGGACAAGAAGGGAGGGATATGTGATAAGCTGGAGTTAAAAGGCACTGATGTTGCTTTTCTGAGAGGGGAAATTTATCTGCTCTCGATTTAGGAAGTTTATAAACTCTAAGAGTCAAAAATCATCTGCATAAACAATGTCCCAGGACATAGAAATGATTTGTGGATGGGATTGCTGGGCTGCTGTTAGAAATTTTGGAAAAACTGTGATAAGGAGATCCCTGGTCTCCCAGAGCTTACTATCTATTATGTGAGAAGAGTAGGGTAAGGTACATACCAATATCAGTAAGTATAACCCAAGTAAAGGTTGATGGAAGGAAAGGAAAGATCCAGATAATGCTCATTTGTTAATCAGTCATTTTTTGATTATATCCAACTCTTTGTGACCCCATTTGGGATTTTCTTGGCAAAAACACTGGAGTGTTTTGTCATTTTCTTTTCCAGATCATATAACAGATGAGGAAACGGAGGGAAATAGAGTTAGGTGATTTGACCCGGGTCACACAGCTAGTCAGTGTCTGAGATCAGATTTGAACTCAGAAAGATGAGTTTTCTAGACTTAGGACCTGGCACTTATCATTGTGCCACCTATGTATTCTAGTATAATATGAAGAAAAATATTGTTCTCAGAGAATAGGGCTTCATGGAAGAATTGGTTCTTTCACTGGACTATTAAGCAATAAAATAACTTCAACAGGTAGAGAAAAAGGAATTAAGGAAAAGTTTTTTTCTTCCTTAGAGCAGAAAATATTCTTGTTTATCATTGAGGCAGAAAATTACAGAAATAAACTTTTAAACTTTATAAGGATAACCTTGAGAAACACTGAGATATTGCTCCCTATCTCACAATTAATCTCTGATGATCACCATACCATTCAACATCATCTCTATAATTATTTAGCAATAGCAGAAGTTCATCCAACTGAGAGTTGTAAAGGTGAGAAGTTATTAAAGAGAAAAAAAACAGAAACTAATGAAAATTGCAATTACTCACTCTGCTTTTTCTATCTACATCCATTACCTCCCTTTTCTGATATACAGACCAGTGTTCCTGGTGATAAAACCCTCATCTTTCTTGCTTCTAGAGGAAGCAGGATAGAATTCTGGCTCTGGAATCAGAAAAATCTCAATCAAATCCATTTTTATTCATTTACTATCTGTGTGATCCTGATCAAGTTCCTGAATTTCCTTTTGTTTCAGTTTCCTTGCCTGTAAAATGGGGATTGTTGCCTCCTTTGGGGCAACAGGCAGCCAGCTTCTCTCCCAGGTCTTCGGACATCTCCGGTCACAACCAGCATTTGATACCCCAATACGGCACTTGGACCATCTTGTTCATTTGTGGAAGCTTATTTTCTGGATTACATCTTGACTCTCTCCCCAGTTCCCTTGTACATGTATATATTAAGGCAAATGTTAGTTATCCGTTGAGGTGCGTGCTCAATACAAATTTTCTTATCTCTAGGAATCTGTGCCTGGAAAGGAGCTGCAGAACTCACACCCACATGCTTCTCTAGGGTGTGGGGCCCTTAGCTACCCTGTTTTGATTTTGTGCTCCTTGCTTAGGCTCCAACAGGGATAATTATAACACCTATTTCTCCCAAGGTTCTTGTGAATAGAAAATGAAACAAAATTTGTAAAATTCACTTATCAGAGTGACTAGCACATAGTAGGTGTTAAATTAATGTTTATTCCCTCTCCTTTTCTTTCCAGTACAACATGGTTGAAATAACTGTGTACTAAACTACAAGATCCTCTACCTGGAGTGCAAAGGCCATCCATTCTAATCTCATTTTACAGGCTCAGAAAGGTAAAATGACTTACCCAACATCACATAGGTAGGAAGTATTAGAAGTGGAATTCAAACACAACTTTCTGACTTCCACGTCACTGCTCTTTCCAGTATAGTGTACTCCCTTAGTGAGTGAGAAACAGAAAGATGGAATGAGCTATATCTTGGTAGTATGATCATTCTCAATAGAATGCCTTATTTTATTCAAACAAACAGAGGCCATGGGGAACCAGTAGAGTGGAAAGTTTTACTCCTTCCTGGCTCTGCTGCAAACTAGCTTTGTGACCTTGAACAATCACTTCCTCAACTCTAAAAGAAGCATGAGATTACAAGAATCCTGGTATCATAGACTATCTATCAAATTTACAATAAATCTCCCAACCTGACTAGTCAGTGTCCCTTTAATCCACACTTCCCCTTAGAATAAAAATGGGATAGCATATCTTCTTAACTTTAGTAGCATCAACTAATGATATCATTATGTCTCATGAACATTTGTGCTAGGAACAATGCAATGAAATTTTAATGAAAAAATCCATTAAAGTTTTAATGAAAAAAATACGTTAATACACATGAAATTTCCTAATTGAAAAATGAATGCTGCATACTTCTGAAGAGCTACACAGGAAGCAGACCATGGTTATTGCTTTAGGAAACAGACAATTAATATTAATACATTGTCTTAAAAATCCTTTTTTCAGTTCAACATTGCAGGAACTGGGAGAAATGGTAGCATAACTCAGCATTATTCATAATCAGAATGCAGACACAATCCAATTTGAGATCATTTTCAGTGACCGGATCCTATCAGATGTTCAGGCAGATGAAGTGCTTTTTATACAAAGCATCCATTCTTAATGGAAACCCAGCTCTCCCTCATCCCTCACCTCAGACTGATCATGACAAAAGGAAGATTTTTCCTAAAGAAGCTAGATGGAGTAAGAATATAGGAGACATATAATGTATGTTCAAACCCCTGCCTACCACCAGCATTGGCATTGAAATATGTATAAGGGAGACTGACTGTTGCATTATTCATCAAAGATTCAATGGGGCTTTAAATTTTATTAAATATAATAACCACAGGAAGTTTAAAAATGACAACAAAAATAAAAAGTCTATTAGTGACCCAAATGTGTCATAAAATGGAGAGCTCATTATTAAGGCTTAATAAAGATGCATTGAATGAATTAAGGTTAGTAGGTCTGCAAAAAATCATTAATATCTAAGAAATAAAATTTCACATATTGTGTCAGATATCATTTGGGGACTCACATAAATATTTCAATAGAATAAACAGTGCTTAATCAGCAAAGGCCCCTCCAAAATTCAGAGGCTACTGGGGCCATATGTGTATCTCTCTCTTCATGAGGTAAATAGAATGGATCCTGTAGAAAGTGCTCATAGCCTAAAAAGTAGAGTCAAATTAAGGAACATGGGAATACTTTCTTTTCCTCCTCCAATCATAGAATTTCTAAACTGAAAAGAACTTTAGAAATCACTGAGTCCCTTATAAGAAAACAGGTGCTGGAGCGAGAGAAAGAGACAGACAGACTCAGAAACAGAGACACACAGAGAGAGGGAGCCAGAAAGGAGAGAGAAAGAGAGAGAGAGAGAGAGAGAGAGAGAGAGAGAGAGAGATACATGGAAAGAGGAGAGGGAGAGGGAAAGAGAGAGAGAGAGGGAGAGGGAAAGGGAGAGAGAGAGGAAGAGGGAAAGGGAGAGAGGGGGAGAGGGAAAAGGAAAGGGAGAGAGAGAGGAAGAGAGAAAGGGAGAGGGAGAGGAAGAGGGAAAGGGAAAGGGAGAGGAAGAGGGAGAGAGAAAAGAGAGAAAGAGAAAGGGAGAGGGAAAGAAAGAGAGAGAGAGAGAGAGAGAGAGAGAGAGAGAGAGAGGAAGAGGAAGAGAGAGAGAGATTGCAACTTATTTCCCGATTCATATTGCTTATTAGTAGAAGACCTAGGACCCCTTACTACTAATACTCTCTTCTTTACACTATACAAAACTGCTTCTTCCTTCAGAGCAGGATCGTAGAGGAAAAGGTATGGGAAAAGGATCCCCAAAGCAAAGACACTCATTCAATATTGGCAAGCAGTTGAAGTGGGTTGGATTTGGCAAAATTATTGGTTGCTTATCACCAAGAGACTTCCTCTTGGATATACTGAGACAAATACATTCTTCCAACTAATGAAGTCTGTCTTTTGGCTTCATAGATTGCTCTGTATTTGACTGTTGTTGAAACAGAACAATTGGAGTGCCAAAAATGAGCTAAGAATTTTTTGTAATGCAATGAATTAATTAATGATTATGAAGTGCTTGGAAGCAACATAGGCCTATTTTCATGCTAAGTTCAGTAGGGATAACAACGGTTTGATCAGGCTCTGTGGTAAGAAGAGGATAAGAATGGTGAAAGAACAATTTCTAGAAACATGTTATGGTACATTTATTGACTAGAATGTGTATAAGAAACCCTTCTTGTCATTTCCTAGGTGTGTTTCTTCTGAGCAAATTAATGAAAATTCCCAAGAGCTTTTCTCTGTGCACAAACCAAATCAAGCAATCAATCAGAAAACATTTTTTCATGTGTCTGATATTGTGCTAAGCACTGGGGACACAAAAAAGGGAAAAAAAAAATGTGACTGCTTTTAAAGGACTCTCATTCTGAAAGGGGAAATCCCAATCAGAAACTTTTTCATATCAGGGTAATATGTATCAGCTTGGACTTCAGAGAGAAAGAAAACAAATCCAGAGCCATCTTTTCCCTCAACAGACCCATTGAGACATCCTCAGGAAAGTTCAGATGGGTGTGCAGTGTGTCCCTCCTTTGGCTGGCATGTAATGGTGCACATGGAATTCCTCTTCAATTTTCTGCTCCAAAAACTCCATATTCTAAGCTTCCACAGGGACAAGCAAAAAGTTATCTGATTGCCTGGTGGACCATTGCATGATGTCTTTGATCTCGATTAGGCATTAATTGGCATGTATTCCATCTGCATCTTTCCCTCCAAATTCTGCCTCCCTTCTATCCCCAAAACCCTCTGCACTTTCAGGATCTCATAGCCCTTGGTTCCCTGCAAATTAAAATTTTTCATGATCACCACGTTCTTCTCATTCCTAACCTAGCCTAGCTCTGCAAGCAATGTAACTTTGTGGGAAGGGAAAATGGTCCAGAATTATCTACAAAATCTCAGTCAGTGGCCTTTTTGTGTTTAAACTCAAATATATTTCCTTGAATGAATGTTTTTCAGATCTTCTGATTGGTCCATGTGATGAAGAATTTGAGGTAATGGTTGATTTCTCTTGCAAGCTTCTGATGAAGTTAATTGTGACTTCTATCCCAATATGTTTTCAGCATAATGAAAAGGTCCTGACAAATCTTTGGTACACCCAGCAGCACTAGGAAAGGCCTCTTGCAAAAAATAAGATTTGAGGCTACTCTTGAAGGAATCCAGGAAAATCAAAAGGGTGGTGAGGAGGCAGAGTATTCCAACTATGTTGGGGAGTGGAAGTCAGCCAGTGCAAAGGTGACAGATAGAAGATGGAGTATTGTGTTGAAGGAACGATATACAGCTCATTAAAAGCTAGATTGTAGAGTGCATTGAAATGAATAAAGTGAAAGAAAGCTGCAAAGATAGGCAGGAACCAGAAGTGGTCCTGTGATTTGCCAACTCAACATATTCCAATTCTGAGACATTGTGCCAGGGTGGAGGTGGAGATGTGGATTGAAGGAGCAGACATTGAGAATTGATAATTCTCCCACTCTTCTTCCTTGCCTCTACTCACCCTGATAATCAAAAGAATCTGCTTAATACTTCCACATTCTCCTTTTGCCTAAAAGTTGAAAGCTTCTCAGGAAATTCCAGCAGATGCCTTCTAAAAATTTAGAAATTTAGAAAACTTCTTTTCCATAAATTATCCTAAAATGTAATAAAAGAAAATAAAGCTTTCTAAGGAAAAGACAAAATTGAACTCAGGACTAAGCAATTGTTTCTTCGAAGAATCAGTCTCCCTAAAATCTAATGTAGGTTTAATTCAAAAAACATCTACAAGACACCTGTTCTTCATTTCCCACCTGGCTTTGTTCTTTGGGCCTTTTCCATCGTTCCCCCAAAAACAGTTTCATCTCATAAGATCATATCCACCCTGGTTAATGAGATTTGATTGGTATCCTTTGCCCTTGAATTTCTTCTGTTTGGAGGGCAGATTAGAGAGCTCTTCCCAGAACCTCCACTTAAAAAGAGAAACATGACCAACTAAGCATCTCTTCATTTCCCATGGGTCATCATATCCCTTTGGGTTTTTCAATCATGTCCCTTATGTACCAAGTACCCTCCCATTTTCAGCTTCCTTTTGTGTATTGTTTCTCCCATTAAATTGTGAACTCCTTGGGAACAAGACATAAAAACAAGAAAAGTGCCTGTCACACAGTAAGGACTTTATAAGTGTTTGCTCATTGAGAAGGATGTTTTCTCTTCTGATTGGATCTGCTTTGATCTGGGGATGAGGAAGCAGCTGAGAAGGGCTTGCTTTTAGCCAGCTAGAATCACAGTGAATCTATAAGCAAACCATTCGATTTTGTTCTCGATAATTGTCTTCTTCATCCTATTAAGAGATTAAGATGAGCACATCACAAAGATGATGGGCCAAGATAACAACACTTTATAAGCATCAAGGATCATTTTGCTTTTAAACTAGTCACCAATATATTATCTGGATTCTCCTATGAGGTAAATATAGTGATGTTTATGATTATTTACATTGAAGAAATTTCCATCAATAATTAACTCAAACAATAGTTTGTTCATTCCCCCAACAACTCAGGAACATCTAAAGTCAGAAAAAATTTCAGCCAGACAATTGCACAAATGGACAAGCTGGCGAATTGTATAGAGCTCATTTTTTTCCTTACTAAAAACTCTATGAGGACAAGGACTTCCCTTTAAGACTAACCTAAAATCTCACTTTCATCAGGATGCTGCTCCCGGTTCTCAACCCCAATTACTGGATGCTTTTTATTCTGCTAGCACCGAGTACAAAATTCCGCCCACGCAATTAATTTTTAAATATTTGTTAAATAAATGTTTGGCACAAGAGGAGGTTAACAGGAAGCAATTGAAATTAATTAATCAGCAAACATCTGTTAAAGGCTAAGTGAAAAGCTGGGTGACACAACAACAAAAATAAAACAGTCCCTCTGCCCTCAACTTGTTTGCATTCTTTAGGGAAGATGTAAAGAATAGAAATACTGCTAAATTTGGAATCACAAGATCTGACTTAAAATCTTGACATTACTACTAATATCTTTGTGATTTCAGATGTCTCTCTCTCTAGGCCTCAGTTTTCTAATTCATAAAATGAAAAAGCAGTGGTAGAGGACAGATTTTTGGATTCAGTCAAAAAGAACAAAGTTGGAATCCTACTTCAGACTATTATTAACTCTATGACTCTAGGTAAGTCACTAAATTTCTCTCTTCATCCTGTTTTAATTTCCTCACCTATAAAATGAGGTTTTTTGGAGTCCTCTAAGGTTTCCTTACAACTCTAAATCTATGAATTAAATCGACTCTAACACCAATTATCTCTAAACTAAATGTACTCTTAAGTACTCTTCCAGTTATAAACCTGTGACTATTTAAAATACTTCCAAGTTTGTCTTTTTTTAAATGTAGTTTTGAAGAGCGAGTGAAAGTTGTTGGTCTAAAATATATTAGCATGATGAGAGGTATCAAATTGGCTATTTTTTTATCAATATCTTCTCTTAGGAAGACCTTTAGAATGAATAAACAATACAACACTGTATTCTCACTCTGTCCAGAAAATAGAAGTCAATAAATAAATCAATCAGAAAATCTATCTTGACAGCCTCGGTAGCCAGGCTGTCAAGTCTATTTGAGGCAGGAGCAGGGTTGCTGATTCCTGTCCAGAACAGACACAAGGCCAAAAACAGAGGCCCCTTTTGTGTTCATTGTGTATGACTTGTGCCCTGTTGCCTTTGTGTAACTTAACTACAGAAAGGATCATAGAAGAGCATTTGTTTTCTTCCACATTCAACTAGTCAATACTATCCTCATGAGTGAGAGCACTTAAATGCACATTAATGGAGGGAGGGCAGACAAGACAAACATGTTCTGTCCATTTTTGCATCCAAGGTTCATTAGCTGGGAGGCTAATAGCCATTTCACTCCCAGAAGCACGCTCATTCCCAAGCCTGCTGTAATATGGTATTGAGCATGCAGTAGGCATTCTATAAACATTCTTTGCAGACATGTACACAGGAATGACTCATGTATGCTTGAGAAAGTTAATGTAGTCCATGATGTCAGATTCAGATGACTCTCAGAGGCCAGTTAGGTTCTTACTTAGACACTTCCCCTATGCAGTGCAACCACCAGGAGAAAGAAGCTCTTAGATGTGACTTATTAAGTCTACATTTTTGCCTGATGGATACCCCCGGACAGAATTTAAGAAACACTTTCTGTAGGTTTTCCAACCCTGTACATATGTAGTGGTAATAGAAACCTCCTTATTTTTAAGAGCCTAAGAAATATGTTTCTAAACCCCAAGGAAGATGACTTTCATGTTAGGATGAATATTTTACTCCAATTAAATTGCATAAATTTTGCATTTCAGATGAAAATCCCTATCAAGATCCAATTTCATAAAGCCTTTTTTTTTCTGATGGGACATCATCAATTACGCAGCAAGCATACAAGACTTCTAGGGGTTGACAGCTCATTAGCAAGCTTTTGAGTTTTGCTGAATGAACCACAAAACACTCATGCAAACTGACTTAACTAGTCTTTTCTTGATAGATACCAAAGTACTCTGGCTAATTTCCTTTGACTCCCATATATTAGACACTGTACTTCTTCAGAGCATCAGGTGCAAACCTTTCACTCTCCTCAAGGCCTTATTTACCCCCATTTCATCTCATCCAATAAATATTTATAATGCACTATGCTGTGTTAGGGATGCAATTAATAAAATTAATAAAAATTTAGATAGTTTCTGATTTCAAGGAGTTTACAATCTAACAGGGAGGCACAAGAAAACAGGAAAGTAAGGTAGGGGACAACATAGAGACCCGATATGGAATATCTTGTTCCATGGAGTTGAAACCAGACAAGGCAAGAGATGCAGAGTGGAATGAACCCAGTTTCTGCCCTCTAGAAAGAAAAGCATTGAGAGGAGTTCTGTACTCTACCCTCTAGGGAGGAGAGGAGACTGAAGGAGATGGTGTCAATCAAGGAAGCAGCATGATGATGAGATTAGAAGTGATGACCTTAACTAGGAAGGCACATCAGTTGAAACCTTGCAGAGCAGCACATATCCTGGGTCTTGCACAGGGGATAGGACTGATCTCAATCAATGCCCTTCCTTGCTTGCCTCAGGAAGTAATTTTATCAGTACTTCAGGGTCTCTCTACCAATCCCACCTAGTAACCCAGGAACTCATCACTCCTAATTGCCATATGAATCAACATGGTACAAGAACAAAATCTAAGTAAGATTTTTAGCCCTTCTCTGAGATCCTTTGTTCTAAATTCCTCCCTTTATTTTGCAAAATCTGCAAATTTACTGGACTTTGTTTACACTTGAGAAGGGAATTCCTAGAAAGAAAATTCCCCTTAACAAAACAAATCTGAAATTTAGGATACTGAAAGTTCTAAGTCACTTAAATAGGGTCCTACAGCCAGTTGTACAATGAAAATACTTAAAATCAGTCCTTCCTTACTTGGAAGCTAGCAAACTCTTATTAGGCACAGAAGATATAAATATCAACGTGAGGAGTCCTGTGACCCAGCAGTATCACTATTAGATATTTCCCGAGATGATCAGGGAAAAGGAAAAGAAAACATATGTGCTAAAATATTTGTAGCAGCTCTCTTTATGGTGGCAAAAAAGTGGAAATTGAGGGAATGCCCATCAATTGGGGAAATAGCTAAATATGTTGTAGTTTATGATTGTGATAGAATACTAGTGTGCTGTTAAGAAATGATGAGAAGGTTTGTAATGCCGGAGAAACTGAGGCAAGATAGAGATTAGAGAGTATTTAATAATTTATTTAAAAGGGACAGATTTTCTGGGACCAAATGGATCCATGGTTTGGTCCCGCGGCTGAATGAGACTATCATCTCCAAGAATCCAGCAAGCAATGTGAGTTCTCAATGTGGCTCAGACTCAGGGGGTAGACTGAGGAAGGCGTAGAGTCAGGGTGCTGAGAGCCAGAACACGGAACTAACAATCTGGTTCTGACAGGGTAAGGGGAGGCAGGGGGGGATATCTGATAATTGGGATTACAGAGTAGGAAGAAACATCCAACATTCTGATGATGCCTATAATAGAAGGTCTTTCTCCTTGTCTGGATCATCATGATTAGAAGGGAAGGGTGGTTGAGCAGAACAATTATAAACTGAGGCAGAATAATTAGGGAAACTGAGGCAGGACAATTTAGGGAAACTGAGTCAGGATAATTAGGGAAACTGAGTCAAGACAATAAAAGAGAACTGTGGCATAACAGGTTGATTTTAGAAAAACCTGGAAAGATTTGCATGAAATAATGAAGAGTGAAATGACTGAAGAACCAAGAAAACATTACACGCAGCATATTACAATTGCATATTCAAAGAATGAATGTGAACAACTAAGCTATTCTGAGTACTATAGATACTCAAGTCAACTACCAAAAAACCTACAAAGATGCTATCCCCTTATAGAGAAAGAACTGATAGATAAAAGTATGCATAGTATGGTTTTACAAATAGATAGATAGATAAATAGATAGATAGACAGATAATGTCATATGAGATGATCTTCTCTAGTATGCGATGGGGAGGGAAAAAATTTGAAACTTAAAATGTACCCCCCAAAATTAAAATATTTGTTTAAAAAAATTTAAATGAGATAGGTCTGTCCTCAAGGAACTTATATTCTATTAGGAGGATAAAATATGTTCACACATAAGTACAGGACATAATATAAAATAAATGTAGAGTTCGTTTCCATGTAAAATATACATAAAATTAACATATATAAAATTTCCTTCTTGGGGCAGTTAGGTGGCACAATGGATAGAGCACCAGCCCTGAAGTCAGGAGCACATGAGTTTAAATCTGGCCTCAGACACTTAACACTTCCTAGCTGTGTGACCCTGAGCAAGTCATTTAACCCCAACTGCCTCAGCAAAAACTAAATAAAATGTTCTTCTCTTATAAAATTCCATTTCCAAGAAAAGTATCAGATTTTCAAATACCTTTCAAAGTCATAAGGACTCAACCATTACATAAATTTATTATCTACTGTTAAAAAAAAAAAAAAAAGTGTTGACCTTGCCAGTTGAAGGAATCCATTTAAATCACAAAGATTCAAAAACCTTATTAGCTCTTATGTTTGGCAGGTTTTTGCCCAGGAAGCCCAGAATAGTTATACTAATTTGTCAATTTATATCTAAAAAGAAAGGAGCTGGAGGGGGATTATTAAATTAAAACGCAGTTAACTTTGTTTCAAGACCTGGTTCTATAATTTATCAAATGTTTGACCTTGGACAAATCATTTTGCCTCTCAGAAGCTTTATTATGGGATTATGCTTTGATGCTGAATAAAATATAAACAGGAAAAAAGATACAATCTTTGCTGTGAAATAGTTTATAATAATGGGGAGTGGGGAGGAAGGGAAAGACATCAAAATTCTTGTACAAGTGGTAAGTACAAATGAGAAGGCCTTTGAGGTATCCAAGAAGGAAGAAATCATTTACAAACTTGGTATATAAGGAGATGCTTCATGGAGGAGAAGGCACCTGAATTGAACCATGACAGAAGGAAAAGACTATAACAAGCAAAGATGGGATATGGAAAAGACTATCACAGAGAAAATCTACCATCCCTAGAATACAAGATCCTTGAGATCAGGCTTGTTGGAGTCTTGTCTTTCTAACTCCAGCACACCTAGTACCTTACATTATCTTTTTTATGTTGTTGTCCACTTGTATATGATTCTTCATGATCCTGTGGTCTATAATGTTCAGATTTTCTCAGCAAAGATATTGGAGTGGCGTGCTTTTCCAGTGTATTAAGGCAAAGAGATGTTAAATCACTGCCCTAGAGACACACTGCTAATAAATATTTAAGGCTGGATTTGAACTCAGGTCTTCCTGATTCCAGACCCAGCTCTCTATCTACTGAGTCACCTAGTATGTACTTAATAAATGTTTATTGAATTGAATCAGATATAGAATTTATGTTGTATTCTATAAGCAATGGAAAAAAAAAAGATGAAAGCAACACATTAAAACAGAGACATCCACACCATCATACTGAATAAGATGACTACATACAACCAAGAACAGTAATGTTCACTGATACACACCTGAGCTCAGGGATACTTGTCACAGTGATGTATATCTTAAGGGTACCTAGTGCATGCCTTTTAAACAGGGAAAGATTGGATGGTGGGTCATCTGGAACCAGGGAGAGGAAGTGGGGAAGTGCCCTAAATTTGAGATTTCATTGCTTTGTTAAAATGGAAATTCCAGAGGTAGCAGCTTTAAGGGAGGTTAAACAAGTAGCAGCTGGGATTTGGATTTGGAAGAGATATTCTAGGCACAGGCAGATACATCTTTGTTTTAGGGAGCAGAAGTAACTAGATAAAAGAACTAATGTGATTGAAACAGTTGTTGTTCAGTCATGTCTAACCTTTCATACCTCAGTTTGGGGTTTTCTTGGCAAAGATTCTGTACTGGTTTGTTATTTCTTTTTCCAGTTCATTTTACAGCTGAGAAAACTGAGGCAAGCAGGATTAAATAACTTGTACAAGGTCACACAACTAGTAAGTGTCGAAGGTAGGATTTGAATTCCAGTTTTCTTCCATATGCCACAATAAGATTCAAGCAGATATATAATCTAAATATAAAAGTGCACATCATTGAAAGAGACAAAGAGAGAGAGAGAGAAAATCAGAGAAAGACAGAGATAGAGACAGAGAATATCAGAGAGAGAATCAGAGAAAGACACACAGACAGAGAGAAGACAGAAATAGAGAAAGAGAAAGAGAATAAAAGGAGATATCTTTCTCAAATAAAACTATTAAAAGAATTAACTAGAGTTTAAAGATATCCATAAAGAATATGAGATCCTTTAAATTATATTAAATTGAAATGTTGTTTTTAGATATAGAGAACATATAGACACAACTTCCTGAGTACAAATCCTATTTCAGACACATTAGCTGTAGGATTCTGGACAAGTCACTTCCCTCTGTTTGCCTCTGTTTCCTCATCTGTAAAAAGAACTGGAGAAGGAAATGGCAAAGCACTCCAGCATCTCTAACCCCAAATAGGGTCAGAAAGAGTGAAACATAATTGAAAAATGACTAAACAACAAAAAAATTGTATAAGCATTTGCACAAACAAAATCAATATAGAAGCTACAAAAGAGCAATTGCCCAATGAAGAAGAGGGAGAAAATCTTTGCATCCAATATTGTTGATAAAAATTTGATATCTATGCAGAAATTAACCTATAGATAGACATAGATAGGGAAAAAAAGAAAAAGAAAGAAAGTTATACCATTTCCCTATACATAAGTGATCAAATAATATACACAGATTCAGCTATAAATACTGAGAGGGAGGAGAGACGGGTTCCTTCTTCAGAAGGGTAGAAGCTGATTCCTCTAGTTCTCCGGAATCCTCCTTGTCATATTTTTACTCTGAGGTCAGAGTGTTGAGATCTGAGCTTTTGATAAACAAAATCATCTCTCTCCCTCTCAGTATTTACACCTGAACCTCTGAATATGTTCATCTCTTAAGGCATGGTTCTGATAACCTATATATGGAGAAAACTATGAAGATGTGGTTGTACTTTAAGTTGTCTGTTTAAACTTATATTCACCCTATTTCTTGAATTAAAACAGCTAAGGCTCTCAAAAAAAAAAAAAAAACTGACTTACTTATTTCTATTACCATGACAACAAACATCCTGTTTCTGAATGTCCAGAAAGGCCTTCCTGAGACACAAATGAACCCTAGCTCATTCAAGAAAAAGATTTTCCATAACATTATGATATTTCCAGTAACATGGGTTCCTCAGAGCAATCATGGTTCATGATTAATGAGCCCAGATTATCCTCTGTATCTGAGTTATTGCCTGGCACCGAGCTCTAGGTACAATGAATCCAATTCTCACACCTGGTGGTAAACGGGAAGTGAAGAAGTTCATCATCTGTCAGAAACCAATAGAGAGCTATTCCCACCACCTTCCACAGATTTATGCAGCTCTTTCTGGCATAAGCAACAGGACTCTCTACAAAGCCCCAATATCTATTTGGCCAAAACCCTGGTCACCTCACAATTAGGCACAGCCACAGCTTTTCGGGGAGTCACACCAGACCCACACTAGCAGAAAGTCCATTGTTGACATGGCAAGTAGTACAGGGTTCTCTGACGACAAATTTCATTTCAACAATATCGACATCTGTTTGTCAAAGAACTCTAGGAATCAAGTATCTACATGGTATGGTGGATATGAAGAATTACTGAATAATCAAGGCTATGGGAATAGCAATTGCTTTTAGGAAAGACAGCCCAGTATAGGGTAGTAAAGCTGCTAAAGTCTCAGAGTCAAGAAAATGTGAGTTTGAATCCCATTTGTGGCACTAACTCTATGACCTACTGTTTCTTCTTATATAAAATAGAAATAATAATAGCACCCATCTCACAGTGTTGTTATAAGAAACAAATAAGGTAAAGAATATTAATTGTTTTGCAAATTTTAAAGCATTATATAAATGTCAGCTGTTATTATTGTTATTATATCTCTCCACAGAGGAGGAGTGAAGCAGACACTGGAATAGCAAGTCTGTACAAAATACTAAGCTCCTGCCGTATCACAATGATAATAGAGCTTTGATGACCTGATATCAGTACACACTAACAATATATTCCCTGGTTTATCCCATTTCAGTTAACTCCTTAACAATCTCCCCCCCAGACACTATGCCACTGGACTAAAAACCAAGGTGAGGAGGATTGAAACCTCCCATCTTTGGAAATTCCTCCCCGAAGCCTTGCTGTCCTGATTGGTAATGACCTAGATCACCCACACTGCAGCTAAACCAGTTCCAGGGACACTTCATCTTACTCCAGTACATTCTATCTGTCTACCCACAACATAGGGCCTTCCCATTCTGATGCATAATTAAATCAATTCTGTCTTTACTCCTGAAAAGAGCATGACAATTTACTACCATCCCTATAGCTTTTTAAACTGAAGCTTCCCTCCCTTATTACTATATATATACACATATGCAATATACACACACATACAGTACATATATGAATATATGACACACATATATACTATACATATATCATTTTGTGTGAGGGGGTATATGTATATGTGTGTATATGCTTAATGGGGTCTATAAATTTAATTTTTGATCATCTTTTTTCAATATAATTGTAACTTTATTCTACACATTTACTTATATATTTATTTTATTTCATATATCTATATAATTTGCATGTTTTAAATTTTTTTCTGACAGGAAAATCTATGGATTTCATTAGACTTTTAAAAGGATCTATAGCTCAAAAAGATGAAGACCACCTGACTTATGAGAATGCAAGTTCTTTGAAGGCAAAAATTATCTTCACTTCTGATATGTATCACTAGAAATTAACAATGTGCTTATATAGTTGTCTTTCGTTGCTATTGATGCTGTTCATCCTTTGTTTTTGAAAAGGAACAATGACATCATGGGGTGATGAATTGGATTTAAGTGAGACAGATTTGTACAAAGTCATCAACCTTACTCTCTCTTCTAAAGTCATCAAAATCCACTAACAGAAAAAAAAAGTCAGGATGACTGGGGATAGCCTGGGATGCAGTGGATGACTTTGACATTCTAGATATCTGACTAAGCTCTAAGCACTCCACAACACCTGCATTAGCCACATTTATGGACACTGGGACATTCTCATCCACTCATCCATCAGGAAAAGTTTTCACGTGCTTAAAATAGATATCCTCCTAACTCATGGATAGATTTGAGATCTGTCAATTACCTTCAACCTTGTTTAATCCTTCAGCTCAAAGAGTTTTACTGGAGTGTGACCATTGCACATGCTATAGCTTCTTTGAGCCACAAATGAGAATTGGATAATAGATGGACACCAAAGGTAGAAGAACAGCCCTGTAAAGAGCTCAGCAAGTCCTCACACCAGAGATGCACTCCATTAGCAAAGAGTAAATAGTTAATAAATGTTTAATCTAAGGTATTAAAGCTTAAAACTATATTAACACTTTTTAGTCACCTATATAACCAAGAATCCTCTTCACCACATATCCAAAAAGTCTACCATATACTCATCTAAGTCTTTGCTGGAAGACTTAGTGGGAACATTCTCTGAATTGGATAGATTTAATTGTAAGAAAGTTTTCACATACATCAAACAAAAATCATCCTCTTGGCAACTTCTACCCATTGGTCCCAGTTCTACTTTGGAGACCAACAAGAACATATATAATTTATCTTCCATAAGAACTAGGGCTCAATGACATATCTTCAAATACTTTAAGAAGTCTCATGTTTCATCCTCTGGTTTTCTCTTTTCTAGCCTAAATATCCTTGTTGATTTGATTAATCCTCATGTGACACAGTTAAGTTTTATCATTCTAGTTAGTCTCCTCAGACACATGAAAATTTGTCAATATCTTTCTTAAAACAGATTTCTGGGGGCAGCTAGGTGGTGCAATGGATAGAATACCAGCCTTGAAGGTAGGAAGACCAGAGTTCAAATACAGCCTTAGACACTTAATATACAACTATGTGACCCTAAGCAAGTCACTTAACCCCAATTCATTCTCTGTTTCTATCTCTCTGCCTGTCTGTCTGTCTGTCTGTCTTTCTGTCTCTAATTCTCTGTCTCTCTGTTTCTCTCTCTCTCTCTCTCTCTTTCTCTCTCTCTCTCTCTCTCTCTCTGTCTCTAACACACACACACACACACACACACACTACAAAAAAATAGAATTGAAATTAAAAATATATATATGGTACCTGAAACTGACCCTCACTCATTCTGAATATTATGTTTCTTTCACTGTACTCTACAAGCATGTTAGCTTTTCTTCACTGTCATGTTACTGTATTGACATGTATTGCATATGTGGTCCACTAAAACCCTTGCATCTTTTTCATACAAATATTATCTAGAATCACTTTCATCATTCTACATTTAGGCAAGTATAAAATACAAGATTTTATATAGATCCCTGAGAAGCACCAAACTATTTTGGAAAAGCTTGCAATGAGAATGCCTACTTCTAATATTTAGTAGATGGGTGATAATAAGTCATTTAATATCTTGGAATTTCAGTTTGATGACTTGTAAAATGTAAATAGTAACACATATATAACCCAACTTACTGTGTTGTTGTTGGAGAGGAAAAGCACTTTGTAAACCTCCATGATAAATAAATAAAATGTTATTATGTAAGGTGATAATTATCTCCATTCAGTCTATTGTTCTAGTCTGATGAGATCTTTTGGGGATTATGATTCCATTATGCAACATGTTAACTATCCAATCCAGATTTATGTCATCTGCAATCTCAGTAATTGTTGCTTATTCAGTTGTTTCAGTCATGCCTGATTCTGTGTGACCCCATTTGGGGTTTTCTTGGCAAGTATACTGGAGTGATTTTCTATTTCCTTATTCAGATAATTTTACAAATGAAGAACTAAGGCAAACAAGGTTAAGTGACTTTCCCAGGCTCACATAGCTAGGAAGTATCTGAAGCAGGATTTAAACTCAGAAAGAGGAGTCTTCCTCACTCTCAGCCCAACATTCTATCCACTGTATCAGATAACCTCCTAATGTCTATGTTTGCACAATAAATGGACAAGGTTCAAGGTGAGAGATAGAGGCCTTGCCCATGGAACAGAGAAGTTCACAGATCAGCATCAAAATTTAAATCCACAATCTGATTTTCGATTACATACTCTAACTAACTAGAAAATAAAGCTTCTTGAATATTTCATGTCTTTTTCACTTTGTTTATCCTGGAGATTGTAGCATTTATTAGATGAGAACCAAAGCAAGTGCAATAATCTTCCATCCATAGAAACATGCCTGTTTCTAGTTGTTTATTCTTACTAGGAAGAATGGTTATTCATTAAAGGATATTTAACCTTAAACACAAGTACAGTTTAACAGCAACTTTTAAAATAACTTCAAAATAAATCTTTCAACCACCCTAAGTGTTTGCCAATACAAACCAAACTAATGGTCTAGGTTACATACTGGATTATGACAGGTATCTACCTTAGAAAATTTCTAAGTCAATCAAAGCACAAGTTAGCAGAGACAGCTAGTCTCAGAAGTAGTCAAGGTTCAGAGAGCAAAGTCCAAAGTAGAAAGATGCAATACATCAAGTATAGAAGCAGGAGATTCTGGTTTACTAGATCAGAGAGATATAGATGAAAGTAAGACAATACCCTGGACAGATCCCTAGGCACTAACTTTTTAGTAAGGCCTAAAAATTTGTTGAAGAACTTTTTGTCTCCTCAAAGGTCCAAAGTTATTTAGTTAGCTCTGTCTTCTCTTTGTAACACTCTAATTATTAGGGGTGGAGTTTTTTGTTAGATTTTTTTTCCTGATGGAGCTAAGGAATTATAGAACCTAAAGTGGATTGTAGAAACTTATCTTTTCCAGTCCCCTAATTCTACAGAAGAAAACAAAATCTCTGAGAAGTCAAGGATGACACAGCTAGTTGCTAGCAAAACAGAGATTTTTAGCACAAGTCTCCTAACTCCTAGTCCAAGCTTCTTTATATCATTCTATATAGCCTCATCTTCCTGATTTCTTGACAATCACCCCAAAAAACTTTAAATCTTTTCATTATATCTTTTGGTCTGATATAAGTCTTAATGAGGGTACCTATACTTTCCCTTAAGTCCCACAGGCAAATGAGAAAAACCATATGATTCATCACACATTTAATCATCTAGGGATCTGATTTCACAGAGTCCAAGTTGGCACCCTGAAACTGGCTTGATTTCCATTCCTGGATGGGCATCCTATAGTGGGAATGTCATAGTGACAGAAAGTTAGATTACAGCAGTCAGAAAGACCTAAGGATTTAACTGAGACAAAGAGTAATTAGGTGACTTTCCCAGTCATTTGTGCCCTTAACTCAGCCTCTGCTTATAAATTAGCAGGGCTCAAGGCCCATTCAGAGGAGCAACCCGCTCCATGGGAGAAGGGTGAGGCTTGGAGTATTTCCACCTGTCCCTGCCCAGAGGAACAGACAAGACTGCAGAAAGGATCAGATTTCTGAGCAGATTATGCACAGTCAGACCATCAAGGCAGGTAAACCACAAACTTTTAGAGGCCTGATACCAAACTTCAAGGTCCTTTGAGAATGCTTAAATACTAATTAAGGACCTGGGGTAATAGGAGTGGAGAAACAGATCAGAGAGACTGTCAGTCCCAAGACAGGTGTCTGACTTCTGGTTATTTCTGAAATATAATCCCAAAAACTGAGTCTGCCAGGGCAATTCCACAAAATAAGGGATTTCAAAGTTAAAGCATAACCAGCAAATCAAAGTCCAGTAAATTTAAGCAAGGGGTAAAAAAAACGAAAAGGACTGTTTAAAGGATTTCCAATTCAATCTGAAGTAGTGAGATAAGGGGTGGGGCAGAAATACCTAAGGCAAAGTGAATAGGAACTAAGGGTTCCCACTCTTTCAGGTATTTTTAGAAAAACCAGTTTCCCCAATTTCTTATCTCTTCCTCACCTTTTTTCTCATGGAAAGGAATTGTCAAATAACCATCCCACATATAAATTCCTATACATAACAGACTAATACAGTAGGGTTTCCTAAAAATCCCTCAAACATAACAGCAATAGTTACACAATTTTAACATTTTCCATCCCAAATCTTAAACACACAGTAATAGATGACCAAGCCAGGGTTAAATAGTCATTCAACCATTCCCAAATTCTCCGTATTGGTCCAAAGTACACTAGAAGCAGGGGCGATGGTCTTCTCAAAAACTGCTTCATACTGAGGATGGGCGGAGATGCTCAGTCCAAGGAAGGGGATGGGTGTGGTGTGGTGTGGTGTGGCATGCTGACAATCAAAACTGATCTAGGTCCCAGATATGGCTATAATTTGACCAAGATCTAAAGAAAAACACAAATCTAACAAAGAAAGATTAGAACAGTCTAAGACAGAAAAACGTGGTTCACAGGATAGCTGCAAAATGTGAAGAGCCCAAGAAATTTTACCTCCAATAACAAATCCCATTAACCAAGGTTTCAGATAAATCCTAAACAGATATTTACCATGAGCTTATATTGAAACAAATCAGTTTGCTTTAAAATATTTACTACATAGACAAATATCCCAAATTGCATATCATCCGTAACAGAAACATTTTCCAAAAAAACTCTATGATGGGTATAACCTCAGGATGTAATCAATACGATCAAGTAAAATTTATATAGAATATTCTAATACCACATAGGGGATTCTGAAAAATTCTAGAAATAGCCCTACTAAATCATGGATCACATTTGTGACCATATTCCTTAACCAAGGAAACCATTATGTATATTCAGTCAATTAACTTAAATCTCAGTTTGTTCCTTCTAGCCAAGAACCAGGTGGCTACAACTTGATAAAAAACCAGCTGGAACACACTTAGTGGGGAGGGGGGGAAGGAAAAGTATTTCATGTGGCCCCCCTTCCCCCAGTCCACCTCCAAAGAGGCAGGGAGGAAGGAAGATGAATTAAACTGCATCCCTGGACAAAAGATCCTCTCCTGTTTCTCCCTCCCCCACCTCTTCTTTACTCCTCCTAAATACCTTCCTGAGGCTTTCTCTTACTCCCTAAAATCATCCAAACCTTTAATTGCTCCTACAAATCAATCCTTCATAAATCACCTTTATTCACATGTCCAGCAGAGCTGGCTTTAAAGCATAAACAAATCTATCCTGCATAGGCTATAGTAAAATCATTTTAAAATTGCCCAAAAGGATACTTTGTTTTGTTTTGTTCTCACTTAGGTTTAAACTTAATTCTCCAAAACCTTTCCCCAAGTTTCAAAGCAGTTAGCATAAATTCCTTTGTCCTCCAGAGGCCTTATCTGTCCAGCCCAGTCTAGGCCAGACTTGAATTTGAATCAGGTAAGATTTTATTGCTCTTTCCCTTAGACATTCTACTAGCCGACTTTGAAAACTGCTCCTGCCAGTTCTAAAATAGTCCAGTTTTTTTTTGTTGTTCTTTTACTTACAAATTAGTGCAATCAAGTTAATAAGTTTTAAAAAATCACAAGCAAATTTTTACAGTTGCAATATTGAAATAACCCAATTCCTAATCATTGTTCTTAAACCTTTAGCAGAGCTCTTTAACAGATAGACAAGTCTCACAGAATACAGAACACAGACATAGACTGCACAGGTACAACATTAAACAAAACATTTAACACACATAACCACAGAGTGCTCAAAAAGGCGCTCAGAATCAGATCAGACCTTTTGGTATCTTAAAAAGACACCCAACCAGAGGGGATCATCCAGCATCCTGGAATGATACCCTTTTCAGAATTTATTGCCATTCAGCATTCTTTTATTTTAATAATCCAGATGCTAGCACAGACAGAACAGATAAACAGATCAGATTATGTCCTAAGACATCCAGACTTACTCTCCAGTGGCTGAAATGGATCCTCAACCACCCCAAAACCCAAGGCAGAGACATATCTCACTGGAAAGCCTCCAAAATGTAATGCCAGAGAAACTGAGGCAGGATAGAGATTAGAGAGTTTTTAATATTTTATTTGAAAGGGAGACATTTACTGGGACCAAATGGATCCATAGTTTGGTCCTAGGACTAAATGAGACTATCGTCTGGAAGAATCCAGCCGCAGATGTTGGATACAAAGATTCTTTTATAGGGTAACAAGAAATGATGACATAATGGGAGGAGACACCTAGGATGGGGATGACTTCATGGGGGGAGGTACTGGAGATGGGGAGAGGCTCCTGATATTCTAATTAATTGGGATGGGGAGAGGTACCTGACATTCTAATGATGTCTAAGATATAAGACCTTTATCCTATCAAACATTCTAATGATTAAGAGAGAAGGATTATAGCCTGAAGCAGAGTAACTGAGGTAGGACAATTAGGGAAACTGGGTCAGGACATTAAAAGGCAACTGTGGCACAACAGACTTATAGCTGAGAAGTGTAAACACAGTGAGCCACCGTGGAACAAGATGAACCTTCTGGGCACCAATTGCTTTAGAATTCATATCATCATACTTTGCATATGTTCCTAGATCTCAAATGAAATGTTTTTAAAAGAAAATTCAGAATGTGTCAGTACAACCAAGGACACTGCTTTACTTCAGGATATAAGGACTATCAGAGTCCCAAAATTAGTACCTCAGAACTCTAGAGAAAAATGTAATGAATTGTGTAAGTGAAAACAATGATAAGTTTTAATGCATACTTGGAATTTTTCAAAATTTTTGAGGCAGTAATTTTGGTCTGGCACTTAATTAGCTGAATGACCTTGACAAAGTCACTTAACCTCTAAGGGTGTAACTAAAAATGAGGAATAGCAGTTTAATGATCCACAACTACTCTGAAGGGATTTATGATGAAAAATCCTATCCATACCCAGAGAAAGAATTGATTGTGTCTGAATACATATTGAAGTGTTCTATCTTTCTCTATTATCTCTCTCTCCCTTTTTTACTTAATTTTTCTTAAGGGTTTTTATTTTCATTAGGGTGGAAGATCTGTGTTTTCTTTCACAACTTGACTTTTATGGAAATGTTTTGCATAACTTCATATGTGGTTTCTTAACTGTGGGTGGGGACAAGGAGGAGAACCTAGAACTCAAAAATTTTAAAAACAAATGCAAAAATAATTTTTGTTTTAAATGTAACTGGGGGAAATTTTTAAATAAATAAATAAAACTAAAAATGAGGAAGTTTGGTTAAATTTCATCTGTAAATATATGGTTCTATGACCTGGAATTGTGCCTACAAGCTCAGCTCAAGAGAGAAAGAGCAGGCTGCTGTGGGAGAATTCTGGAAGAAAGAACAGGCTCTACCTAAAAAGTTCTGTGAGATAAAGAGTCAGACCATGCCATAATTAAGTGAAAGGTCATTCTAATACCTCAACCATATCAAGACCTAGAATATTCTTTGTGCCTGCCTTCTTCAGCAAAGTTACTTTCATCTAGTGATATTTTGATTGAAATCTTGACTAAAACTAAATCTGCCCCCTCTCAAACCCTTTGGTACATTCTCTCATTCCCATCTACCACCTATGTCACTATATATCTATTCATCCTTTCTGCTAAGCTCTTTAGAACTTCAATTGATGATTAACAAACTTTGCTTCATTTTACATCTCTTTTTATTCTCCTTCTATCTTCTGGCACTCACAGAGACCTGAATTCCCTTGGATTACAATTGCAACACTGCTCATTCTTTCCAGTGCTAGTTTCACTTTCTCTCAGTTACCTTCCCCCAATTTATTGATCCCAAAGAGAGTCAGGATATTGCTTGTTCCCCATTGCCATTCTAAGACTCTTTCTCTACCACACCCAGTTACTTCTCTTCATTTGAAATTATTCAAACTTAACCCCCAATCCAGGTACTAGTGAATATTATTTACTGGCCTCCAAGACATTCTCCTTCTTTATCAATGCATTCAGTGCCTAATTTAGAGTCTCCTGTCCATCTCAACTCCTGATCTCATATTTGGAAATGTCTAAAGTACACTTTGATGTTTTCTCTAACACAACCCTCCTCAATCTGCTCAACTTCCATGACCTGCTCCTCCACTCCACCTCAGTGATCTTACCACCAATGTGTTGGAATCCTAGTGTTAACTCAACTTGAAACAAGATGAAAACTTAAGGGTGATGTCAGGGTCCTGGTGTTAACTCAATAGAATTGATACAGTGCTTGTTGGTTCATACCTTAGAGGGAATCCTTGCAGGGTGATGGGTTGCTAATACTGATAGACAACAATGCTTGTGTTCACACTTTTAGAGAGCTCATAGAAGCAAGAAATATTTAAGTACTCATTGGAGTTCACATGGTTTAGTATGAGATATCCAAATTTACACCTTCCTTAAGCCCTGCCTCCAGAAGGAGGAGTTAACCTTTGGGAGATCATATATATGGAGGAAGCTCTTAGAGCTTAAAAGAATTTCTCCGGAACATTGACTGGGGTCAGAGAGGAGCACTCTGGGAGGAAGCCCACAACCCTCTCTCAAAGGCAAGAGAAGAGTCATTGCATCTTCCACCTTGGTGCTGGCTGGAGGCTGAAGAAAGCAGAGGCAGAAACCAAGGACAAAGCTGCTCTTGGAACCAAGCAGAGAGATAGGCCTGAGCTAACCGGGCTATATTGAAGGACACAATAAAAGATCTGAACTTTTATCAGCTGGCTTCATTTTTTGGGTGATTGTAACTGAAACTAAAGCTGCCTCCAGAAAACCTCCCCAAAAAGCCCTCTCTCCCAGAGAGAATTATTATATTTTAAAGAAGAAAACCACCACATTTTGGCACCCTGAACGTGGGACTGACAGGCCCTTCAGTGGATTTCAGTGAAAAAGCCTCCAATCCTGATTTCAGTGGAAAAGCCTCTGATCCTGAATCCAGTGGAAAAGTCTCCTCAATCCAGAAATTAAGATAACCAGGACTATGTCAGCTGCTGTTTCAGAAGCAATAAATTCTGGTCCTCCAGGGGGATCAAGGGACATGGGTTTAGAAGAGCCAAAGAAAATGACAAGGGAAGACTGGAGAAAGAAGAAAGAGCTAGAAGAACAGAGAAAGCTCAGTAATGCCCCAGCTGAAGTGGATGAGGAAGGAAAAGATATCAATCCTCATTCCTCAGTACATCTCCTCTGTGCCATAGTATATAGATCCATCAAAAAGACCCACACTAAAGCATCAGAGACCCCAACCCAAGAAACAAAAAGAGTACAGTTCATCTGGAGAATGGTATAAGAGAGGTGTAAAGGAGAATGTTGTGACTACAAAATATCACAAAGGAGCATGTGAAAATTGTATGGCTATGACACACACAAAAAAAGATTGCTTTGAGAGACCTAGGCATGTTGGTGCCAAATTCACAGGAACTAACATAGCACCAGATGAACATACAACCTCAACGTATGTTTGATTATGACGGTAAAAGAGATCGCTGGAATGGTTACAACTCAGAGGAACATATGAAGATTGTGGAAGAATATGCCAAAGTTGACCTTGCTAAGTGTACATTGAAAGCTCAGAAGCTACAGGAAGAATTAGCCTCAGGAAAGTTAATGGAACAAGTAAATTCCCCAAAACATCAGTGCGGGGAAGAACCAAATTCTTAACCAGAAAGAGACCATAACAGTGAAGATGAAGATGACAATAAATATGCAGATGACATTGATATGCCTGGACAAAATTTTGACTCTAAAAAACAAATTACTGTCCGGAATCTCAGAATTAGAGAAGACATTGCTAAATACTTCAGAAACTTAAATCCCAATTCTGCCTACTATGATCCAAAAACAAGAGCAATGCGAGAGAATCCCTATGCCAATGCAGGAAAGAATCCTGATGAAGTTAGTTATGCAGGAGAGAATTTTGTGCGATACACTGGAGATACCATTTCAATGGCACAAACACAGTTGTTTGCCTGGGAAGCTTATGACAAAGGGTCTGAAGTGCATCTCCAAGTAGATCCAACAAAACTGGAGTTACTGTATATCATTTAAAGTCAAGAAAGAAGATTTCAAAGAACAGAAAGAAAGCATCCTAGAGAAGTATGGAGGTCAAGAACATCTGGATGCTCCCCCCTCTGAATTACTCTTAGCTCAAACAGAAGACTATGTGGAATATTCAAGACATGGAACAGTCATCAAAGGACAAGAGAGAGCTATTGCCTGCTCTAAATATGAGGAAGATGTCAGGATCAACAATCATACACATATCTGGGGTTCCTATTGGAAAGAAGGAAGATTGGGATATAAGTTCTGTCATTCCTTTGTTAAGTTTTCCTACTGTATGGGAGAAGCTGGAAAGGAAATCGCTAATGCAGATGAATATATTCCTGATGATACTGTAGGAGAAGAGCAAACAAGCAGACCAAAAACTCTAATGGAGCTTCACCAAGAGAAGCAGAAAGAGGAGAAGAAGAAAAAGAAGAAGAAGCATAGGAAGAGTAGTTCTGACAGTGAGGGTGAAGAAAAGCAGAAACACGAAAAACTAAAAGGCATTAAATGCTGAGAAGGCCCACCTTCTCCATGTCAAGGAGATCATGCAAATAGATGAGAGGAAGAGCCCTACAATAGCATGCATGAGACTCGAGAGCCTACCGAAGAGGAAATGGAGGCGTATAGAATGAAATGTCAGAGGCCGGATGACCCCATGGCTTCTTTTCTTGGACAATAATAATATGAGTTGAAAGAAAATTCACCCAAATTGTACATATTCTTTTTATTCTCTTGGTAAACAGTGATGGAAAAAACTTCATTTGTTTTCATTACTATCTTTTAAATAAATTTCTGGACCTCTTTCATCAGTCCATTACTTCTTCTACTCTAGAGAG
The DNA here is from genome assembly GCF_902635505.1 of Sarcophilus harrisii. Classification (NCBI taxonomy): domain Eukaryota; kingdom Metazoa; phylum Chordata; class Mammalia; order Dasyuromorphia; family Dasyuridae; genus Sarcophilus; species Sarcophilus harrisii. The sequence continues at coordinate 495,133,662 of NC_045426.1, read as the reverse complement.
AAAAATCAGCAAGCAGAATATGATGGAGGTGTTTACTAGAACTTACATTCACTGCAAGCTGCTTTCAGAGAAATCAGTAGGCGTGGATTTTTTTTCCCCCTTGGAAGTTATTTATTTTAAAGGATTAGTATTTATAATTTCAATGTTATTTTTGTTTCAGTTCTGAATTCTTTTCTTTCTACTTCTTCCCTCTGTTCCATCCATTCAGAAGGGAAGAAAAAGCTTGTTACAAATAAATATATCAAGCCAAATGAATTCCTGCATTAGTCATGTGCAGGAAGAAAGAAAAAAAGAAAATGTTTTTTCTACAGTCTTGAGTCCACTAGCTCTCTGTGTTAAGGTGGAGAGCATGTATGATCATGAGTCCACACTTCCGGGTAGAACCTCCCTCCACCATAGCATAAACCCCCCAGAAATTCACAACACATATTTATTTGTTATTATTTGTTAGCAGACTTAGATACACTGTTGGTAGAACTGTGAATTGGTCTAACCATTCTGGAAAATATTTTAGCTTTATTGAATAGTTCATATCCTTTGACCAGACATTCCACTATTTGGCATATATTCCAAGGAAGATAGAAATATATCCAAATATTCCCAGCAACATTTTTAACGTTAATGAAGAAGTAGAAGAATAGATGCTCTTCAATTTGGGAATGATTGGAGAAACCCTGACATGAATATTAATGGAATATTATTACATCATAAAAAATGAAGATGAATTTAGATAAACATAGAATATTTGCATAAATTTATGTTAAACGAAAATACATAGGACAAAGAAAGCAACATGCTTAGTGACTATACTGTAAATTTTTTTAAAAGGAAGCTAAAGTCTAAATAACTACAATTTAAAAATGCTGGTTCCAAAGAACTGATAATGAAACATACTTCTTTTCTCTCAGCAGAGAAGTGGGAATCTATGGGGACCAGGTTTCACTCACCTACATGTGATCAACGTATTGCTGTTTTGGCTTAACTTTTAAAATTCGTAAAATCCTGATCCAGTGGAAAAGACTCCTCAACCCAGAAATTAGGAGGGTTTGCTTATACCAATGTGTATCATATCTATGACAAAGCACTCTGAAATTCCTTTATTCAGTCATTATCTTCTATCATTCCTTCTTTCCTTGTGTTTTGTTCTTCATCCTCACTGAAGGTTCACCTCCACCCTTCAATATTGTCCAAGGTCATCATCCCCACTCTTAATTATATTTTCCTCTCTTCCCAATCTCAAGTCTTTTGTAAGCCTAATACAACTCTAAACTATACTAATCTCTTGAGTTTCACTCTCTCCCTTCTCCCATCTATGCTCATGGAAAACTTCAGCCCTGGATTCCTCCCATCATCCACCTTCTCTCCTCCAAACAAGGGTGAAACATAGCACACAGAAATGCTGACTTGGTCCTCTACAAATTTATATTATCTAATTTCAACTGAGTTCTAACAAAGAAATCCCATTTACTCCTCCCTGAATGATTCTTTATCTCACTCATCATAGTGACTGTTCTAAACTTCCTCTTCTCTTTCCAAGGTTTCACACTCCCATCACTCACTCAGCTAAGAATCTCATCTGAAATTTTACTAGACAAGTGTAATGCCGGAGAAACTGAGCAAGACAGAGATTAGAGAACAACTTAATAGTTTACTAAATGGAGAGATTTTCTAGGACCAAATGATCCATGTTTGGTCCCAGGGCTGAACAAGACTATTGTCTCAAAGAATCCAGATCTGAGTATTGGGACAGTAAGATTTTTTATAGGATAACAAAAACAATGACATAATGGGGGAGGTACCTGGATGGGGATAACCTAATGGGGGGAGGCACCTAGGATGACACAATGAAGGGAGGTACTAGAGAGGTTACTGATATTCTAATGATGTCCAAAATGGATAGACCTTTATCCTGTCAAACATTAATAAGGAATGATTATAGCCTAAAGATATAAAACCTTTATCTCATCAAACATTAAGAGGGGAAGTTTATAACCTGAGGCAGAGTAACTAAATAGGACAATTGGGAAACTGGGTCAGGACATTAAAAGGGAATTGTGGCACAACACAATGAGGGTCATTTGTTGTGAGTTCTCTCTTTTCTCTTTGTTCTCATTACCTTCCATTTAGAACCCTTAGATTCTTTCTAAACTCAGTACAAGTTCCATCATAGGTCTTTTCTAATCTTCCTCAATAGTTAGTACTTCCCCTTTGAAATTACTTCATATTTTCTTTATATACATTATATACTTCCACATGAGCATATGTGTTCAGTCATTTCAGTCATGTCCAACTCTTCATGGTCCTATTTGAGGTTTTGTTGACAAAGATACTAGAGTAATTTGACATTTACCTGCTCCAGTTCATTGTACAGATGAGGAAACTGAGGCAAGCAGGGTTAAATGACTTGCCCAAGGTCATACAGCTAGTGTCTGAGGTCTGATTTGAACTCAGATATTCCTGATCCAGTCTTTCAAAGTATATATATAGTTTCTTCTAATAAAATGTGATGTCCTGCTTCAATTTTATCTTTGTATACAGTGCCTAACCTGCTGCCTAGCACACAGTAGGCACCTAACAAGTGCTAATAAATATTTATCAACTGACCGATGGTATAAAATATACTAATCTTAAATGTAAGCAGAAATCCCAGTGAGAGAAGCTGTATTAAGTCTATCCTTTGTCTCATTTTCTTCCAAGTTATCTCATCTCAATATTTCAAACATCTCAGTATTTTAATGCCTCACTAGGGGAAAACAAAATGTATTGTTTAACTTATTCTCTACTGGAAACTAATAATGCTGAGAACATGAGGCTATCACATTAGACCAGCCTTTATTCATTATTTGCCATTTTTTACCATTCATTATTCACCATTAAGATCTTTGGATGAAAGCATAGAAAAAAATGGAAGTTTTCTATACAATCTCCTAGTAAAGAGTTTGAGAAGAGAACAAAGGATCCCTGGTTTAGAGATTAATGGACATAAAAGAAGGGTACAAAGAGCTTTGTTTCCCAACCCATTGGAACATCCTCCATACAGACTTGGATAAAATTAAATATTTATACTCATCATATTCCCTTCATCCTGAGAGACCAAGAAATAAATTTAGAAGCTTGATGGATTTAATTAAATTATGATCTAAGTGAAAAAAAAAACTATGAAAATCAAGAGGATTGCAGTTCAAGTTATCAATCTGCCACTTTCTATCTATGTAAATCCACACAAGTTATTTTACATCCTTATGTCTCCAGTTCTTCCTCCCTGAAATGAAATAATTGGAGTAGATAGATGTCCATTTCAGCTCTTTGATCCTATCCTGTAAAATATAAGGAATTCAGTTCCATCCAACCTCCATTCCCTGTGTAGGAAAAATCAGATTCATAGTGAGGGAACTCTCCTTGAACTTCTTGAAACTCTTTCCCCTGAGAGAGACCAGCCCCAGGGAATCAAGATAAAGTGGTTTCATTCTGTTATCTTGGTGGGACTAGTTGAGTCCAGGACCACTCCTACTTAGCCCAAACTGGAAATCTAGATCTCTATCGATCTCTATTGAGTTAGAGATTAGTCTAGGACTACTCATGCAATTGGAAAATTTCTATTCAATTTGAAGCTCTCAGTCTGATTTCAACTCAAACTGCCCCAAGCCCCTAGTCAAAGTTTCAAATTATAAAAAGGGACAATGTGGGGCACTTCCTAGCAGAGGCCAAAGCCAGAATCATGACAGACCAAGAGACCTTTCCTTGGTATAGCTGCCTACAAGGACTCCCTTGCCTGCTTAGAAGATACTCTCTTTTCAGCGTTAATCCCTCTTTTTCACTCTCACCTATTCCCCTAACAGGATTACACCCCTTTTTACCTGTCTGCCAGGATTTCTCTGCTAGGAACTTTATCTCTCTCTGTCAGGACCTTGCCACTGAAGAAGTCAGTCTTCCTAGGAAAGGCTGACTTCTCAGTGCCAAAAATAAACTAAGTCTAATTTTTCAGGTTTGTGAATTCCTTCACAAAGAATCTCTACACCAACCAAAAGGAGTTCCCACAACTCTCTGCCCTGTGCCGAACCTCTTCAATAATAATGCATTTCTACTCTACACTATCACCATTTTGTTGACTAGAAACCAAGGAAAGGGGAAATAAGAATTCATGATGGCAAAATTGGAAAATGTACATTCCCTGACAAGGCTGGCCCATGCAACTGTAAAGTAAACAATCAAAAATAGATTGAATCTTCAAGTTGGAATGAGGTCTTTTAGGGATTATCTAATTTCCAGCTCTAAGCCACCATTACTCTGTCCTTTCTCTAATGTTATAAGAAATAAGGATCATGTTAGCACCTACATCCCAGGGTTGTTTTGAGGATCAAATGAGATAATATTTGTGAAGTATTTTGCAAACTTTAAAGTATGATATAAATGTGAGTCATTATTATACTTGAACAGATCCATTAAAAGAGAATTCACTGTCTTTGGAGACAACTCATTTTATTATTGAATATCCAATTTAATATTGAATTTATTATTGAATGAATAATATTGAATATTGAAAATAGAAATGTCTTCCTTGGACTGAATCAAAATCTGATTCTTATAACTTATATTCATGTGTCTCAAATACAGAAATGCCTACAATCTGTTTTCCAGGTGACAGCCCTTCAAGTGTCCATGATCCACTCAAACTTTCTCTTATTCAAGCTAAATATCCCTATCTCCTTCATTTGTCATTTATATGATAGGTTTCTAGATCTTTCCTGATTCCCTTTGGCAAAATATGACCTTCCCCTTCTTCTTCCTCATTTTACCTTCATCCTTGTCACCTGTTCCAGGTTTACCTCTGTAGCCAGTAATTACTATTTTCTTTTCCTTTCTCTTTTTAAAATCTATTCAAGCAAAGGTTCTGAAATGGATAATTCTCACTTAGATGTTAATGATTGATAATGGTTTAAAGTGTTAACCCCTCCTAAGGATTTTGGCATTTTGATTGAGATATCAAATTGGTCCACAAGAGAAAAAAGTATTAAGTATTAAGCAAGGAAGTTAGACCTTCCTAACATCCATGAACATTCAGAGATAGGAGGCAAGGATCACTTACAGGGAAAACCAGCCCTGCTCCCAAGCCTGTGGAAGAAAGCAACTCAAAGAATGTTTCAGATCACTAAACCATAGTAAAACTGCAATGATGACAGACAAGAGACTATGGGGAGACATAGAAGAACATGGAAATAGAGGATAACCATTAAGCCCATTTTAAGTAATTTGACCAAAGGTATCAAATAATCTTAAAGGCAAGGATCCAGGCAAGTAGAGAGAAAAAAAGATCTCACAAACCAAGGGAAACAAAGCCATGTACTCTAAGGGTGAAAATTCAGCCATTTCTTTTAGTCTCCTGTAGCACCAAAAGGATTACCTTTCACCACAGTTAGAACTGGAAGGGCATGTTAGAACAATCTATGTCTCTTCCCCTGAGATGAAGAAACTAAACACCTTAAAGTTTAAATGGCTTGCCTAAGGATATGCAAATAATGTGACAGAAATAGAATTTAAAACCAGGACCTCTGACTCCAGATCTTCAGACTTTCCATTACACTCTATTGCCTATTTTGAGGTGGAATCCTTGTATCTTAAGATTGAAAGAGGTTTCATTTGTCACCTGCTATAGGTATAGTCCTCAAGAATTATCCTGACAAATGACCATCTAGCCTTTCCCTGAGTATTTCAGTAATAGAAGACTAACTGCATTGTTAGATCGCCCATTCTATGGATTTAACTTTTAGGTATAAAGATATGTATGTGCCAGGTATTCCTTTCTTATATGGAGATATTCTACATTTTCTGTTGAGTATGTGCTCCTTTGAGAGGTGGCAAGATTCCTTCCTTTCACAAAAGCCTGTTCAATTTATATTTTTGTGATTCCTCTATGCACACACCCCCTATCCCAGTGTGGTTGTTGAAAGTCTTTGCTTTTCTCATGACATAAAAGCAAAAATAAACTTGGGAAGATGTCTTACTGACAATTACAGAATTACCAAAATAAGTCTAAACTATGTGAATGTAAGAAAGCTTCCTGAGTCCCAAAAATAGAGTCCAAAATGAAGAGCTAAAGGAAGTGAACTAATTAAATAAGGAAAATATGAACTGCACTAAGTACTCTGCTGTATGCCCAAGTTTTAAGTAAAAGAGAAGAATGGTAAGGAAAGAGTAAAGTGACTTCTCAGGAAAAACCAAGCTCTAGGAGATCCAACTATCCCCTTTATTCTAAACATAGCTCAGCTACTGGCCCTATGTGGATGAGTCACTACATTTCCTTGGACTTAAATCATCCCTCTTATAAAACTTGTTAAAGAAAGACGTCATTGTAAATTCGATGTTGGAGCTAAGTTTAGCTATAGCCAGTACATAAATATTGTAACTGGTAGGAATTCAATCATGTTTTCCCTTAGGTATCTCTGGCTATTTGTGTGTGTGTGTGTGTGTGTGTGTGTGTGTGTGTGTGTGTGTATGTGTGTGTGTTTATATGTATGGTGCAGCTATATATGTGACTCTTCAAGAGATACTGATGAATTAAATTGTTCATAAATATACAAATATATACACACTTACTTCAGCACTTTAACCATACATAAATGCTACTTCCACACCTAGCAGATAGCAATCAATGTAATAAGATAGTCTTTGAAAGTTGCTGTGACCAAAAAATTAAAATCATCTCATGGCTATTTCAATGACAAGTTTCTCCAAACTTAGCTAGGCTGAAGATAGGAAGTCATATTTAAATCTGTCCATATAGTCATATTTTAATCCTCAGCACATGACACATAGTAGCTGCCTAATTTATGCTTGTTGATTCATTGATTGGTAACCTGAAAGTTTGTGTTGTGTGTGTGTATGTGTGTGTGTGTGTGTGTGTGTACATATGAAAGTTCTTACATATAAGAACTCAGGAAAGAAGAAGGAAGAAGAGAGGGAGAAGAGGAAGAAGAAGAAGAAGAAGATGAGGAGGAGGAGAAGTTCAATAAAACTAAGCTGGTTTTATGAAAAAAATCAATAAAAAATGTAAGCTCTTGGCTATTTTGATTTTTAAAAAAAGAAATTCAAATTACCAAGATCAAGTGAAAAGGGAGAATTTGCTAACAACAGAGAGGAAATTAAAGCAATAATTAGGAGCTATTTTGACCAACTATATGCCAATAAATCTTGGTAATTTAAGGGAAATGCAAGTATATTCACAAAAATATAAATTGCCCAAACTAACAGAAGAGGAAATAAAATACTTAACCCCATTTTCAACAAAGAAATTGAACAAGATATCAGTGAACTCTCTAAGAAAAAATCTCCAGGGCTGGATGGATCTGCAGATAAATTCTACAACACATTTAAAGAACAATTAATTCCAATATTATGTAAAGTATTTGGAAAAAAGACAAAGAAGGAATGTTACCAAATTTCTTTTATGACACCAATGTCGTGCTGATCCCTAAACCAGGAAAAGTTAAAATAAAAAAAGAAATGACCAATTTCTATAATGAATATTGATGCAAAAATTTTGAATAAAATATTAGCAAAGAGATTGCAGAAATTAATCATGAGGATAATATACTATGACCAGGTGGGTTTTATACCAGAATTCAGGACTGATTCAATATTAGGAAAATTGTTGGCATCATTCATCATCTCAATAACAAAACTTACATAAATCACATGATTATCTCAACCAATGCAGAAAAAGCTTTTGACCAAATACATTATCTATTTTTAAAACAACAACAACTGGAGAGTATAGGAATAGAGTTGTCCTTAAAATAAGTAATGTCTATCTAAAACCATTAGCAAGTATTATATTTAATGTAGAAAAGCTAGAAGTATTCCAAATAAGATCAGGGATGAAACAAGGATGCCCATTATAACCACTATTATTCTGTGTTGTATTGGAAATATTAGCTTTAACAATAAGAGGAGAAAAAATAAACTGAAGGAATTAGAATTAGAAGGAAACAAAACTATCACTCTTTGCAGATGATTTGATGGTATACTTAGAGAATCAACCAAAACCTATTTGAAACAATTTGCAACTTTAGCAAAGTCATGAGATACAAAATAAACCCCATATAAATTATCAGCCTTTCTATATATTACCAAAAAAGCACAGCATCAAGAAATAGAAATTCCACTTAAAACAACTTAGACAATATAAAATCTTTGAGAGTCTACCTGCCAAGAAAAACCCAGGAATTATATGAATACAATTACAGAACTTTTCCAAAAAGTCAAATTTTAACAACTGGAAAATATCAATTGCTCATGGGTAGGCCAAGCTAATATAATAACAACTACAATTCTACCTAAATTAATTTATTTATTCAGTGCCATACCAAACAAACTATCAAAAAATACTTTATAGAGGTAGAAAAAGTAATAACAAAATTCATTTGGAAGAACAATTAAGAATATTAAGAGAACTAATGAAAAAATAAAAGGAGGATGGACTAGGTGAACCCATCTATATTATATTATAACTGTATTATAAAGCATCAATCATTGAAACTATTTGGCACTGGCTAAGAAATAGAGTGGTGAATCAATGGAATAGGTTAGGTACACAAGGCACAGTAATAAATGCCTATAGTAATCTGCTGTTTGAAAAAAAAAATAGTATGGCACAAACTATCTTAGTCTAATATTTCACACCAACATGGTCGAAATGGGTACATGACTCAGACATAAAGGGTAATACCACAAGCAAATTGGGAGAGTAAGGAATAATTTATCTACCAAATCTATGGAAAAGGTTAAAATTTATGATCAAATAAGAGATAGAGAACATTATGAAATGCAAAATGTATAATTGTGATTACATTCAATTAACAAGGTTTTGCACAAATAAAACCAATGCAACCAAGATTAGAAAGAAAACAAAAAGCTGGGAAACAATTTTTATAGCCAGTACTTCTGGTAAAGGCCTTATTTTTCAGTTATATAGAAAACTTAATTCAAGTTATTCCTTAATTGATAAATGGTCAAAGGATATGAACAGGCAGCTTTCAGATAAAGAAATTAAAACTACTTGTGGACATATGAAAAAAATGTTCTCAATTACTATTGATTAGAGAAATACAAATTAAAACGACTCTGAAGTACCACCTCACAACTATCAGATTGGCTTATCTGACAGAAAGGAAAAATGATAAATATTGAAGAATATATAGGAAAATTGGTATATTAATTGTTGGTGGAATTGTGAACTGATGCAACCATTCTGGAAAGCAATTTGGAACAATGCCCAGAGGGCTATAAAACTATGCATACCCTTTGATCCAGAGCTATTTATCACTACTAGGTCTGTATTCCAAAGAGACTGTTTAAAAAGGGGAGGAAGGACCCATATATTCAAAAATATTCATAGCAGCTCTTTTTGTGGTGGCAAAGAACTGGAAATTATGGAGATGCCCATCAATTGGGAATGGCTAAACAAATTGTGGTATATGAATGTAATAGAATACTATTGTTCTAAAAGACGTAATGAGTAGGCAAAGTTTAGAAAAAATCTAGAAAGGCATATATGCACTGATGCTGAATGAAGTGAGCAGAACCAGAAGAATTTTATACTCAGGAACAGCAACATTGTATAATGATCAACTATGGTAGACTTAGCTATTTTCAGCAATATAATGATCCAAGACAATTCCAACAGACTCATGATGGAAAATGCTATCTACATCTAGAAAAACAAACATGGAATCTGAATGCAGATTGAAGCATATTATTTTCATTTTTCTTTTGGTTTTTTTTTCTTGTGGTTTTTACCTTTTATACTGATTCTCCTTTCACAACATGAGTTATGTAGAAATGTTTACCATTATTGTACATCTATAATAGCCTATATCAGATTGCTTGTTATCTTGGAGAGGGGTAAGAGAAGGAAGGAAACGAGGTAGAGAGAAAAATTTGGAACTCAAAACCTTACAAAAAATGAATGCTGAAAACCATTTTTATATGTAATTGAAAAAATAAAAAATTGCAAAAAAATGAGACATAGAGGAGAGAAAATAGGTTATTATTATTTTGTCTGCTACTTTTAAATAAGTTTATTAAACACAATTTTAAAACCCTGATGTAGAATAATAGCACTAACTACTTTGAGGGAGTATGCTTAAAGGTATTGTTCCATCCCTTTAATCATACATATTTTTATTCTAATGACCTCTCTTCTATTGTACAGGCTTCTCAAGATTTGAAGATCAAAACACTATACCTGGACATGCAATACTCTGAATGCCCAGTCAATGAATAAATATTAAAAACATTACTTCCCAATTCCTGAATGTATACAATAAATATCAGGACGATGATGCCTTTAAATAATAATAAAAAGGTACTCCTGTCCCATTCATCCTTTGGTCAGTTTCTCCAATAGCCATACTAATGTGATATAAACTGATGTTCATTCTATTTTGTGTAGCATAGATGGGGCATTTCATGGTCTCCTACCAGCATATTTGTGTCTCTTTAACATCATTTCCTGATTTAAAAAATGCATAGAAGTTCATAAGGTAATAACATGAAGAGCACTCCTTGTGATCTTTAACAATTGTAGAATCATGAAATTTTAAGTCTTTCAGTTCACAAAATAATACATATACATATATGTTTATATGTGTGTATATATATGTATAAGCATATATATATATATAGTGTGTGTGTGTCTTTATCTGGATATATATATATATATATACATATCCAGTAATACCAATAAGGCAAAGTTAACTCTTCTAACACCTTCACCGCTAACCAAAAATAAACAATATTCTCATCAGAGATGAGACAGATAATGGTATAGACAGATGAAAGAATTCATAGGATCATCCACAACAGACTTCTACTTTTCTAAAAATTTAACACTCATCCTATTTACTTACCCTATATTCCAGCCTAATTCAGCTTCTCATCACTTCCTGATTTTACACATTACTACAAGTTTCAGCTTCAATTCCATTTCTCATAAGAAGCCTTTCCTGATTCCCAACAACCAGAAATGTTCTCTTCTTCACAGGCATCTTGTTCTCTCTTATACATTTATTCCATTACTCTTTAGATTATAATTTGTCTACATATCATGTCTGCCCTACAAGATTCTAAATAACTTGAGGGCAGGTAGTCTCTTATTCCTCTTTTTATTTCCCATTGTAGGAGCTTAATAAATATTCAGTAATTAAACTGAAGTATCTCACTCAACAGTAAACTGATTTGAGCCTTGTTCTTTCCTTTCCCTTTCTTTTTCATCTTTCCATAAACATAATTAGCCAAGCTTTTCCCCCCTTCCACCAAAGTTGCCTGATGTCTCATCAGAATGTGTAAATGAAGCAGGTTTCTCAAAGACTAAGTTATTATAATACAAGCCCTACAAGATTCTGTCATACAGGAAGCACTGTATATGGCTCTGTTGTGTAACAATTAAACTATTTAAGTTCTGAGAAGCTTCCTTCTAAGGAGGGTGGTCATCAGCTGATAATTTCTTTTCTGCCAACCATAGCAAGTCACAAAAACTTTCTATTAAAAGGCAGGATTATTGTGTTTCAATTTGCATCTGTGAAGGAAGTGGTCACATTGACAAATTCCCTGGTCCTTGTAAAAAGAGAATTGTTACTTTTTAAGATTTTCTATTATTCCTTGGAGAAAAAACACCTATCTGAGCAAAACCCCAGAAAATATTCTCATCAAGAACAATACCAAGTTCTCTTTAACTAAGGTTTAATAAAAAGAAGAAGAAGAAGAAGAAGAAGAAAGAGAAGAAGAAAGAGAAGAAGAAGAAGAAGAAGAAGAAGAAGAAGAAGAAGAAGAAGAAGAAGAAGAAGAAGAAGAAGAAGAAGAAGAAGAAGAAGAAGAAGAAGAAGAAGAAGAAGAAGAAGAAGAAGAAAGAGAAGAAGAGGAAGAAGAAGAAGAAGAAATCAGCAGAGTCTTTTTGCCACAGGCATTCTTACTAAACAAATTCCAACTAGTTCTTAATAAAGACCTATTTACAGCTGAATGCCCTAGGCCCTCCTCTGCCAGGAGTAGACTAGACACTGTTGGCAAATATTTACTCAGTCTCAGAGCATTAATTTTTAGAGAGGCATTTCATTATTCAACTGACAGAACATGGCTAATCAAGAGAAGAATTATAGTATAACCTTCCACTTAATTAAACTGAATGACAGAGAAAAGTACACTCTACTCACTGAACTCCAACACAGTTTTAAGGAACCACAGGGTTGGGGCTTTACAATTATTGGAAGCCTTTCAGAAAGGAGCTTTCAGCCCCACCTAGCCAGCAATAGAGCAACTTGTGATTTGTCTACATGGGCCTGCCAGCAAATTTGATCCTTTATTGAAGATGGGTATTTCTATTCCCAACAGAACTTAGGAGTGAGGAAGCTAAAAATGAAAATGCCACACAAGATAATATATGTTAAGGGTAAAACAAAATCATAATCAATTGTAGGACTCTGAATTACTTTCAGGCATAAAATTGAGCCAGTCTTAGCACTTGGGCAGTAAATTTGACTCCTCAATTTTTGGCAGTTTAAAAAAACATTTTGGGTGACATCATTTTCATTTTCTGACAACCAAAAGCTTGCACATTTATAATAAAAGACAAAATTTCTCCAGAAATAAAGTGGAGCAGGAATTTATTGAGTGACTTAATTACTGAGTGACAATACTTTTGATCATAGAGGATGATTATAATAATACTGAGTGACACTAGGAATAATATCTTCAACCATGGAGGATGTTAAGATTACCTCTCCCTACTTTCAGAATATATTTATTTCTCCTCAGGGGTTTGAGAATTACTGAAATCAAAGTATTCTGAATTATAGTTCTCAGCAACTTGATTTCTTTTTGGTGATTTGAGGTCTTAAGACCTACATCATTCAAAGTAGAAAGGAAGTCCAATTATATACCTATGTAATATTTTGAGAAGCTCTAGGAAAGTTCTCCAAAGCATCATTTCAAAGCCCTGAAATTATGGGTTTCATAACCCAAGGGAAACCATATTACCTTACTATAGATTCACACAAGACTCATTTAAAGATATATATTTTATTGCTGTCATTGTTATCACTATTATTATAATGTCTAGGACACCTTAGAATCATAGATTTAGACTGAAAGGGACTTAAAGTCTATCTGATCCATCCTTCTTGTTTAGAGATGAAGAAACTGTAGCACAGAGAAGTGACCTGTCTTAAAGCATAAGCAAATAAAGAATGAGCAAATCAACTTATTAAATTTCCTAGTTTAAGAAACTATAGCCTTTTTTTTTTTTTTTTTTTTTTTGCTGAGGCATTTGAGGTAAAGTGACTTGCCCAGGATCACACAGGTAGGAAGTATTAAGTTTCTGAGACCAGATTTGAACTCAGCCTCTCTTGATTTCAGGGCTGGTGCTCTAGCCATCTAGCTGCCCCACCATATCCTTTTCTTTAGACTTGTACTCTTTCGTTCTTCCTTCAGTAAGAAGCTGTAAGGAAACCACTCTTCCAATATGAGTTGCATGCAAAGGATTAATGATAGAAGAAAATAACTCTCTTATTACATCTTAAACAAAAGCTCACCTTTCTTTTCATGCTGATAAGGAAAAACCAATCCCTTCTATAACGGGAGCCTGGTGCACAAAAAAGAATATTGAAATTGGAGTCACTAGATCTTTTGTATCACAGTAGTTCCATTAACTACTTGTGTGATATTGGGAAAAGTGTCTTTGATCCTCAGTTTCCTCACCTGTGATACAGCAGGATTTTATTTTATTCAATTCCAGATCTATGATCCTGAAAATATATTTTGGCTTTTTCAAGATCCTTGTCCGTAGAAACTTAGACTAGAATTTCTAGCAATGAGAAAAGCTGACAAAGTAGCTTTTCTCTTTCTTTTTTTTTCATTTATCTTCCCTCTCTCCTTTAAGAATATTGATAAATAACCAAGTGATCAAAAAGGGGTAAAATCCAAAGAACTGAACCAGGCCTCTGAATATATTTTTTAATTATAGGCTTACATAATTATAAATGTAGAGCTGGAAGGAATCTTAAATATCGAGTCCCACCTCTTCTTTTTATAAATGAGAAAAAATGAGCCCCAGAAAAGTTAAATGACTTTCCCAGCATCACACAGTTAGTAAGTGTATCATGTGGGATTGCTTTAAGCCGATCTAGGAGAGCCCCACTATCCAGTTGAAATAATAGCATTGTCATAAGAATCAAAGCTGGAAAAAAAATCATCTTGTAATATCCCTTTACTTTAAGAATGACAAAAATGAATTACAAAGGGATTAAATGACTTACCGAGGGCCACATAGGTAATAACAGTCCTGAGATTCAAACTTGGGTTTCCCAACTCCAAATCTAATGTATTTCCCAACATTATGTCTTCTTATCACATGGCATCCTTTAAAAGATATGTTTCTCAGTCATAATCTGTGAAGCAGTTTGCATGCTATAATGTATTTTATTCTTTAACTGTTTTTAATTAAAAAACATTTTTCTCCCTTCTACCCATTGGTGGAAAAAAAAAAGAAGAAAAAGATAACACTTAACAACAAATACAGATAGGCAAGCAAAACAAATTCCCATAATGATTAAAACTATGCATGGAGACCAATTGTACAACATTGTAAGGGCATAAGCAACTTTGAAAGATTTAAAAATTCTTATCAACAAAATGACTGACCATGATTCCAGAGGATTAATAATGGAGAATACAATTTATTTATTCAGTAGAACAAGGATGACACACAAGAAGCATATGTCAAAAAAATAAATTTAAACCTCCTTTTACTTAATGATTTCTGACTTCACAATAAAACAAAATCTATATATCTTATTAAGGGGCCTCTTAAAATTTTTTGCATAATTCATTGTGTACAGGTAGCATACAAACATCCATAGAAATCCCATGTTTTCAGTTTGTATTTCTTGCTCTGTTCATGTCGGTGGGCATGATATAGGAGTACTGGACCTGACAATCCTAATTCTAACTTTCACTAGTGGAATAATATAACCCTGTGTCAGCCTCAGTTACTTTATCTGTATATATACAGGAATTTTAAGCTCTCTGCCATCATTCAAGGTTATGCCAGGGATATATGCAGAAGTAAGGATATGTTTCTGAGTATTACAGGAGATTTACAGATTATAAAGAGAAAAGACAGTGACATGAAGAAGCATGAAGATCTATAGAATTACCTCTTTATCATATCCCCTGTTGAAAACAATGTGCACCCAGAAGCCAGAATGGAGGGGGGAAAAACCATTGAAATGAATACCAGAATAAACCTGAAGACCTTAGTCTTGAAAATTGAGAGATTGACCCAAGAGGATACCACATTTTCTCAGGAATATCCCAGACCTATCCTTTCATTAACACTGAATAATGTATATTGAATAAGTACTGAGGCAAGATGATATTCACCAAAGGGGAAAAAAACACTATTTTCTACTATCCAGAAAATAAAGAATTTTCCTGATGATTGAAGGTTTGAGATACAGTCCCATTAAGCATTTTTGTTAGTTAAATGTATTTGATAGGAGCAGCAATGGATAGAGCACATATATAATCTTGTTTGTTTGAGAGCTTGCAGAGGAATTAATAATTCTTTGGGGAAATTCAAAATGATTATGGTGCTGAAATTCCCAAGGTTCTTGTGAGTGAGGGACAGATACCAGAAATTTCATCCAAAAATTATGCACATTAGTAATAAAAGACTGGGGCCCAGCTGACACATTGTATACATTTAAAGAGTTTGTCCAGGTTTGAGGGGAGGAGGAAGAGAAAAGAGGAAAGACTTTTACATTAGCAGTGGTTGAGTCAGAACAGTCTCAATTCTTCTATTAATTAAACTACAAAGTCTTTCACATATAATTTGAATTCTCCAGGTATTTTTATCTGTTTTGCCAAAAAGGAAAATGAAATAGGTAAACAATGGAGTGCAAAAACTTAGGTGAGACCCCCAGCTCTATCATTTACCAGCTGTAAGCTGCTGGCTATTTCACTTTACATCTGTAAGTCCAAAGTTTCTCGTTTGTAAAAATGTAGATAATAATCTACATTTTTAAAAGAATAGTGGTTTCTAAATGGTAAATTGGTATATAAAAATGAGTTATGACTACCTTAGTAAGCAGAGAGAATAGTCACCATTCTTCATGAAATGAACCTTCTTGTTCTTTAAAGACATTTATTGTTTCTTCTCCCAATGCTTTATGGTATTTAAATAATAAAATGTTAAAATATGAATACATACAATCAGAAATGTATCCTCAAAGAAAATAAGTGTACTGTAGTTTGAGATCTAAATTGCCAAAAAGAAATACTACAGCTTCCAAATGAGTTTATTTATATACAGGAAATATAAGCTTAAACAATTAGATATCCTAACTGATAGGCATATGATCGTAGTATATTTTGTTATCTATTTTACATAAAAACAAGTAATAACTAGGCATAGGTTCTGAATAGTTTTCTTGCTAGTCTCTCTTAAACTTTCTTCAAAGCATCAAATGACCTGTAACATCATTGATGTGAGTGCCTTTTCCAATGGTACAGATTATGATATATCTATGCCTTCCCACCCCATGTGACTCTTTTCTGTATCTATCTTAGAAATCCTCCACCAGACAGTTGCCTTTATATCTCTTGATGCTCAAGTCAGTATCCTGGCTTTCCACCAGTTATCAAGACTGGTCAAGGTTGTTATCACAAGTAAAAGGTTTCAAGAATAATTCTAGGAACAGATTTGTCTGCTTTCCAAAAACTAATCTAGCTAAGCAGAGGGCTTATTTTTTTCTTTTTGTATATGAAAAAAAATTGATTAGACTATCCTATATGCTTTTTCTAACGTCTATAAGTAATATTCCACCCAACCCACACCCTCTCCTATAATGTAGCTCAAAGATAATACTAAGAAAATGGGACCTGATGGCATCACCTTTTGTAATATTGAAATACTATTGTTCGGGGGGTTTTAATTAGCACTCTTCAGGCCCATTTATGTCCTTTTCGCTGTCTGTGACCTCATGTTTCAAATTAAATAATTAGGTTTAAGAAAGAAGTTTCTTTTACAGCAATAGATAACTGTTCAGTTAATTATTACTTTGAGAACAGTTCATTCCCCAATCACCATTATAAAAAATCCCTCTTTCCTCAATTTAGAAAGAAGTATTGGTACCTTGAGGTACCTTCTTTAGTTAGAAAGTTCAATATTTTTCCCCTTATCAAAGAACTAAACTAGAGCCCTTGTAACTTCAATCTAGTTACTGACATAATCATAAACCCTAGCTACATAATACTAATGGAATAAATAATTAATTTGGCATTCATTTTCTATAAGTTTTTCCAAGCTTGAGTCACCATTAATAAGCTTATCTCATACTCTTTTTGGCATGGTTGTTAGTCCTATTGAAAAACAAGAAAAAAAGGCCCACATTCTTGATGACACATTTAGCCAAATTCTTCCAAGTTTTAGTTACTTCATTCACTGAGGACTTATTGAAATTATATGTTCTTCAAATCATTTCAGGTATCTAAAAAATATTGTTTATTTCTATTAGCAATTAATAATTTAGTTGGAAAGGCAAATTAGACTCATACCTTATATATGCAAAGGATTTTTTTAAGATTTGCAAAGCACTTATAAATATTGTCTTGAGGTGTTATTATTATCCCCATTTTATAAATGAGTAAAATCAGCTTCTGGCAAGTTAACTAGGTTAAAGGGTCACACAACTGGGAGTTTCTGAAATGGGATTAAAATCTCACTCATCCTTTCATATATACAAAAGGTAGGTAATAATTTGAGGCAGTGTGTGATTAAGTATTCACACGAATAGAGATAATTAGTATAAAATTTTAGACAAGGAAATGATCCCCAAGAATTGGCAAAATCAAGAACAGTGCTATAAAAGACCTACTGTTTGAATCTTAAAAATGGTTAGTATGGCAAAGAAAAAGCAGAAGAACATTTCAGGCAGAGTTGTGTCTGATAAATAATCAAGAAACCATTTACGACAGAGAACTCATGTTAAGGAGTAGTGAAAGCAAAGATTGGCTAAATAGAGTGGAGTTAGATTTTAGAGACCCTTGACTTCATTCTGGAAGCAATAAAAAACCGCTGGATATTTTTGAGCCAAGAAATGTTAGTACAAATAGGATGCTTTAGGAAAATTAATGAATTGACACTTTCGCAATGAATTGAAAGACTAAGAAAGCCAATTTAGGAAAATTATTTCAGGTATAGAAAATGAACTATCTAATTTAAGGTGGTTGAAATGATATGAGAAGACAAATGGATTTGTTTTTCTTCAAAAGAAGATTGGAAAGGATTTGAGCTACCTCATGGTACAGTGAGGAAAATCCTGAACTTGGAGTCAAAGAAGATGAGTTCAAATTCTGGTTCTACAAAGCATTGTTTATATAATATTGCATGATTCACTTCACTTCTCTGGGCCTCAATGTCCTTATCTATACAATGAAAGGGTTGATCTCTATGATCTCCAAGGCCCCGCCCCTCTTTATTCTAGATTTCTGATCCTAAGAGACTCTGACTTGTTTAGGGATAGAGAGGATGAATGAAAGCTACCTTATATTTCATAAAAATTAAAAAAAAAAAGTCATCAATCTAACTTTGGGTTACTGAAAGATAAAACTAAGTATACAAGTAAGCAAGATAATTTACAACATACAAGGTGGTGGAGTGAGGGATTACATTTATTTCTAAGGGCAGAAAATTCTGTTCACTGTGATATATGTGTCTGGGTTTTGTGATGTTACTTCACATGTTTTCAAGAGCCAAGGGACAAACTGAACATATAAGGATACAAATATAAATATAGAGGGGAACAATTTTCAAATCTTGCCTTCTCATGGCTTTTCTAAGAAAATTGGGGGTATTAACATAAAGGTCACTCATGGGTTTGTAGGAATAACTGGACATCCAATAGAGATATTTAGTAGATGAATCTTTCAATTCTTTCAAGACAATTCAGTAGTCTTCATTGCCTAAAAGAATTACTGAAACTTCCAAAGGGGTCTAAATTACATCCAGTGGGTACCTGGATAATATATGGACCTAGTTCATTGATTTGCATATGTTTATGGATACTAAGCTTTATCATTTATTTATTAAAATTCACATAAATCTTGCTCCCTCCCCGCCTTAGACTTTTTTCTTCGTTATCCCATTTTCCATAACCAGACCTCTAAACTCTATTATTAAGTTGGGCCTTTCCAATCAAACAAAAAAAAAAGAAAAAAGGAAAATAAAACAAAAGATGAATGTTTCTAGCCTTACTTACAATACTGACTTATGGATCTTCTAAGGGAACTAAATTTAGAATCAAATCTACCAAGAAAATAATTATCTTGAACTGTCCTTCACAAGAAAATACTGCCATTTTAAGTAAACTTGGTTAGAATTGTTCTCTGGGAGCTACAGCTCAAGAATCATTCAGGAAGGAGAGACAAAGCGACAGAGACAGAAACAGAGATAGAAAGGGAAGGAAAGAAGGAAGGAAAGAAGGAGGGAAGGAAGGAAGGAAGGAAGGAAGGAAGGAAGGAAGGAAGGAAGGAAGGAAGGAAGGAAGGAAGGAAGGAAGAATCCCTCTCTGAAGTTTAAAGTTGACTCTTAGAGTTTCCATTTTTCCTTTTATAGTATTACCGTAAGATCACTTACTACCTGGTTGCTTAGGGAGTAGGAAGAGAGTGTGATTAATGGGGGGGAAAAGCTATTTTATCCAACAAAAATACTAAAAGGCTAAAATTAGTACCTAGCACAATTATTTTTTCTATTATATGTTAGTGTTTACAGATTATAGAAAACATGGTCCTCACCAGTCTGTCTTAAATGTCTTACATAACTATACTGAGCTAAGATCTAAAGAACAATTTTCTAAGCACTCACTCAACATACAGATGAAACTTTGTAACACAAATTTTAAAATCTTGCCAACTTTTGTTATTGTTTTAATTTATTTACTCTTTTTAAATAATCTCTTTTATTGATTAATCCCATTGGTATAGTCTTAGAATGAGAAGTCTGACAACATGAATTCAATAATGAGCAACTTTTTATAAAATACTTTAATACCAGCATCTGATTTAACCAGAATAATCATGAGCTTGCAAAGGATGCTGAAAATTTTCCAGTCCCTCTAAAGACCAGTAGGTGATCTCAAGCTTCTATTTTTGCTTTCAAGATCCTATTAATGTGAATTGATAAATATTATAATTTCCAAATGCCTTTATACTTTTCCTCTAGCCAAGTAGATATAACTCCTTTTAAAGTTAATTAATTAACTCTATGCAAAAATGCTTTTTGATTGCTACAAGTGCATTTTTAATGAAACTTTTTTCCTATCTCTTGCTACATATTGTTTAAACTTCCAAAACAGATGCTTTAAATTAACTTTAAATGCAAAAAAAAAAGCATTTTAAATGTACAAAATTACTTAATAAAGAGACACAGAAGATCTTTTATCCCATGCTGCTAATCTATGCTCTCTAGCATTTAAAATGTTATAAAATAAATGTTCCTTAAGGACCCAATTTAATCTTAGTTGTGTCTTTTATTAATGTTCCAATATTTTCAACTATTTAGCAACTTATATCTTCTATGTTCTATATTCCATGTTCAACAGCTATTTTAAATTACTTGAATCCAGTAACTCATCAACCAAATGTTGGTTCATGAAAATACATAGGTAATTATATAGATAGATATGTATTCTAAACAGGAAAAAATATTTTTTTCTAAAGAAAATCTATTACTTTAGAAAAATTTTAAGGGTATAAAGATTTCACATTTTTCTCTAGATGTCTTTTTTCTCCAAACATTAGACGAGGTTGCATTGTTTACAAAAATTTATTAATACAAATTTTACACACTTATATAACAGTTATCAAAGTCCTAGTTATAGATATCATGTGTGTAGTCATACTTGTTTAAGTTTTTATAATCAGTTGCACACAAAATAAGATCTTCAAGACTGACATCTACCTAAATGATGACTGTAGCTTAAATCTGATCCAATTTGGTAAGGCTCTTGGCTTACTAAAAAGTATACAAAAGGTTAATCTATGTGATATCTATATAATGTTTGCAGCTAGCCACTGGAACATTAAATTATACTTCATAAATAAAATGTTAACTAGAGTCCTATTTCACTACTATAGCTGACACAAACACAGAAAAGTCTGCCCATTACCAAAGAAATAAATAATTAAGACTAAAATGCAAGCTGATGTGTTGCAGCATTGTAGGGCCACTAAATAGCCATCTGTGTTCGTGGCGATTTAAAAGGCGAAGAAAGGCACGAAAGCTGCAAACTGCATCCTGCGTCACATTGCCTGAGGAGAATGCAAAATTAAAGGGACTGATTTCATACACAAGACTTGGGCACAGATCGAATGTCTCTGTGGTACTACTGTTTGCAATGCGATCCGCTTGCAGTATCCATCCGACTTGGGATTGCAAATCCAATTCTGTTTTCTTTGATTTATGTCTTCATACTGATCAAATCGTAAAGGAAAATGAAAGCTTTTTTAAACTTTACATGTTGTCTTTTTTTTTTTTTTTTAAAGAAATCAGTGACAAATTTGGGGGAGTAACTGACTGGATTCTCTGATGTTACTTTTTTGGGGAGGAGATTAGGTTGGGATATTTTTGTATAGAGATTCCTCTAGAATATGTTCAGTGTCATGACAAGAAGCAAATAGACAGGCCTTCTTTAGTCAAAGAGGACCAGGAAATTCTCTGGAACTGATAGAGGCTATTTTGTCTCACTCTTGACAAAAAAAAAAAAAAAGTAAGATAGTACTCATACATATAAAGATGATGTTAAAATGATTTATCATTGGGTAGAACTGAACAGTATGTGAACACTACACATTTTAATATGACAAAATTGATTTACGAAATAAATTTTACTAAGCAGTAAGCCATAATGTAGAAAAATACATTTTACCTCCAAACTCAATAAACAAGGAACAAAACTTTTGTAGTTAGTGCATAATTATTTAGTGATAGCTACAACAGGGGTTCCTAAACTTTACAATAAGAGCTTGCATAAAACAGAACAAAAGAGTGAGAACAAGCACTCACAATTTTTAAAGAAGTGAATGAAAAGGGTAAACAATGATTAAATTGCAGGAGGGGGATGGGGAAGAAGGATCTACAGGAAAACAACAAAGAAAGGAGCAACTCCAATTGAATATAGTTCAAAGGAGAGAACCCTGGCCATTTCACACGATGAGAAGCATGGACAGCACTGGAGAGAAACACATTATACTTTGTATCAAGTTCCAATACCGAGCTGCCCAAGGTCAGTTAGTGGGACTATATTTGCCTCAAGATACTCAGACCCTATGACCGCTCAAAATTCTCTGAGGTTTTCCTTTTCTGCCTCAAGTGACTCTTTCTGTGCCTAAATTTCCAACTCTTTGATTCAGTTATTTTAATTTCAGATTTTTGGTCCGGTAACTGATCTATAAAGAACAGAAAATGAGAAGGGGCTCGTTATTTTTTACAAGTCACCCTTCTTTGCCTCCCCTCCCTCCTTAACTCCTCTTTACTGAACTGCTCTTAGTCAACAGAGAGGAACAATTTAGAGAGAGCTGTTGTTTCACCACAAGAGAATTAACTTCTAAACTCACTATTTGAGGAGACACAAATACATATAAAAGTGGAATCAAAGAAAGCAGAAAATTGAAAGGGAGATAGTGCCCCTTTGATAGGCTTGGATTAAAACAGCCTTTCTTTTTTTTTTTTTCTTTTTTCTTTTTTTTTTTTTAAGGAGACTCATGGGGAGGGAAGAATGTGCTTCAGCAATTCTCCCAAATCATTAATCTTATAATCCCCTTGTAGAGGGCATCAGTGTTTATGTACAGTAGCAAATGGTCAGTATTAATATCTTCACCCCTGTCGTGGATAAAAATACTATCCTTTTAATTCCAGTTACAAAAATAGGAGTAATATCCAAAACAATGATTGTCTTTTTTTATATAAAAACATAAACAGCTCAGGCGAATTTTGTCATTCCTTGTGCACGCTTTATATGAATTGCTCTCTATTATATTTATATATATTTATAATAGTATATATAACTTAAATGATTGGTCCACAAAGTAGATCTGTGAGTTCTCTAGTGCTTTGTACAAAAGAAAAACAATATTATTATCAAAATATTCATTTAATGGCTTTACTTCATACATAAATACATGTTTAGATAGAACACAGGCGCGATGATTGTTCAGTCAATTTTTGGAAATGATTTTTCATTCTGTTAAGAGGACTGTACACACAGGGTGGCTGGTAGGTAACTCATCGCTACAAAAACGCTATGCGGCGTCCTTTGTTTTTAACTCTCTGTTTATACCTTTTCCCCAGGACCGCTGCCAAGTATTTCTTGACAGCCATTTGTTTCCGATAGCGGCTGTAGCTGTCCGTGAAGATCCCGTCGGAGTGGCGCTTGGAAAGCGGTTCAGTATCGTCCTCCACACCGCTACCCATCCTAGGATGGCAAAAAGAAAGGCAGAGGGAGAAAGATAAGGGTGGGCGGCCAGCTGGAGGACTGGGGAGAACAGAGACTGTCGCAACACGTGAATCATTTGGACCCGCCCCACCCCCCACACCTGGAGCTATTAGGGGTTCCCTCACACTTATCCCTCCAGCTCCGCCACTCCTTTTAGTGGATATTTATAGAAAGCAGTTGGGGAGAGTTTGCCACGTTCCCCTCTTATCAAGAGAGTATTTTCTGACCATTTCTCATATGGATTTAGAAGTGGAAGTGATCTTAGAGACAGTAATAAACTCATATCTAAAGAGGAAAGATGGCTTTCCTAAAGGTCACACAAATAATTGGAAAGCCCTTTGATTTCTGACTCAGTATGCTTTTTTCCTCCAAGAGAGCAGAGCAGAGATTCAGATTTAAATCTAACATTCCTGAAAAACTTAAGCTAACTGATCGTCCGCAAACAGTTTTCATTAAAACAAGTATTTATTTTAAAAGCTCCTAAATATCTACTTTGGGTGTGGTTCCAAAGACACAGCACTTTCAGAGAAACAAAGAAAGATCTTCGCCTCTAAAACTGAAAGTCCCAATAATAATGTCAGACGGCAGGCTGTAGACAATATTTTTCATCTCATGAATTATTTACTGTGAAAGTGTAATCTGTTTTCCCTTGGGCTTTATTAAAACGTTCCCTTCTGCTGAAATGTACACCACATAGGATCCAGGATTTGAACTTGTCTGGCATGAGTAAAAACTATTTATTTTTAAAGCACCCCATAAGGTGTTGTTTTAACTTTAATTTATTTTTACAACAAAAGCTAGACAATCCATGTGTTTCCGTGTGTTTGGAGGTAATGGTTACAATTCCTCCAGTAATACCTGAAATCTTTAAACATAGTAATTTATTTCTCCCTTCTTAAAATCGTTTTGCGTTCTCCCTATTTCTCACCTTCCCTCATAACTCGATTTTTTTCTTCACTTAACTCCTGTTCAGGGCTTTGGCGTGGAGACAATCAGTTCAGATAATGAATGGCTAGGTATTCGCCCGATAATAAAAAGCGCTAAAGAGGCGCGGACGCACATCCTCTAGCGGAACAACGCACAGACGTACACGAAAACACGCATGCACAGACACTAAGCCCACTAAATAGACATGCACGTGCACTCACGCGCGTGCGCCTCCTTTAACTCTTAGTAAACTCTTACCCTATGCGTTTGGCCATGAGAGAATGCAGGTACTTCCTCGCAGACAGTTGACCCAGAACTTTTCGATAGGCTTTATTCAATATATCATCCGTTTCTCTAAAAAGGATGGAAGAAGAAGATGCAAAAATCAGATCACAAAAGTCCAGCCCTGGAAATTGGGTGGGAACTGTAGTTGTCTGGCTATTGGGTTGGGACCGCCTATAGTTTGAAAACGACTCCTTCCGCGTCTCTGGGCAGGGTCTTTAGAAAAGAGTTTGTGAATTCCGAGAGGAATAAGTAGCGGAATCTGTTGGCCGTTTCTCTGGACTCTTCGAACACGGATTCTCTTACATACATATATTCTTGACCATTCTCATATGACCAAAGCTATCCCCAAAACACATACACGCACGCAAAAACACTCAAGAAACTTTCTCGTTTCTGCATCAGCTTCTTTAGGCTGAAGAAATATTTAGGAACTTTTCTTATTAATAAAATATAAATAAATAACGCAAACACACCACCTCCCCTTCCCACAATCCATTATCTCGGGGTTATTGAGTCCTCTCCATGCAAACTCTTAATCAATCCGGGGACAGTCACCTCTCTTCCGGTGGATAATAGAGAGTGTACACGTCCCCCAGCATGGATGCAGTGTTTCCTAAGCCCAAACGGTTATTATCAAAGGCGAAGTCCTGCAGCGTGTTCCCATCCTCATCATAAGCTTCATCCTCCAGTCTGCTAAAAAAAAAAAAAATTAAAAAAAATTAAAAAAAAGGAAAGGAAAGGAAAAGGGTTCAGTTACTGGTCGTTCCCCGCCTCCAGGAAGGAGGATTTTCAATTCACTCTCTCGACGAAGATATTTTTTTTTCCCTTTTTTTGGCCAGGACTTGCGGAGAAGGCGTAAATCGTTATTGTTCCTTCGCCCAGGCTAGTTGTGAGACTTCAGAATCATCCGCCTTTTTCTAATACCCAACCCCCCAGACAAACTGGGGCAATGATGTACGAGAAGAACGCTCAGTGCCTCGGGACAAAAGGACTGAGTAACCGGGCTGGACTCGGAACCTAGGGCTCTTAAGTAGAGGCTAGTGGTATTAGAACCAAATTATGTCTCAACTGGTCAGTCGTGTGTGTGTGTGTGTGTGTGTGTCTGTATATATATATATATATATATATATATATATATATATATACATATATATATATATATGTATATATATATATATATATTACAACCTCCTCCCCCCACCCCCATCGCTATCAAAGCTGCAAAAAATGTTGCCTGCAGGAAAGGGGCGGGGGAGAGGAGGAGCAAGGGAATTGAAATTGAAGGAACTGTAGGAAAAGAAGGGGCTGCTGTAATACTAGCTATTGCTGGGTTAAAGCTCCAAAATAGGGTTTGAGTGGGGTTTGATGAAGTGTTAACCCGGGCCCTCCTAGCTCTGGGCTCTGGGGAACTCTTCTCCGAGGCCTGATTTAGGTCACTGTGAGTCTCCAGCTGCTATTTCGGGCCTGCAAGACTCTAGCAGGGACATGAATTATAAATGTCCAAAAACTTAAAATGTTTGACTTCTGCTCATTCTGGCTAGAGATCCGCACTCGGTTTCTTCAGATGCCTCAGAGTTCGTGGAAACTGCGCAGTTCTAGCATCTGGGAACCAAGTAGCTCTGAATGCAATTCCCACTCCTTCCCTACCCCCACTCCCACCAGCACATCCATTTCCACTCTCAGCCTCTTTCTATCTCGGGACTTTTAGGGAAGAGGGAATAGGAAAGGGGGGATTAGAAGGAAGAACAACTTGATTGTAAATGTATAACCACCCCTTTTAAAGTTGCCATAGGGGTGAGGTAAGGAGCTGGTTCGTTCTAAGGTCCTGGAAAGACTATCATGACTCCACCTCAGAGCCGCCGCTTGAATAAAACAGAAAAATTTGACAACTACTAGGGCAATGTGGTTGTTCCAAAATGAGCCTATCCTACATATGCATCCGAGAGCCTTGGGGAGCAAATTGGGGAAGTATGAAAAAAATTTCTTAGAGCTATGGTTAAGAATTTATGATTGAGAGAGAGAGAGAGAGAGAGAGAGAGAGAGAGAGAGAGAGAGGAGAGGGGGAGGGGAGGGGGAGGGAGAGAGGGAGGAAGGAGCGAGATATTTTAAAGTAGAAATGAGAAAATCTCAAAAACCTCATTGCTAAAGTCAGTCTATAGGGAAAATCTTGATCTACCCGTACTTACATTTTCCCACTCTGTCCTCCTTTCTGAATTGAATTTACACCAGACAGAACTTCCCCTCCTCCCCCTCTGCCTTTATTTATTTATTTAGTCTCCAGATATCCCATAAGAAAAGCTAAAAGCTGGCTGACCCCTAACTGTTCCCACCCAAGACCTGCATGTTTGTCTCTCATCCTGCCTTTTTCCAAATCAAGTTGGCCCACCTTGCAAAAAACATTAAAAGCCAGACAAAGTTCTTCTTCCTAATATCCCACTCTTCAAATGAACAACAGATTAAGTAAAACACGTTACTAGGTAAAGGAATTCTGTTACTAAAAGTATGTGTATTCTTTTTTGAGGAACCCTGTGGAGTGATAGTTCAGGGGTCTGAAGAACCGCAGATTTCTGACCCGACTCCGGCAAACTTAAAAACGGCTTTTTCTATCAAATAAAAAAGCTACGTACGCCTTCTGGCTCTCTCGCCTGGACTCAAGCCTGAGAAAAAGGCGATAACCCAGAGCATCTGAGTAGCGCAGACGCATTTAGAAACCAGAGATTATAGGAAAGGGGGGGGGGGGGAAGAGAGAGAA
Organism: Sarcophilus harrisii; assembly: GCF_902635505.1. Taxonomy (NCBI): domain Eukaryota; kingdom Metazoa; phylum Chordata; class Mammalia; order Dasyuromorphia; family Dasyuridae; genus Sarcophilus; species Sarcophilus harrisii. Next base: position 495,106,155 of record NC_045426.1, on the reverse strand, counting down.
CCCCAGAAACCTCAGTCTGGGTAATCTCACTTCCTCCTCCCCACTTGCCTTTCTTTATCCCTCTTCCGTTCTTATTGTGTTCCTCCTTTTTTACTCGTCCCTTTCTTTCTCTCCTTCTCTATGATAGTCTTTCCAGCCCCTCCCCCAACCATCACCAATCACTCCGAAAGACTATTAGAGACGAAAAACACAGTAGTAAACTCAATCGACAGAAAATCTTCCCGAGATATACTATCCATCCCTTAAGTACATCACCGAAGAGAGAGTTCAGAGACAAAGAGGAGAGAGAGGGGGAGAGAGAGAGAGAGAGAGAGAGAGAGAGAGAGAGAGAGAGAGAGAGAGAGAGAGAAGAGAGGAGAAAAGAGAGGAGAGGAGAGAAGAGGACAGGAGAGGAGAGGAGAGGACAGGAGAGGAGAGGAGAGGAGAGGAGAGGAGAGGAGAGGAGAGGAGAAGAGAGGAGAGGAGAAAGAGAACTGACAGTAAAGAACAAAAGCACAAAAAGAAAAAAAAATATTAAATCATAGGATTTGTGCACATCCAGTCTTGACCTTTCCAGGGAAGAAATTATGTTTTTGTGCCCCCCCCCCAAGGATCATAAGAGTCGTAGATAACGATCCAAGCCCTATTATGGGGTCTTTTAGTCTGAGAGATATAAGGTCTTTACTCTGGTGGGTCCACCTGACAGAGAGGAGGGGACGAGGGAGGGTGGAGGGAGAGGAGTGATGCGGAGGGACCACTACCTCCCCTGATCTCGGTCCTGGATTAGGGAAAGAAACAGTGGAAACAGCCCACTCGCCAACCCCAAAGCTATAAGGTAAGTGCAAGGGGAAACCTGTTCCTTTGGTGTAGTGTATCTCGTAGCAATTAAACAAGTGGAGACCAAGACTACCCCGGGGAGGCGGGCATAGGCGTTCAGGGGAGGAGAAACTGATACTGGGGAGAAAACAGCAAGTACCTACCTGAAAGCAGGAAACTGGAGTCCGGCTGTAGGTGAGCAGTAGACGCTGCTATGCATTAGTATTCCATAGATCAGCAAAGCTAGGGTCGCTTTGCTACACATTGCCATTCTGTGTACAAGCAAGGGGGAGGGGAAAAACATCTGTCAAAACACTCCGTTTGTTTTATCTCTTAGGCCACTAAACAAATTGTTGGGGGCGGGGAGCCGGAGAAGAAATACTTTCCTTTCTGTTCTGGGATCGCGTTTTAGCAAACGTCTATACCACCTCCCTTTCCCTTTCACTACAGAAACACACGCGCACACACACACACACTATTCAATAACTAAACCAAAGAGCTTGCTAATGAAAAACTAACTCTTCCACCGGCGCTGAGGAGAGAATTAGTTTGAGTTTTGTTTTCCTTACCATTCAACTCTTAAACCTCTTCACGAAAAGCGTTTGATTCCAATTAGGACAGCGAGCAAATTGTTCCTCCAAGTTTCGGTCGAAATAGTTCACAATGTAAATGGCATCACCTCCTCTCTCTCCTGTCTAAAGAAAAGCTGCAGGAAAGAGCAGGAACAGGAGCAGCAAGATAGCAGGAGGAGGAGGAGGACTTGTTTGCTGATGCGAGGATTCTGTTCAAAAGTTTGCAGACATACAGAACTAAGAGGGCGTGTGACACTGGAAGGAGAGGGGGCAGAGAGGAAAAAGAGTTAGAGATAACTAGAGATCCGGAGGAGCAAAGGCAAGAGGAAAAGAAAAGAGAAAAGAAAAAAAAAGAAAATATAACAGGAAGGGAAGGAAGGAAGGAAGGAAGGAAGGAAGGAAGGAAGGAAGGAAGGAAGGAAGGAAGGAAGGAAGGAAGGAAGGAAGGAAGGAAGGAAGGAAGGAAGGAAGGAAGGGAAAGCTGCGTAGTCAGTGGTGTGTATAGCTCTCAGGAAGCTCTTCAATTCGGCAGCTCCGTTTCTTCAGTATAGTCCCTCTGACTGTGGCTGAAGCTGTAGCTTTCTTCTTCTGTCGGTGACTTCGAAGGTGATCAGCTTTCTGTGTTCGTATATATATATAGATAGATAGATGTATATATGTATATATTCAAATAGAAAAAAAAAATTTCAAATGCAGTTTTAGTCGAGCCCTCTTTGTAAACATTTGCCTGCCTGTTACCTTTACGAGTGGAATATTGTTTGTTGTACTGTTGCGCTCCGATTTTTATTCATGAAATGACTTCCCTTTTTTTTTTCTCTCAGTCACGTAATGATCGGGTATCAGAAAAAGACGTCACTATCCCAATTCCTCAAGGAATATATTAACTATTCTGTGCTGTCCTCATGGATGAGATGATCCAGAGTCATCAACTTCTCATAAACACCTCTCACTCACACATTCCATTTTTAAGAAGTCTAATTATTTTGATGCTTCTCAAATTCGCATGATTCTTAAGAATAAAAAATTAATACATAGAATTAAGGGGATCAGAAAGTTAATTTTTTTTAAACCATGTCCATTTTGGTTACTGTTACTATTTTGTCAAATCCCTCCAGAGATTCAGTCACCCGAATTAAAAGAGATAAAACCCTCTCTTATGAAATGTTTAATTCAAGTGTCTTTATCTTTTGCATATATTCTTACAGACAGAAAATTAAATTAAGAGATTTGCTTTGTTTTAAAAAAAAAATGGTTTGAAGTCTTGGAGAATTTTCGGAAAACCTCTAATTAGACTAAATTTAATTGACAGGCTGGCTAGTGGGTGGAATGATTAGTTCAAAGTACATTAAGTTCCCAGAGTGGAGCTGTCCAAGCTCTAGGGTGCGGAGCTGTCCAAGCTCTGGGGTACTGAACCGTCCGGATGCTAAAGCCACGAAATTCAGAAAACGCCTCTCCGGCTTGTTGTCACGAAAGCCCTGATATGTGATAAATTTCTGAAAGAACTATTCCATGTGGGCAGTTTTCACCATAAAAAAGTCACGATAATGATAAAAAGAAAATTTCCAATTTGCAGTGAATGTAACATTATTTTTCTCAATGATGGAAACTTTTTGGGCCTTTTCTTCCGAGAAAAGATTATCCAAGGGTTTTATAATGTTCCTTTAATCTTGAGTCATTAGTGGGCTTTATTTTTTTAACCTTTTACATCTAACACTATTAAAAAGTGAAAACTGTTAGGTGTTCTGTTGTTTTTACATGAAGAAAAAAGGACATTGTGTGAATTTGGGACAGTAGGGAATATGGTTTTCACTTTCTTTATGGCACACAACAAAATTAAATCTGTGCCTAGAGTTCTGTGTGGTGAAGTGAACACAGACTGGAAAAGCTCGAGGCTTCCTATTAAAAGTTTATTTGCTCAGGGACTCTTAATGGGAATCCCTCCTCTGGGAACTCTTTAATCTACTAGCTTGTTGTTGTTGTTGTTTTTGTTACTGAAAATGACACGAAAGAGGAAAGACCACAGCTACAGGATTCTTCTAAGTTTTTGGATAAATTTAGCCGATCCTAATCATTCCCATCCTGTGCAAAAATGTAAGTTTTCTACATTCCTACATTTCCTACAAAGTTAGAAATATAACTATTAATAGTCACTAAAGATTTGGATCTCAAAGAATAGATAAAATGATAATTTTGTTCATTTCCTATTTCTGTAATTTGAATCTAATATTTTTAAAAGACCATTTCATTTCAACTTGAATTTTCCAAAATGTAAAAACTGACTACTTAAATCTCTGTTTTTGTCTGTCTGACTCTATATCTATGTCTCTATGACTGTCTCTGTCTCTCTTTCTCTGTCTCACTCTCTCCCTCTTTCCCTCTCTCCCTCCCTCTTCTTACTTCCCTTTTATTTTCCCCTTTCTTTTCTTTCATGCTTTTCCCAAGAGACAAAAAAAAATTATTTTCTTATGTTCCTGGGTAATGATTAGGAATTTCTAGTTAACCAAACTACTAGCATATTCCATATTCCTAGTTAAGATCAAATGTCCTGTAATAATTAACTCTCTTGCTTACATTTGTTTGTTCATTTATTGATGCTAAAGTCATATTTACTTGTCCTATATGTGTGTCTATATCATACATATATTTATATTTGATACAGGTGTGCATGTACATATACATACGTATATGAAACACTCCATCCCATGACAGACACCTAAAAGTCATGAGCCTGTCCAAATAAATTTCAGGAAATGTCTGAAATTATTACCGATTTTAGCACTCTTGTCTTCAGAAGGGATGGTATCAAAGGTGAACCCTATTAAAACCCCTACTCTTTTTTCTCCTGGGGATTCTCACTTGTGTTTAATTTGTAGATATAATGGAAATGTTCCAATACTCCTTGAGGAAGTCCACTATTCAATGTAAGGAAAGGGAGCCATCATGTGGGGAATTTGTTTACTTCAAGTTCTGTTAAAGAAGGGGTGAACTCTGCAAATAAGGATTTACTGGTTGGGGGTAGGGCGGGGGGAAGGAGGAAAGCAACGGAAGGGAATTCCTAAATGCAAAAAAACTACTTAATCTCTGAACTGAAACTATTTGAGCAAATTTCTAATCCACTCTATTTAAGCTTCCTCCTGTCTGAAGATCTGACCTAAGACCCTTGGAATCCATACCTCAAGAGACCCAGATCCCATTGTCTGACTTCGTAAAACGAAAAAGATTCTTAAGCTTTGTATTCACAGGCATACACAATGAAGTCGGGACCGAAGGACTAAATTCTGAGCAAAAGAAGTTTCAATTGGCTAATTACTCTTTGGGGGCTAAAAGATAGAGTAGAGAGTTCATTCTTTTTTGCCCCTTCGAATCCACAGTTGTTTCAAATTTATGTCTGAGCTAGCTCCCTGTGCAGTTACCAGAACTTTTTTTTCTTTTTACCAAATTGCCTAACTCATTTTCTACGGTTCCGCCGTTTTTGCTCTAAGGTAGGTGTAGAAAGGAAGGGAGAGTGTTAGGCACACATGCGTCTTTCTCTATACTCTATTCTCTATACTTGTATTTGACATAATTGTCCCTTCTAGTTACACCCTCAATTATCACCTGACTCTGTACTTGGGAAGTTTTATGGCCTGAAGCTTTTTCTTTGATGCCCTTAAGTAGGTAATTTACCTTCTTCTCTAGCTTTAATTTCTTAGTCATTATTGACAGTGAAAAAGAGGGACTGATTTGTACTTGGGATTGCCACTAACAAGAAAAGTAAGAATATCTTGGTTTGTTTTTTTTGTTTGTTTATTTTTGGTTTTGGTTGTTTTGGTTTGGAGGCTTTTGGAGGGAGAAAGAAGAGGAATGGGGAGGGACGATAGGATCTGTTTTTCTCACTGTGGTCCAGGGAGAAAACTCCATAGATGAACAAGTGCATCGCAACTTGTAGTTTAAAGAATTGCCTGGGGGCAGTGAGAGTATAAATGACTTGTCCAAAGTCATATAACCTTTAAGTGTCAGGCTCCAAACCCAATTCTTAGTTCAAATCCAGTTTGATATAATGGGTGAGTGTCTCTGGATAAATCATTTAACAGGATGAAAGTGTTCTCTATTCTCTGCCATAATGTTATAACCCTCAGTAAAGGGTCCTGAATTTCAAAATGCAGCTATGTCATTAACTACTTGCTTTAGGCCTCAAAGACCTGTTAGGGATATAAGGATTATTAAACATATAATTTATTGTGTTAATCTGACAAAATATATGCAAGTTGAAAGTTATTAAATCTTATAACCCTTTCCAAAAAGATCCCCACTGCTCACTGCTTATATTTAGGCTCCCAGTTTCAAAACCAGGGTGCCCAACCAATAAACAGTTTAAAGAAGAAATCCTCTGCATGTGAAGTACTGAGATTCTATTTGCTGAAAAGATGAACTGACATTTCTGATATATTTACTGAGAAATATTAAACCTGCAGATGATTTCATAAAATTAAATACCATATGTCTATGCAATGCTCTCTATCAGTCTTCTTAGCCAGGATTCCTTGCTCCCCCTTTAGGGGGAAGGGATCTTTTACATCCTTTTAAAGGATTATTTTTTCTGGGAGAACAAATTTGGGATGGGTAATGGGAAATACAATTCAAAGATGAATAGAACACTTTTTGGCTTTAAACAGCCCACCTGGGAGCACCCAGTTCATTCAAAAGAGATAGCTTCTTCTTCTTCTCCTCAAATTTTTTAAATTTAAGAATAACTTTCCTTCAAAATGCCTTTACTTTTCATCTCTTTTTTCCTATCTGCCAACTGAGGCTATGAAGTCATTTTAGACAATAATCAAGACTCTCCTTTCCCACAGACTGTCTCTTTATTCCATAGGCCTAAAAAATGCTAAATGACAATTCAATACTTATAGAAAATATTTCTCTATTTCTATTTTCAGTCTATTACCAGGCTAAGAAAACAAATGATTCCTCTCTATATAAATAACTGTGCTGAATATCCCTTTACCCTGTTGCTAAAGAGAATGAGTTACAAGATTATATTCAGCTTCAAGACAAACTTCCAGGTTGTTTTTCCTAACTCTTCCAGTAAATTCAATGACTAATGACTCATGTCATGCAAATTACACCTGTAAGGAAATCCAAATGTTCCATATAATAGTGCATCATGACTACCACTTACTGGACTGAATGTATCATACATCCTTGGACAAAGTGGTTGATGATCTTACCCATAATGTATCTCTGATTTCACTGACCTTCAGAACTTGATGTTTCATGCATTCTGACAGCAATCAGCAAAAGAAGCTCATTCAAGCCACATAAGCATCTCTGCCTAGGAAAGAAAAAAAAAGCATGGTCATTGTACAAAATAATTTTTCCATCTGTTTTAGGTACCAGAAGCAAAGATTAGAAACCTATTTTACTCTGGGACGTGTTCCAAAAGTTTCATCTCTTCTACATATATAGGACCATATGTAGGCTTGGCCAATAAACATTGGCTTGCAGGTTACCCAAGTTTTAATATGCAGCATTATGCCTAGTTCTCTTCTGGTGGTATAATATACCTTTTGGGAACATGAAGAGGAAATATCCTCCCTATTTCTTATCTTGAGCCTGCACAGAGTAGAAATAGTAGGAAATAGTAGGAAGGCTATTTTCCCCACTCCAATCTATTCACATAGCCCATATTCCACCCACTGGGAAATCTTTAATTTCTTTTAATTTCATCCCACATACACACTTTCCCACTGATGCTCCTTTTTACTTTTTCCCCTTAGATAGGAACTAACTCCATCCCCTCCAATTCACTCACTTTTGGATAGGAACCCAGAATCCCCATCCCTCTGAATGAACCTCTGACCCATTCTCTCCTTCCCAACCATGGTGAATTTGGTACTTACACATACACACATACACACACACTGTTGCTAGATAGATATGGCCATTTATACCACTTGGATGACTGGGGTCCTTCCTGTAAGATAGAAAAACACAAAGCCCTATGTTTGGACCTGTCACTATATCTTCCAGATTCTCAAAAATTATCTTTGAATTTTTTCTAGAGAATCCTGGGCCATCCAACCTGCAGCTAAACCATCCTTCTTGTATTGTCTCTACCAATTAAAATGTGATGTCTGTGAAAGTAGAAATTGTCTTGCATTTCCATTTTTAACTCCAGCTCTTAGCACATAAATTAACATTTAAATTTTTTTCATTTATTCATTCTATGGGCCTTACTAGACCAAGCTATCAGTCAAGGTGAAGAGAAAACTATGAACCTGTGGCCAGAGGATTCCAAAAACATATGCAAAAGTATTTTCTCAAGTGATTTTTGATGAAGATTCTGGGAATAACTTGGAGAATAAGTACAAAAGAGTAACTGCTCCTTCCCTAATTGAGTTAGGACCTTCAAAAAGTCCCCAAAGAAATCTATATATCAGTAATGTCTTGCTTAAAGGTCTTAAAAGCATCCAACAACATTTCTATCTCATGTCCCAAATTGATATATCTGACTCACAAAATGTGTCATTTCTCCTGACTTCCCTCTTTCTGATAATGGTACCACCACCATCCTAGTCATCTAGGCTCAAAACCTCAAGGTCGTTCAACTATTTGCCACTTCCTGTTATTTCTACCATCAAAATAGCACTTATATCTATTCTTTCCTTTTCACATTAATGATGACTTCCCTAATTCAGAACCTTATTTCTTCACAGCATGATGCAATGGAAAATGTACTGGGTATGAAGTTCTAGGACCTGTGCTGTTACTTAAGCTCTTCAAGTCATATTTTACTGATCTATAAAATGACAGAGTTGGATTAAATGACCCATAAGGTCCCTTCTGGTCCTAAATCTACAATACTAAAAAAGTAATGATATATTTGCTAGTGGGAAGCAAGGCAAAGGTCATTAATCCTTTTAGTCTTCTCCCATTTCAGGCCTTATGATTTACACGGAGAATAATAGGCATAATGGAAATTGAGGATAATTTCCTCACTACAGCTTTATGTTTCAGTTTTGTTCAATATAATACCTGGGAGTGAGCTGCCAGGTCAAGGGAATGATAGGGAGTATAAGGCATTTTATAACCATAATTCAAAGAAGAATTAGACTGAAAGATTTCATTAGGAGAGGAAATCATTCTAAGAAATGACAGATTTTAGGGTTAACTGCCATTTTTTTAACTAAAAAAATAGATAAATTTGATCCCTGAGGCTATTTAGATAAAGATGTAGTAGGTTTCTCCTTCTCCAGTCTGGAAAGAAGATATATGATAACTAATGACCAGCAAAGAGCAATTATCATAAGAGGGGAGAGACCTAGAACCAAAAGAGGAATTGAATAGTAGTAGAAACAACCAAAAGCAATGAAGAATCCCCTCAGAGTACTACAGAAAGAAGAAATCATCAAAGGAACTTAGTAGAGAAAGTAGCTGACCCAGTGACTCCACTAGAGGGGATTGGTGGTTTAAAATAGATGTCAATTTCTTGGGGCATTAATCTTCTTTGATCATATGTGTTTCCTATATGTTTGTCCCCCCATTTCTGTTCTTCAAATGCTTTCCCTACATCTATTTCCTCTCCCACTAGTAATAATCTATGAATGTGTATGCTCCTCTGTATACAGGAAAGAAAATAAAGCAGCATGCTTCTGGTATTTTCCTCTACCACATATGCCCAGTCTCTGTCTGCTATACTATTTAATTAATGCCTTTTGTTTTGAATTAATAGTTAACTTATTTGCTTGGTAAAAGTAATATATTGATACGGGGGTTCATGAGCTTTGGTTTGTATGGATACTTAATCATATCCACAATGTGCCTCATACATAGGATAAGATACATGTGGGCCTCTAGCTGTAAATGAGGTGTTACATCACCTAGATTACTGTAACATCTTTCTTACTTGTCTTCCTATCTCCAACCCATTCTTTCCCCAATCAATACTCCACACTTCTCCCAAATTAATCCTCCCAAAGAACTGATTTGATTATGTCATATGCTTGCTCACAAACCTCCAGTGGCTCCAGTTACCAACCAAATATGAATTCTTAATCCTCTAACTCAATCTACCATTGAAATTTTGTTACAAACTACCTCTCAAATTTCCCCTCTAAGTGCTATCCTCTCTCTTCATTTTCATCCATCCCTCTCATCTTTTCCTCATGTTTTCCCTGACTTCCCTACCCATTTCTATTTGTCAAAATCCTCCTTCCTTTAAGGAATAACTAAGGTATCACTTCTTCTACAAACCATTTCTAGAATTTCCATCTCCTTAAATTACACCCCCACAAACAGTTGAAAATGATTTCTTCCTCCTTCAAATTTCTTTTGGCTCTTGATCCAGACATCTCCTTTGCACTATCATTGTCCCTGAATAATTTTTGTGCACATTTCTTTCTCTCTATGAATTGTAAAGCAATGCTGAACTAAGTTGGTAAAGTAGCTTCATCTAATAATTCCCTAAATCAATAAAATTGCAGGTTCAATCATGATCTTCTCTCCTATTTTTCTTTCCTCCCCATATAATTACAGTCTCTCAAAGCAAAAGATGTGTTATGTCTATCTAAAGCAATGCCTTGCACATGGTAGATATGTTATAAATGTTAATTTGATTGAATTAAATTAAATTCTGAATTTATGTGTAAACCACAAGACTTAACTCTGTGGGCTTTCTGCTGCTGCTTTTCATTCCTAAAGGCCCAGCAGCAGTCATTCATAGTTAAAATTTCAATACCTCAAAATACTCAAGATTTTATTAACGTGAATAATTTTTCCATCAATACTCTCTTTGCAACTGCCAGTTAAATGAGAATGTAGCATATCCTAGCATCCCTTCTAAGTTCAATCTTCCAGTTTGACTTTATACTAGCAGGTTAGATCCCTAGAGAGGCAACTGTTAGCTTGAGTTCTGGGAATAATCCTATATAGGAATGACAATTTCTTGAACTGTAGCTCACAAGTCTTCATCTTCATGCTTCCAATTAACAATAAGCCAGTAGATTCAATTTACATTTAGAAAAGACATTTACTCAAATGGTACAATAAGAATAGTTACAAAACATCATGCCAAAAAAAAAAACCCATGGTATACTCTCCCATAAAAACATACAGGGTCTACAGAGAAGGAGAAAAGTGGGCAGCAAGTTAAAATATGATGACAAAGAAATACAAATGTGGTGGATACAAGTGATTAAAGCAACTCATAAGTCTGAGAGTGCATAACAATAATGTCCTTTCTTCAGAAAGTCCTAATAAAGACCACTGTTGGGGAGAATGTCTATTTCAATAGTAGAAGAATCACTCTTATCCTAAGCTCAACTAACTTCCCACATAGCACAACATTTCAGTTCAGTAGGGCTTGAACATCAAAGGAAATGGTATCTCTGCTGAATTGGTCAAAACCCTGGCAGACTGGGGCAAGACAAATTGTTCAATTTCTAGATAGATGAAGACCTCAGAAGCTATCTAGCCTAAGCTCCTAAACTGAAATCAACAATCCTTACTATCTCATTTTACAGGTGAGGGAAATGGAGACCATGGAGGGTAAGTGATTTGCACAAAATTTCGTAGGTAATGAATAGGAAATATAGAATTTGAAGCCATGACATAGACATCAGACTCATAAGTCTTTCCCCTGTACTATGATGTCTCAGGAATATGCTATTTCCTAAATTCTACATATTATCTCCTATTTCTATGCCTTTGCCCAAAATATACTCATGTGAATATTCTAGATATATGCCTAGAATATGTTCCCTCTTCTTCTTGGGCTTAAGGATTGTTATCTTTCTTCAAAGGTCACTCAAGTGCTACTTCCTCTATGAAGCCTTTTTTTGAACCTTACAGTTAAGATGCCTAACACCTTTTATCTCATTTCTCCTTTGCTCCAATATTAAGAGCAATCACTACTTAGTTGGACTAGCTTTTCTTAAGGTCATACTCCAGAACCTTATTTTTCCTTTAAAACTATTGAAACCATACTGGAGATTCAATTAGCCCAGGGGACCAAAGGTGGAACTGTTTTTACAGCTTTCAGGAAACTTAAATACAAAATTCAGAACATAAAGAGTCAGGTTTTTTTCTTTCCTTGACAGTGACCTGCCACTACAACAAATGAAATGCCCTGGCACAGAAGTTGTACTCAGCTTAATCAGTGTTATGTCCTTGCTACATCCAGGTCAAGGCAAAGTAAACTTCCTTTTTTACTATTATATGATTTTCAGATATTTCATTTCATTCCAGTCCAGGATCTAAACCACTGAACCAGTCTATCAGGCCTGAATTACTGAACAGTTCCTTTCATCATTATGCTTATATATGTTTATGCTATAATAAACACCCCTTTCCCCCAACCTCCTAACATATAAATTCCCAGAAGGTTATAAACTCCATAGAGTTATAACTTTTGTATAAATTTTTAAAATTTTCCCCTTTGTATCATCTGTAGGTTGTAGCACAGTAACTTGCCTATAGGATATATCTAATAACAAGTTGATGAATTATATTTGTAGACAAAGGGCTAAATATCCTGCACTCTCACCCCACTTGTTGGAGGCCTTTCTATTTTGGTAGAAACTGATAGTGTTTGCACTCTACTGGAAAAGCCTCTACCAGGCATTGAAGCAATGCCAAGATGAAACATAGACTAAAATTTTAGTAGATTGGATTTAAGTATAGGTATATTTGTGATGACACCTCGGAATCTTTATCATTGTTATTAATGTTGCTTTGTAAAAAGCAATTTCTTCACAAGTAATTACGAAAACCTTTTTTTGGTTGTTTTTGTTTTTTGCAAATCTATCCTTTCTACTGGAAAATACACAACGATTAGAGTAACAAACAAAATTATCACTTGGAATAAGTTGGGGTGAGGTTTTTTGCTACATATAGAGGCCATTTGAAAATCTGTAACATCATTATTTCACTGAAAAAAATTTTTTACCACCTTTCTTCTTCCAAGGAGACTGTTGCTAACCTACATATTTGATCATTTCTGTTTTCTCTAGTTAGGTTATAAATCTGTGTTATAAAGACATCTTAGACCTTTTCCATAGTTTTAGTTTAATAAACAGGGAGGAATTTTCTTCATTAATGAGTTTGATTTCAAAATCAAATACTCAAGGGGCTTATATTTAACTTAATAGGAATCGAACATCTTTTAGCAGTTGCAAGAGTAAAAAAGTTGTCTTAAAAGTATAAGAATCATATCAAATTCTCATGTAATCGTGCTTTACAAATATGTGTAAGCCTAAAAGGTGGCATTCAAAACACACTTTACTTTTTCCTCGTAACTGACACTGTAAATTTAGACTTGGCTTCCTTCTTGGGGAAAAAAAAATGTGGCTTCCATTTCATAAAAATCTCACTTAGGAATGTAGGGGAGTTCTTAAAATCATGTTTAAGGGAGAGGATTCTGGGAAGATAGCAGAATAATCAGAAAATTCCAAGCTCTCCAGATTTTCTCCACAAACAGGATAAAATAGTGCATCAGAGTGAGTGCAGAGTGATAAAAATAAACAAAAGTTGAGACAAAATAGTGGTCCTACTGGGAAAATCAGAAAAGATTCAAAGAAAAACCTTGGACATAGATTTGGTCCATGTAAATGTAAACTCCTCCAGACTATCTCCACTAAAACAGAAAGCAATGAGCAGCTAGCTGGGTTGATATGTATCTTGAGTTCCAACCACAGGACTTTTCACTTCCTGGACAGTGTGGATCAGAGTGTAAGCTGAAAAAGACTGAGAGAACCTCTGCTGATAAGGGACATCAGACCCAGCTGTTCACAGAAATACTGGATCTGAAGGAACAAGCACATTCCCTGTGAGTGCATTAGCACTGGGGCTGGGATGCTGCTGGCTGGGAATACTTACAAAAGGGTTCTTGGTTTCAGTTCTAGGTCATAGAGGAGACCTAAAGGAGGAATTGAGGTCAGAGACCTCACTCCCCAGGACTAGAGGTGATTACAGTAACATGCTTCTTAAAAAAAGAAAATATGAGCAGGCAAAAGAGAAATAACCCAACTGCAGAAAGTTACTATGGGAATAGACAATCAGGATTTGTCTTCAGAGGAGGATACTGAAGCAAAAAAAAAGTTTTCCCTACCTCCAAAGAGTAACATCAAATGGTTACCTGCCCATAAAGAATTCATAAGAACTGTGTAGGAACTATGTAGGAAATGCTAAGAAGAGTAATTATCTTATACAAATGAGATATAAGAGGAAGAATTGACAGAGGAATTAGAAGGAAGAAAATAGATGGTAGTTCTGGAACCCTATTCTCCTTAGAAATGGGTTAAAGAGAGAACAAGACATAAATATCTACAAAGAATAAGAGGCTAAGGAGAAAGGGAGAATAAGCAGGGGTTTTTAGAGGGAACCCTACTCAGATCAGGCTTAAAAAACAACATATATATTTAGAAGAGAATAAGTCTTCAAAATTATTTTTTAAAAATTAGAGGGTGAGGGAATAGGATTAGAGAATACAGAACAGTATGTAGTTTAATGGGAATGGGATAAGGAGGGAACAACATATATATTTGGAAGTCTATAAAAGTCTTCTAAATTCAGATAGAAACAAGAGGTCAACGGGAAAGGCTGGGATCCTTGATGGTAAGTTTGGTTAAGCAATCGAAAGGCAAGGTAGTAAGTAGAAGTAAAGCAGAGGAGTCAGGAAGAATAGAAAATAAGAAATACACATAAATATAATAATAAAGATGAGGAATAGAATTTATTAGGTTTTAAAAAACAGGGATAGAAATCATTTGTCTCAGACAAAGTTAAAGTTCAAATAGATTTAATCAAGAAAAAAACAGAGAAACCACACTATAGGTCAATCATATTAATCAATATTGTTTTAGATCATTTAAAATAACTAGACAGTATAAAGTTGGAATATTGGCATAAGAAATGATGAGTTGATGGATTTAGAAAAATATGGAAAGACTTGGACTTATGAAGGAAGATATTATCCTATTCAGAGAAATAGAATACAAATGGAAATAATTATAATACAATCTTACATACATGTATATGAATATATATGTATAGAATTACAGATATCTATGTACATATATATTTGTGTATATATGCATATATGTATGAAGATAAATTAGATAGATAGATACATATCCATATTTAATTGTAGCCTTCTTGGGTGACTTGAGAGGAGGATAAAGGGGGGAATAAAGTTTAAAGTTCACTGTAGAGGACAAAAGAAAACCTATAGGGAAGCAAAGAAAAGATGGACAACTCTGAACACTATGTCTAATAGTTATATAGAATTTCTGGAAATGGAAATTTATTGCTTTATATTTTGAATTCTCTCTTGTCCTGCTGTGCACAGAATGATGTATTTTTTTTTCTTTTTCTGTTGTGTATTTAAGTTTTAAATAAATAAATAATTTTAAAAATCCTATTTAAGAGAAAAATAACATCCTAATAGAGAATTTACAGTAACACTCAACAAGTTAACTACAATATTGAACATACAGTAACATGTTTTGCATGACTGCACATGCATAACCTACATAAAATTGCTTGCCTTTTCAGTGAAGAGAGGGGAGGAAAAGGGGAAAAGAATTTGGAATACAAAAATTTTTTTAAACAAATGTTCAAAAAATGTACGTGTAATTGGGGGAAAATAAAATATAAATTTTTAAAGGACAAGGAAGAAACTATAGTATCATGCAGCAACTGAAAGCATCATGATTGCCAGTGTAATGTGGGAAGGAAAAAATGTTCATTTTGGTAGGGAAGCCCTTGGGACTTCTTTTATAGAGAGACAGAGACAGATTGAGAGAGAGAGAGAAAGCGCGCATCCTTAAAAGTAGATGGCTTGAATTTTTTTTTCTTGGAGCTATTGTTTTTGCTGATTGGTTCCCCTTCCAACATACATACACATATACACACAAAACTCTAATATGGGTGGCAAAAGAATAAGTATCATAACAGCCAATTCTAAGTAAGACCTTGCATTTGATTTTATTTTCAGTATAGATGCATTGCCTCTTTAAGAATTATGTGTTCTAGGGGATGGAGCCAAGATGACAGAGTAATGTTATTGGTTCAGTTTTCTTAAGGTCTCTGGAGCAGCCTTCTTTTCAGTTCAGTAATCACCATGAGAACAGCCAGGTGTTAAAGTCCAAATCCTTTATTTTTTCCTTCAAAATCCTATCTCCTTCACTTGGGACTCAGCTAGCTTTCTGGAGGCCTTCCAGATCTTGGTTTCAGTAGAGAGGTGAAGGAGGAGAGTCTGCCACCAAGGCAGTGTGAGATGAAGTGAATAAATCTCTCTGAGTCCAAAGGTTTGTGCTTTAGCCACCAAAAGGGTAGACAATAGAATGAATCGGTCTCAGCCTTTGTTGGCTGTTATATATTCCATTATCATAGGTGTGAATCTTTTGGAACTATATTAAGTATTAAGTACACGTACTGAACTAGAGAATGTTAAGCACCATGCTAAATTAGATAACTATTGTCTTTATCAATTCCACTGACTTAACACCTTGTAAGAATCCTTGTTTCAAGTTCAGAGTTCTGGCCCAACATGGCAGAGAGGACACACGCTTCTTTCTGAGCTCTCCTACTACCCTTATATTAATTACAAAATTCAGCCTCTGAAATAGTGTTTGACTGGTAGGATCCAGTACAGCAAATTACCAGCAGAAGATAATTTCAAAGATCACCAGAAAAGGTTTGTTTTTATTGGGCACAAGCATGAGAGGAGACCAGGCAGAGGCAGTGAAGCTGAGCATGGAAGCCAGTGCACACCGAGTAGGCAGAGGTGAGGTGCAATCTCCATGGGATGAAGAATCTATGAGGAGGACTCTACAACAATGTTGGCTACTCTGCCCTGGTTACAAGCCAGTAGATCAGCAGTGAAGTTATAAAACATCCAACACAAACACAAAAGATAAAGAGGGTACCCCAAAGTGCCAGAGTCTCATGGGACCTAGCTACACCCACCCAGCACTGGGAGTGACTCAGACTAATCCCAGTGCAGCCGCTATCACTTCTGGGTCTGTAGAGGAAGCTTGGAATCTTCTTACCCTAAAAGCAGATCCCAACATTAAAAAAAAATTTAGTAAAAAGGCAAAGCAAGCTCTAATTATAGACAGCTTCTATAGAGAAAGAAAACATATTTCAAACTCTGAGAAGACTAAAAGCAGATTGTTTCCAGGTGAAGCCCCAAAGGGTGATATAATCTGGTCCCCACCACACAAGACTCTCCTAGAAGAAATTTAAAAGAATCTTAAAAGAGAGCTAGAAGAAAAATGGGGTAAGGAAAGGGTTTGGAAAGAGGGACTGGAAAAGACATATAACTCATTAAAAGAAAGATTTGACAAAGTGGAAAAAGAAAACAACTCCCTGAAATGTGAAATGAAAAAGATAAAGAACTCCCAGGGAAACAGAATTTGTGAATTGGAAAAGGTAAAGAACTCCCAGGAAAACAGAATTTATGAATTGGAAAAAGAAAATAACTCCTTAAAAAAATTTGTGAAATGGAAAAAAATTCCATAGAACAAAGCAGCTCATTTAAAAACTCAATTGGACAAATACAAAAAGAAGTTTAAAAAAGCAAATTAAGAAAATAATTCATTAAAAATTAGAACTGAACAAATGGAAATGAATGACTCAATGAGACATCAAGAAACAGTCAAGCAAAACCAAATGAATAAACAATAAGAAAAAATGTTAAATACCTACTTGGGAAGACAACAGACCTAGAAAATAGACCTCAGAGAGATAATCTAAGGATTATTGGACTCCCTGAAAATCATGATGGAAAAAAAAAGAGAGCCTAGACACTTTTTCAGGAAATCATCGAAAATCATCAAAGAGAACTGCCCAGATGTAATAGAATCAGAAGATAAAATAATCATTGAAAAACTTCACCAAACACCTCTTGAAAGAGACCCCAAAATTAAAATTCTAAGGAATATCATGGCTAGATTTCAGAAATATCAGACCAAGGAAAAAAATACTACAAGCAGCCAGAAAGAAACAATTCAAATACCAAGGAGTTACAATAAGGATTACTCAGGACTTAGCAGCTTCCATTTTAAAGGATCAAAGGGCCTGGAATCTGATATTTCAAAAAGTGAAAAAACTTGGAATGCAACCAAGAATAAATTACCCTGCTAAACTGAGCTTTCTCTATCAGGGAAGAAGATGGACACTCAATGAAACAGATGAAATTCACTTATTTCTGATGAAAACACCAGAGCTAAACAAAAAATATAGAACTCTAAATATAGAACTCAGGAGAAGCATAAAAAGGTAAAAAGAAAAGAACTCTTGAGAATTGTATTTCTGTTATGGGTATACATAGAGAGTGCATGTATAATCTGATTTTATCATTATAAAAAAGAAACTGGTGGAAAGGGAACTGTACTGGGAAAAAAGGGGAAAGTGGAGGTAAAATGAGAGAAATTACATCTCAGGAAAAGGCAAAGAAAACCTATTATAATTGAGGGAAAGAAGGGAGGATAATGAACATTTTGTGAATATTACTCTCATTAGATTTGGCTCAAAGAAAGAATATTAGACAATATTTGGTTTCACTGAGAAACTTCTCTCACCTTATAGAAAAATGGAAGGGGAAAGGGGAAAAGGGAAGGTGGTAGGGGAAAGGTATAAGAAAGGGGGAGTGTGATGACTGAGTTAGCAGCCTGGATAACTTAGAATCAACTGGAGTCAGGATAAGCAGAAGTCCTTGGTCTTTATTCTTGGTCTTTAAAGGTAGAAGTGAATTGGATGGACGCAGAATCTCCAGGACCTCCTTCTTCCTCGTCTACAGCCAAAGTGATCCTGGCTAGTCTTACTCCATCCCCTTGTCCCTCCTACAATTCTCTGTATACACCAATTATCGAGCCAGCACAGAATAGTGGGAAGGGCCATTTTCCAAGCATATGCTTATAGAATATTGTCTAATCAGTAGTTAGCCTTAAGTACTCAGTTGTCCTACCTCATGAACTCAAGAACTCATGAACTCGAGAGTTTTAGCCCTTTACATCTCTCTCTTTCTTTTGTTTTAGAACACAGGTGGTCACACCCCCCTTGACTTCTCAGGAAGGGAGGTGAAAATGCCAAAAAGGAAGTGATTACACACACACCCAACTTTTCAGGAAGAAAGATGAAAAACCCTAAAGGGAAGTGAGGAGTCATATCAGATATTGTTAGCGGGTTTCTGGGCTGAAGAGTCTTATTAGAAACAGGTATGCACAAACCCATCAGCATGGGACGTATTACACAAGCACATAGCAATAAACCACAGGCTATTAGTGGTGACTCTCCCCACAACCAGTGCATGCTCAAGGTGGTATAACAAACATGAATTGTACATGCAAGTAGTGGTATAACAAACAATATAAATCAACATGGTGTTGTAAAAGATTTTCAGAAGTCCTAGAAGGAGGGTATGTAAACAATAGTCCCACAAAAGCCTTCTTCAGTAGCCAAGAGATAATCCAAAACCAGTCTATTGTCCATTGCTTCATGTGTCAGGGAATCCAATGATCCCTGCAAGTTTTTGAAGTCCTGCAACAGTCTTATCATTTCTCAGAAATCCAATGATTCCTGAGGGTTTTCAACTCCTACAACAGTCTTATCATGTCTCAGAGAATCCAATGATTCCTGAGGATTTTCAAGTCCTACATTAGTCTCATTAACAATTTTTAATGTCCATGAGTCAAATGCCATAACTACCATGCTCTTTTAGTGGTGGGTACAATCAGCAACAGAACCACCTGATGTTTCTTGGGTCTTCTCCTTCATTTCAAGGGTCTGCTCTGTCTCTCTCTCTCCAATGGACAAGCATTGGCACCCATCTGATTCCTTCTCTATCTGTAGAGATACAAGCAACCCTCTCCCCCAAGCAGTTAACCTATCTGGTCCCTTCCATTCATCACTTTCTGGGTCTCTCCACATCACCTGGTGATTATCTAAAGATACTGGAGCTTCTTGCACTGGACACTGCCCTTCTGGTTGGTTATAAAACCTGTCTGCTGGAACCAATGCATCTTTGTCAAAAATCAAGAAGTTAATAGTATAAAGGGCTAAATTTACAAGTTCTCTAGGTTTACCTGTGGCTCCCCCTTTCTTTTGTTTTTGGAGGAGCATCTTAATGTCTCTGTTTTTCCTCTCTACTATTGCCTGTCCTTGAGGATTAGAAGGTATACCAGTGGTGTGTAAAATCTGATACTGTGCACAAAAGTGTGCAAAATTTTTAGAAGAATATGCAGGTCCATTATCTGTTTTTATTGCTTGAGGCACACTCATAATTGCAAATGCCTGTATAAGGAATTCAGTGACCACTCAGGTTGCCTCTTTTGCTGCTGGTATTGCAAAAGTGCAACATGGATAAAAGAAACCACAACATGGGTCAAAGAAAGGCAACCAAAAGATTTATAATGGGTCATATCTATTTGCCAAATTTCATTGGGTCTCAAACCATGAGGGTTCTTCCCTGGGGGGCAGCATAGGAGGGTGTAAAGGAAGGCAGGCTGTACAGGCTTTTACTATGCTCCTAGCTTCCTCTCTTCTTATTAATAATTAAGCCATCTCTGAGATACCACTACACACCTCTCAGATTGGCTAAGATGACAGGAAAAGATAATGAAAATGTTGGAGGGGATGTGGAAAAACTGGGACACTGATACATTGTTGTTGGAATTGCGAATGAATCTAACCATTCTGGAGAGCAGTTTGGAATATCTTCATAAAGTTATCAAACTTTGCATACTCTTTGACAACAGCAAACACAGCAGTATTTCTCCTGGGTTTATATCCCAAAGAGATCTTAAAGAAGGGAAAGGGACCTACACGTGCAGGACTGTTTGTGGCATCTCTCTTTGTAGTGAAAACTGAGTTGATGCCCCTCAGTTGGAAAATTGAATAAGTTGTGCTATATGAATGTTATGGAATATTATTGTTCTTTAAGAAATGGATGATTTCAGAGAGGCCTGGAGAGACTTACATGAACTGATACTAAGAGAAATGAGCAAAACCAGGAGATCATTATACATGGCAACAACAAGATTATACGATGATCAACTCTGATGGATGTGGCTCTTTTCAACAATGAGATGATTCATGTCAGTTCCTGTAATGGGCTGAAGTTCGAGTTGATGCACTGAGGTCCCAAGCACATGAGGCTAAATAGTAATTGGACCTTACTCTATTAATATATATGCTTGGAGAAAGAATGGCCCCCACCCACTCTTTGTGCAAGTCCTGATGTGTTGTATAGGAAATGACAACTTTGGTGGGTGGAGGCAGAGGGGTGGAGAGAAGCAGGGAGAGACTGCTGCCTGACTTCTGGTCTGGCTGGTTTCTTGACTCAGTTGCACACATTGAGATCGTGAACCCCCCCCATACCTCTGATCCTCCTTCACCTCCGATCCTTCTTCACCTCTACTGAGAATAAAGATTGAAGATTTTCCCTTAACCTGAATTCCTGACTCTGGCTGATTTTATAATATGTGGTCATCACATTTGGCGCCCAACGTGGGGCCCAAGGACCCTATTTTCAATGAAGAAGTCTCCAGTGACCAGGAACTTGAGTGAGTATAATAGACAAAGGGGGAACTTATTTTCTTAAAGAGTAAACTAGTAACCTTTTTTTGGCTGAAATGGGACAGATGCTAGCTAAAGATTCTCCCCCCCCCCCCCCCCCCCCCCACTTGGGAGTGGTGCTATAGAAAGCATGCTTAAGCTGATAGAAGACCAAGGACTACTTATAACTTGGGAACAAATAGCTAGACTTCTGGGTACATTAAAACACACCTCCCTTTGATTCTTAGAGGAAGAACAAATCTTTCGAGATAATTGGACATTAATTGGGCATATTACATATCTCCCCATATTACAATGAAAATGGTCCTCATTCAATTTCCATCGAGGCATTGTATTTATACAATATAATGCAGTTGGCCTTAAAAAACCCTATGATTCCTAGAAGAAAGAAAAAAAAGCTCTAGAAATATCCAAATGGGGAAGCCTGAGATAAATCTAACCCTTTATACTATTAACTTCTTGATTTTTGACAAAGATGCACTGGCTCCAGCAAACAGGTTTTATAACCCACTGGAAGGGCAGTGTCCAGTGCGAGCAGCTCCACTATCTTTAGATAATCGCCAGGTGATGTGGAGAGACCCAGAAAGTGGTGAATGGAAGGGACCAGATAGGCTAACTGCTTGGGGAAGAAGGTTTGCTTGTATCTCTGTAGGTGGAAAAGGAATCAGATGGGTGCCAACGAGCTGCCTTCACCTTGTCCATTGCAGAGAGATGGAGAAGACCCTTGAAATGTATTGTGTGGTTCTGTTGCTGATTGTGCTCACCATTGAAAGAGCATGGCAGTTATGGTGTCTGACTCATGGACATCAAAAATTGTTGGACTTGAAAACCCTCAGGAATCATTGGATTCTCTGAGACATGATAAGATTGTTGTAGGACTTGAAAACCCACAGGAATCATTGGATTGAGACATCAGATTGTTGTAGGACTTGAAAACCCTCAGGAATCATTGGATTCTCTGAGACATAAGATTTGAAAATCCTCAGGAATCATTGGATTCTCTGAGACATGATAAGATTGTTGTAGGACTTGAAAACCCTCAGGAATCATTGGATTCTCTGAGACATAGGACTTGAAAACCCTCAGGAATCATTGGATTCTCTGAGAAATGATAAGACTGTTACAGGACTTCAAAATCTGCTGGAATCATTGGATTCCCTAACACATAAAAAGACTTTTGCAGGACTTCAAAAACTTAGGGGGATCATTGGATTTCCTGACATGTGAAGCAATGGACAATAGATTGGTTTTGGACTATCTTTTGGCTAATGAAGAAGGTGTATGTGTGACTGTTGTTTACATATCCTCCTTCTAGGATTTCTGGCAATCTTTTACAACACCGTGTTGATTTATATTATTTACTATTCCACTACTTGCGTGTACAATTCATGTTTGTTGCACCACATCGAGCCTGCACTGACTGAGGGGAGGGTCATCACCAATAGCCTCTGCGTTATTGCTATGTGCTTGTGTAATACCTCCTATGCTGATGGGTTTGTGCATAATAATACCCTTTAGCCCAGAGACCCGCTAGCAACCCCCACTTCCCTTTGGTGCTTTTCATCATCCTTCCTGAGATGTCAGGGAGGGCGTGATCATCTCCTTTTTAGTGCTTTCACCTCCCTTCCTGAGAAATCAGGGGGGTTGTGATCATCTCCTTTTTGGTGCTTTCACCTCCTTTCCTGAGAAGTCAGGGAGGGTGTGATCACCTCCCCTTGGGGGCTCTGATCTCCCTGAGGAGTCAGGGATGGCATGACCACCTGTGTTCTAAAACAAAAGAAAGCAGGAGATGTAATGGGCTGAAGCTTGAGTTGATGCACTGAGGTCCCAAGCATGTGAGGCTAAATAGTAATTGGACCATACTCTATTAATATATATGCTTGGAGAAAGAATGGCCCCCGCCCACTCTCTGTTCAAGTCCTGATGTGTTGTATAGGAAATGACGATTTTGATGGGTGGAAGCAGAGGGGCAGGGAGAAGCGGGGAGAGACTGCTGGCTGGCTTCTGGTCTGGTGGTTTCTTGACTCAGCTGCACACATTGAGATTGTGAAACCCCCTTCACCTCTGATCCCCCTTCACCTCCCATCCTTCTTCACCTCTACTGAGAATAAAGATTGAAGATTTTCCCTTAACCTGAATTCCTGACTCTGGCTGATTTTAAAATACGTGGTCATCACAAGTTCCAATGGTCTTGTGATGATGAGAGCCTTCTACACCCAGAGTGAGGACTGTGGGAACTGAGGGTAGATCACAACATAGCATTTTCACTCTTTTTGTTATAATTTGCTTGCATTTTATTTTCTTTCTCTTTTGTTTTGTTTTTGATCTGATTTTTCTTATGCAGAAAGATAATTGTATAAATATGCATGCCTATATTTGATTTAATTTATCTTTACCACATTTAACATATATTGGCTTACATGCCATCTAGGGATGGAGTGGGGGGGAAGATGGGGAAATTGGAACAAAAGATTTTTCAAGGATCAATGTTGAAAAATTATCCTTGCATATGTTTTGAAAGTAAAAAACTTCAATAAAAAAAGTTACCTTAAAAAAAGAATTAAGTGTTCTTCTCTCAGATTGGCTAGATGATAGGAAAAGGTAATGATGAATGTTGGAGAGGATGTGGGAAAGCTGGAACACTAATACATTGTTGCTGGAGTTGTGAACTGATCCAACCATTCTGGAGAGCAATTTGGAACTATGCCCAAAGGGGTATCAAAATGTTCATATCCTTTGATCCAGCAGTGTCTGTACTGGCCTTATATCCCAAAAATATCTTAAAGGAGGGGAAGGGACCTACATGTGCAAAATTGTTTGTGGCAGCCCTTTTTGTAATGGCAAGAAACTGAAAACTGAGTGGATACTCAACAGTTGAAGAATGGCTGAATAAGTTATGATATAGGAATGCTATGGAATATTATCATTTTATAAGAAATGATCGGCATTTGATTTCAGAGAGGCCTAGGGAGACTTACATGAACTGATGCTAAGTGAAAGGAGCAGAACCAGGCCATCATTGTAAACAGCAACAACAAGATTATACTATGATCAGTACACTATTTCAAACTCCAATTCTTTTTGTACAGAAAAATAACTGTTAGGACATGTATGCTTATATTGTATTTAATTTATACTTTAACATATTTAACATGTATTGGTCAACCTACCATCAGGGGGAGAGGATGGGGGGGAAGGAGGGGAAAAATTGGAACAAAAGCTTTGGCAATTGTCAATGCTGTAAAATTACCCATGCATATAACTTGTAAATAAAAAGCTATAATAAAAAAAATTTTTTTAAAGATTATACTATGATCAGTTTTGATGGAAGTGACTCTTTTAAAAAATGAGATGATTAAGGCTATTTCCAAAAATCTTGTGAAGAAGAGAGCCATCTACACCCAAAGAGTGGACTGTGTTCTCTTTTTTTTGTGTTCACTTTTGTGTGTCCACTGAGAATGGAGCACAACATAGCATTGTCACTTTTTGTCGTTTGCTTGCCTTTTGTCTTCTTTCTCATTTTTTTCTTTTTGATCTGATTTTTCTTGTGCAGCATGATAATAGTATAAATATATATATATATATATATATATATATATATTGGATTTAACATATTTTTAACATGTTTAACATATATTAGATTACTTGGAACTAGGGGAGGGGAGAGAAAGGGAGAAAAATTTGGAACACAAGGTTTTCCAAGAGTCAATGTTGAAAAATTATTCATGCATATGTTTTGAAAATAAAAACCTTTAACTAAAAAATAAAAATGAGAGGTTCTAAAAAGGATAAAATAAAGGACAGGAGCAGAATTTAGTATTTTTAAAAAGCAGGGATAACAATTTTGAACTCAGACAAAGTTAAAGTTGAAAAAGATTTAATCAAAAGTGAAAAATAGAGAAATTACACTGTCAGCAATATAATTCAATATTGTTATAGGCCACTTAAAATATCTAGACAGTACAAAATACCTGAGTGTATACTTGCCAAACAAACACAGGAACTATATGAAAATTAATATAAAATACTTTTTGTGCAAATAAATTCATATCTAAATTTTTTTAAAAAAGAAATAGTTGTTCTTTTACCTTATTTAGTGCCAAGAATCTGTCAAGACTTTTTTCCAAATATCCTGCAGATCTTTTGCCTCCAGGTTTCTGGAAAAGGAAAAGAAAAGTAAGGAGATGAAAGCAAGTCAAGAATGAAGAAGAGAAATTAGAGCCATACCAAAACCTTAAGCAAAAAAGATAAAAGAAACAAGACCTGTAAGAACCATGGTAGAGAGAGGAGGCAAGATTAGTCATGCACCAGACTTCTTTTACTTAAGTCAAGTTACACATAATTAATGGGATTGCTAAATCAACTTTGTGCATAGTAAGCATATGCTAAATGAAATTGGTAATTAGATCTGAAATGCAGATTATGCTTGATTATTAAGAGGTGAGTCACTGAGCTAATAGGTTATTTCATAGAAGTGACGTTTGAATATAATATTGTGATCATGAAGGATGAGACTTCCAGCAGAGTTTCACGAACTATGGAATGTGTTCTCTGGCTAGAACAAAAGATCTAGTGGGACAGGTACAAAACAATGGATAAGATTATTGAATTTTCCAGATACAATTCATGAATATATTTACTTTTAAAAATATAAGCAAAGTTCAAATCAAGGTTAAGAAAAATGAGACTAACAGCAAATTTACTCTTAATAGTGAATTCAGAGCAGACTGGACCAGTTTGAGCTGCTGTATGTCTTCTTAATATTATCACCATCTACCCCACCTTCCTATCACTGATCATAATGATCATAGGCTCATGACTTGAGTAGTTCCTATGGGCTTCTTGCTATTTTGAACCTGAAGGGTATAAACTCAAAGTTACACAGTCTTTGTTTAGAACTTAATGATATAGGGGCAGCTAGTTGGTACAGTGGATAGAGCACTACTCCTAAAGTCAGGAGGAGCAGAGTTCAAATCTGATCTCAGGCACTTAATACTTCCTGGCTGTGTGACCTGGCCAAGTCATTTAATCCCAGGGGGGGTAAAAAAGAATTCAATGATAGACTACTTTTTACCTCTTGTCCTTGTTGCCAGGGAGACCAAGGCTGTACAATATTTAAATTTTGCTTGAATGTTCAGGAGTTCTGAGCTATAGTAGAGCTAAAGCTGATTGAGTATCTGCAATTTGTCCAGCACCAATAAAGGGAGTCCCAAGAGTCTGAGGGTCCCCGGCTGCCTCATCGAGGTCAGACTGACTCTGGCCAGGTCAGAAGAATGGAGTAGGTTAAAACTTTCATTTTGATCTCTATCGACATCAGATCTTATGTACAATTTGTCAGATTGCTACAAGAATAATCATCTTTAGTAGTTTAGAGAATTCCTCTTTAGGAAAACTCCCTCAACATACATGTAATTTATTGTCTTAGCTACCTGAAGCACTAAGTGTCTAAGTAATTTGTCCACATAGCTAATTGATGCTTGAGGCATCTCTTGAACCTTATTCTTCCTGACTTTGAGGTTAACACTTTGCCATGCTACCTCTAAACATTTAATAATGTTATTATATTGTTATTAATTATGACTATAAAATTGTTTTTATCAGTAAAAATCTTTGCAAATTGTTATTTTAATGAATATTTAATGTTTCTTTAAATGTTGATATAAATTATGGTAAATGTTTAATTTTATTTGAATAAAATAAAAGCTAAACAAATTGAGTACATTATTTTATAAAAAGTGAAAGTATGCAACAATTTTTATGTAAAAAATAAAGGCCTTATTACACAAAATTTGGGAACTAATGTTCAAGAAAATACTTTGTATAGTAGGATAGATATCCTCTAGGCAGGGGTATTTGCTGGGGTAATTTTGCAGGAGTAATTGCTATTTAGCAATTCTAGTTTCTGAAGCAAGCACTATCAAACACTAAGAAGGAACCTTCAGATGGAACTTTTTAAAAATAAATTTAGTTGATGTAGAAGCTAGGTAGGGCTGGGCTGGAAAGGAACTCACCTAAGCAGTAGAAGGCGTTGGGATCTACCCCAACTGGCACAGTAATACCTTTTATCTTTATTACATAATAGATATATTTCATGAAAGCCCTACCTTAATCTATGTTTTAAAGTGGGTTAGTGAAAATTTACAAAGGAACCATTAGAGAAGTTTTAGTGTGGGCCCTAGAGTTCTGAGACACCATATGGTTAGAACAAATTTAGGGTAATCTACCTGATCAACTGAATTCCTCAGTAAAGCAGAGCCATTCCATCCTTATAAAGGAACAGGATTTTGGTAGTTGCATCCTAGTCAATGGAAACAGAGTAGCAGTCATCCCTGGAGAGGGACTATAGCTGAAGATCAGTAAAGGGTAGCAGAGAGCAAAGAATACAGCCTCTGAAACATGTAGACACCAGGGAACTCAGCTTCTATGTGTGGGGACACGGAACCAAACGGAGAACACCCAGCATCTGGAATGAAACATCCGATGGCCAGTCCTGGACATGGACCATCATATATAATAATAACAAGAAGAAGAGCTAGCATGTACATGTGCTATCTCATTATGTCTTATAAAGAATTTTATGTGTATTTTCTCCTTTGTTCTTTATAACCCTATGAAGTAGATACTATTATTATTCCTATTTCTAGAGGAGATTCAAATCTAGAAGAGACCTTAGAAGTCACTGGGTCCTGCCTTTTTTTCTTGTAGATGAGGAAATTGATTTGTCCAAGGTCACATAGCTATTAAATGTCTAAGGCAGGATTTGAACTTAGGTCTTCTTAACTCTAGGGCCAGCATTATCCATCACACCAAGCTATGGGGTGTCTCTTTGATAGTTTAGTTAGGTAGTTCTCAAATCACCGCTTCAATTCCAGCTCAAAATATGGACTAGATATCTAAATTCTCTCTCAACTTTAAAATTTTAGAAGCCTAGAGCTTTTTTTATTTAGGTTATGTCTATCAGGAACATCTAGAATATATTGTTGCTATGGGTATGTGAATTTCAAATTCAAGATGGAAGAGTTGCCATGTTTGATGTGAAAAATGAGAATGTAGGAAGCAGTAGGATAGATCTCTCTGCTGATCCAAAGCATATAGAGGCTGAAGGATTCTGTGGGATGCCAGGGATTACTATTTTATTTTGCTGAAAGGGATACTTGCTTTTTTTTTTTGATGTATCTGCTCCTCACTTTCTGGTATTTTCTCAGAGGAAAAGGAGGGATGCGGTTCAAAGGCAAAAATACTGAATTTGAAGTCAAAAGATCTGAGTTCAAATTCCAACTCTACTTTTTACTCCCAAGGTGACCTTGGGCAAGATCACTTCATTAAATCTGTTTCCTCATCTGGAAAATAAAGGAATTGGACCAGATGGTTTCCAAAGTTCCTTTTAGCTCTAAGTTGATGATCACATGATATATATTCAGAAGCAGAGTTGTAACAGGAAGAATAGAAAAAAATTACATCAGAATTGCCTCTAAAGACTTTAGATATTAGATTGGCATGTTATCTGTTTACACCCCACTGGGGCCTACACTAACAGGTTGGTTTTGGTTGTTCTTATAAGAGGAATCAAAATGGGTTGTCTTAATTCAATCATCCTATTCATTAACAATGAATAATACAATGAACGATAAACTTAACAAGTTTATCATGAGGAGTAAAAATACAAAGACAAAATAAGGAGCTTATATTCAACTATCCAAACATTCATTCATTCCACAATATAACTATGACAATTTTTTTAGTTATAGAAATGGAAAGGATAGATCTCATTTTAAGGACTATACCTTAAATCATACCATATAGTCTCTATTTGATAAAGTTGACCTTAGGCATGGAACTCACTCAGTATGAAAGATAACAGAAATGAGTTTTCTGTGTTCTAAGAGATTTGTATGTTAACAGTTCTCTCGCTGATAATGTGTCTGGTAGTGGGTACCAGCTCCCACATCAGAAATAAATAGAAATGGCCTGTTGGCATATGATCAACTCTCAGGGCAACCACTTTATAGAATTTAGAAAAATCAGAATGGGTTGAGGGGTTTTTTTTTCAGGTTTTTTTTGTAATTAGCATTATTTTGCTACTACAATGGATAAAACCACAAGAAATCTGAGTTCAAATTCTGCCTTTCACACTTGTGGGAGCCTGAGCAAAACATTTAACCCTTTCAAGTGCATTTTTAAAATGGCAATAATAATAATAATAATAATAGTATCTAACTCACAAGATTATAGGAAGGATTAAATGAGATAAGATATACAGTGCTTTTCAAATCTTAAAGCACTATATAAACACTATCTGTTATTATTTCTTATTAATATTCCATTATATTGAAATATTGTTCTATAAAAAGTAATGAACAAGCTGATTTTAGAAAGGTTTGGAAAGATTTACATGAACTGATGCTGAGTGAAACAAGCAAAACCAGAATACGCTGTACATAATAATAGCAAGAATGCTCAATGATCAACTATGAAAGACCTGGTTCTTTTCAGTGGTTCAAGGAAATCCCAGTAAACTTTGGATAGAAAACTCCATTTGAATCCAGAAAAAGAACTATGGAGATGGAATGTAAATCAACCCATGCTATGTTCATTTCTTTTATCTGTTGTTTTTTCTCTCCCTTGGTTTTTCCCTTTTCTTCTGATTTTTCTCTCCCAACATGATTCATAAAGCAATGAATATTAATTTTCTAAGGAAAAACAAAAATATTCCATTATATTTATGTATCACAATTTATTTAACCATTCCTCCTATCACTAGACATTTAGGTTGCTTCCATTTTTTTTTCAATTATATATAAAGCTGCTACATGAAAATCTATGAGCATTCAGTTCTTTATTTTTCATGAAATCAATGAATTTAAATGCAAATAATTTTTTAGAAAATATGGTTGTTTACATTGATGTTTAATGTTATATTCCTAATGTCACAGTTAATGAGGACTGCATCACTAAGAATGACATATAGAGAACAATGAAAGAGATCACAATTCTTTTCAAATGAAGGATTGGTTCTGAATTCAGAGAAAAAACTCTGAAAGAGTTAGTCTAATTCCTGATGGCAAGACCATTAATCTTTTTTTCTCCAGGTACTGCATTAGAAAATCTTCTGACTCTTCTTTTATTCTGCACAGGTTTGGATAACAGCAACAACAACAATAATAGTTAACATTTATATAGAGCTTATTATGTGTCAAGCACTATGCTTTTAAGGAAATAAAAGACAAATCTAAAAAATAATTAGTTTTCAAGTCAGTCAGAAATAACCTTGAATTGGATCATTATATTATAATTATAATATACTCATCTATGTACTACATAGATTAATTATATAAAAGCAATATGGAGTAGTTGAAAGAGAACTGAATTTATAATCAGAAGTTCTGCATTTGAATCTCAGTCTGCTACTTATTATATGACTGTGGACAACTCTGTTAAATTCTCTGGGCCTCATTTTCCTTATAAATTAAAAGGTGAGGGGATTAGCCTTGATAACATCTTCAGTCCCATCTGGTTCAAAGCCTATAATGCTCTGAATATATTAGTCTCTACGAATCTGTAAACCAAATGTCTTGAAAAAAGATAATACTTTTTTCATTAACAAAAATTTTCCTTTGTATCTCTCCTTTCATAACTTAAACTAGACTGGCTAAATTAAATTGCTACCTTGATGAGTTTTTTTTTTTAATCATTAAGTATACAAAAATTCTATTTTGCTAGGAAAACAATGACCCAGAATGCATTTGCTTTTCCTGATTAAGCTCTTTCACCTATTTTTACTGTTGGTCATAGCAAAAAGATAAGAAACTTCTTGTTAGCCAAAAGACTGAATTCCCCAAAAGACATATTCCTTTCAAAAAAATAGAAAAGGACAATAGAAAAAATAATTGAGAACGTTGAATTCTTTTGGAGCCCAATACTTGATTTCCATTTGGTCCACCATGAAGTCTTGGGAGACCTAAACACATGAGCTAATCATGATTTTCAAAGCTGATATCTGATATATATTTCAAAAGAGTTAAAGTAGGTAAGTAAGTTAAAAGTTAAAAGTAGGCCTAAGACAAGGGGCTAGGGAAAGATGTCAGGAGTATTGTGAAATGGTGGTTTTTCTTCTCTGGACACCAAGAAGAAAATATAGTAGCAGAGCCAAGAAGCTAATGTTCTCATGATTTATTGAGAGGAAATAAAACAACAATCTACTCATTTGGAGTGTTATTGTTAGAGAATTGTGCGTGTTCCATTTTATTATAAAGCTTCCTAAACTGCACAATAATGCTGATTTCCCCAGTAAAGGAAATGTACTCTAGGATAGCAGTGTTAGTGCCCTTTAATTTCCTGCCCTTGAGTAAAACTTTGATCATCTTGTCCTAGTGCTGCTCTGTCTTTCAAAACCTTATTATACAAAACTAAAATGACTGGCTATTTTATTCAAAAATGAATATCCTGGAGTTGATCAAACTCAGAGAATTTTTTTAATGTGCAACTATAAATTGAACATTTTAAAAAAGCTATAATTTGATTTTAAAATATGCTCATATCCTGCCCAATAAGACATTATGCCATAAAGAAAAGAGTAATGAATCTAGATTGGAAGATGCATCTCTCAATTCTAGAACTCTCTCATTTGATTTTTGTGAAATCTTGGGCAATCTTCCTAGCCTGTTACCCAATTTCCTCATATGTGAAATGGGGATAATTATGCTTGCCTACTTAACTTATCTATGGACAGACTACTCTGAACTCACCCATTCTAGTCTCACCTAAGAAGCTAAACAGAGATAGACCTGCTCAGAACTTAGGTAAAATACTGTATGGGAATACCAAACATTGTCAACTAAAAGAGAAAGTGTGGCATAGTAGGGAGAAAACTAGCCTTACAATCAGGGGAAAAAACTGTGCTCAAATTCTACCTCTGATAGCTGTGTACCTCCAGGAAACTAAGTTTCTAAATAGCAGTGAAGCTATAGAGAGAGTTTCTTTACTGAAAGTCTCCTTTACCAATAAAATCACAAGTTCAATGAGAAGAGAGAGAGGTGAGGGAAGGAGGGAGGAAGAAATGAAGGGAAAGAAGGAAGGAAGGAAGGAAGGAAGGAAGGAAGGAAGGAAGGAAGGAAGGAAGGAAGGAAGGAAGGAAGGGACCATGGAAGAAGGGAAGGAAGGAAGGAAGGAAGGAAGGAAGGAAGGAAGGAAGGAAGGAAGGAAGGAAGGAAGGGAAGAAAGTTCTACACTACAGCCAGGTTGTGAGAAAGAAATGATTGTCTGCTATTTGTAATCCTTAAAGTACTTTGTTGTTGTTTTTATTCAGTTGTTTCAGTCCAACTCTTTGTGACCCCATTTGGAGTTTTCTTGGCAAAGATACTGGAGTGATTTATTATTTTCTCTCCAGATAATTTTACAAATGAGGAAAATGAAACATACATGGTTAAGTGATTTGTTCAGGGTCATCCAGCTAGTAAGTGTCTGAGGCAGGATTTGAACTCAGGAAGATGAATCTTCCTGACTTCAGTCTTGGTTATCCGTCCACTGAACCATCTAACTGTCCTAACGTAGTATATAAACATAAATTATTTTTATTATTATTATTATGTTAATGTATCTAACAAAATATTTCATAGTGTTTTGTTATAATTTATAATATGTATAATTCATACTGATGTTTATTTAAAATCACAATATTTTTGTAAGCTTTCTATAAAGATATGAAGTTATTTACCCTTATGAACATAAATCTGGATTATCTATAAAACAGTTCTAAAATTAAGCTTTTTTTACATGTACTTGAATCCATATATGTAGGCTGAGGGGAAGAAATGGGACTTTTCTATAATTTACTCTTTTGTTAAAATCAGATACACTGAGGATAATCATGGACACACCAGGATCTGCTCCCTCCTCATATCAGAGAACCATCTGTCCAGTTGTTCTTCAAATCCTGAAAGTACCACAGATTTTGCCAGCTACACTGCTGCCATTGCTGGAAAAAAAAAAAACTGGAATAAGGATTTTTATCCCACAGACCAATTCAAGACCAATGAAATTTCATTATAAAGATAATTTTGTTTATAAAAGATAATAAAAATTCTTAATTCAATTAACAAATATACAAATCCAGTACAAATTCAGACATATCAAGTAAATGGATTAATAATAAAAATTCATAGCTCAGTACAAATATAAAAAATTTATAAAATATCATTTCCATGTTAAGAAAAAAGAATTCTTTTCAAATATAAGGCAGGAAACTATTTTTAAGAGCAAGATGGTAATAGATTACTTTTCTTGGGCTGAGATGGACCTTCCTTGCACAAGGCCATGCAAACTTTTTCATTTCTAGCAGAAAGAAATAAAAAGAAAAGAAAAATCAATAGTCCTTTCTTCAGCAAAAAGTAGCCTTTTATCCACCACTAATTAACACTTCAAACAATGCCTAGCATATAGGAACCTGTTAACTGACTCTCTACAAAAAAATTGAAGAGTTGATATGATTCCTGCTGTTCCATCCTCCAAAAGAGAAGAGTATATTCTACCAAGAGGTAGAGTCAAAATATTTTCCTCTTCTGGTAACTAGGGAGAAAAGAGAATGGTAATAGTACCAAAAAGCTGTGCTTTCGTATTTTATTGAGAGGAAAAAGAGTAAGGCACAAATAAAGATCATGGAAGACCTATGTTATGAAGTGTCACCTACGATTTATAATCAAATCAACTGAAATGCTAAAATCCAGGTTTTGCTTCTCAACTCTTCCCCCAAAGTTGAATCAGTATTTTTTTTAATCTCCATTCTCAACTCTGCCAGTTCTGAAAATAAATGAAAATGGTTTCAATTTCCAAGAAAGAGATCATTTTGTCTCCTTTTCTCAACTCTCTCAAATACTACCCCATGTTCAGGCCCTCATCATTTCTCTTCTCAACTATTGCAATGACCTAATTCCTCCACCACCACCACACCTCCCTCTCTCTTTCTCTCTCTCTCTCTCTCTCTCTCTCTCTCTCTCTCTCTCTCTCTCCCCTCCATTCCATCCTCCAAATAATTGCCAAATTGCCCTTTTAAAAACAACCTGATGTTGCCATTCTTCTACTCAAAAATTTCAATAGCTAACAAGTGTATGACATATAAGGTCCTCCACAATCAAAAGTCCTTTCCAGTCTTTTTTCATCTTGCTCTTGTGTAAAGATTCTCACTGTTCCAATTAAAAAGATATATTTTCTATCCCTTATAAAATCCTGTTTCTATATTTTTGCATGAGTGGTCTCTAATGCCTAGATTGTACTGTTTCCTTACCTGTGTTTTTGCTTTTTTTCCCCCTGAGGCAATTGGGGTTAAGAAACTTGTCCAGGATCACACATCTAGGAAGTGTTAAGTGTCTGAGACCAGATTTGAACTCAGGTCCTCCTGACTTCAGGGCTAGTGCTCTATCCACTACACCACCTAGCTGCCCCCTTATCTATGTTTTTTAAAACTTAATTAAGATGTCATTTCATATATGAGACCTCTATTGATCTAAGCCACAAGTTATTATTTTGCCTTTTTGTACCTTTGCCATTTTGTACACAACTTTTTCTTTGGTTATCTATGTATATGATATATTCTCCCTACCTTCCTACCCCCAGTAAGATCCTTGTGGACAGGAACAATTTGGGAAAAGGCCTATGCATCCTTGAGTTCTATCACAGTCACTTGCACAAGATGGGTTTTTTTTTGACATTTGTCAAATTGAATTGAAATGAACTAAGATTATGAGAGAACATTTCCCAGAAATGGTAACTGAGAATGTACAGATGTGGCTCATAGAGGATCATGTTTTATCACTGACTAGTACTCTGGTCTAGCTATAATGTAGTGTTTATGAAAGGTAGTACTATGAAATAAGCCTCCTAAGGTAGATGAGAACAAGTCCTTCCTTTTCTCCTCCTCCTACATTATAATAGCATTTACTTTAGAGGAAGCAGCATGTCCAACAGAGTTCAAATGAAAGATCAGAATTAGCCCCTAAAAAGAACAGGTCTACCCAAGTCCTAGTCAAAGGAAAGCAGAATGAAGATACCATGAAGTGGGAAAAAAATATTGGGGAAGGGGAAAGGAATAAAATATTTATTAACCACCTGTGGTATACCATGAACCATGCTAAAAGGTTTGCAAATATTTACTTACAAAATTGTATTTGCTCATTAGAATTCTATGAGGCTAAAGGTGTGAGATTCCTTGGCAGGATGCATTTCCTATGTATGCCTCTCTGCCACTTTACTTAATATACCTACCCACTTTTCCTGCTTCCATTTTCCAGGTTTATGAAAAGAATATTTTATAGCCATTGTTCTTACTACTCATTTTCAAAAGAAAAAAACTTTGCTTTGAGATAACAGTATCAACTGGCTGGCTAGTGAGAGTAAATGCTCTAGTAGGGACCCCTATAGTTTTAAAAGGGCCTAACCATAAGAACCATGGGATAAGTAGGTAGTTCCATATGACCATGAATGGCATCCTTTTTTTCCTAAATCAAGAAAATGACTACTATGGTATGCTTGTTATACATGCCATTGTACTTTGTACCCCACTTTAATAATGTAGTAATTTTAGAAGAGTTTTTTTCCAGAAATGGGGGAAAGAGTAAGACATAAGAATAAGAAGTACAAAGTAATAGCATTTGTACTTATAGTTCTAAAATTTACACTGAAAATAGCCAATAATAGAAATGGAGATGATTAGGCTGGCAGGGGAGTAAAGATGTAAGATGAAGGAGTTATAAGAAAATCAATTTTAGAAACTCTTGGACATATCTACCAACTACTTATTTTATAATTTGCAAATAATTTAACAATCACAGTTAAATTTCATGAACAAGCAACTTCTGGTCATGCCCTTGTTAGCCCTTATAATGCCATGAGACTTTAATTAGTCAGTAAAGCATAATGGAAAAGATACCAGAGAGATTCATAAGACTGACTCTGCCACTTACAAGCCACTTAACCAGTATAATTCCAAGAAAAGTACATTGTAAACCACAAAGTGCTATATAATGTTACCTATTGACTACAATAGCAAAATAACCAACTCCTTCCCAAAAAAAGGGTAATGATTTTTTTTCACATCAAATTACTAATGGTTAAATATATTATATTTATTCAGGCCAAATTTGGGTATCTGTATAATTCTCTCTTCTTCCCCTTCTCTCTCTCTGTCTCTCTGTCTCTCTCTCTGTCTGTCTGTCTGTCTGTCTCTCTCTCTCTCTCTCTCTCTCTCTCTCTCTCTCTGTTTCTCTGTCTCTCTTTCTCTCTCTCTCTCTCTCTTTCTCACTCTCTCTCTGTCTCTCTCTTTCTCTCTCTCTCTCTGACTGTGTCTCTCTCTGTCTCTCTGTCTCTCTCTATCTCTGTCTCTGTCTCTCTCTCTGCCTCTCTCTCTTTGTATGTGTGTGTGTGTGTGTGTGTGTGTGTGTGCATGTGCATGCGTCCATGCACGTGGGTGGGTGTTCTACCAGGAATCAAGAACCAATAGGGAAAAAAATCCTTGGTGGTTGGTAGGTATTTTTTCTGCTAATAGTCATTTATAGCTTAGAATTACCAGAAATATCAGACAAATTAATAATTAAATAGAATAGCTTTTATTACAAAAAAAAAAGCAAAGCTAAAATAAATAGAAGCCATCTGTAATCTGTCAAACAACGAATTCATATAGTTCTTTTTTATTTAACTTAACAGTTATTACAGTAATAAGTAATAACTTGGCATCTCAAAAGAACATTATTGGCATTTCTAACCTCCAAATCTGACCAATACTGACTTTGTCTGCTCCCAGGAACAACCCAGAGATTTAGAATCTGTAATGTTTGTTTGTTTGTTTGTTTAAATAAAGAAGAAAAATCAATAGGAAACTGGAAAATATGGGGGCAAGTTGGGAAATACAATGATTTCTTTTTATGGCATTCTGACTTGACAACCATTACTGCTCCCCACCTATGTAGGCATTCTTTTATAAAAACACAGCAAAATACTGGAATTGGAGCCACTTGTGTATAATTGCTTTCTTATTTAAAAAAAAAAGTTTCTTAGTTTATAAAATGGATAGCCATCTTTCTGGGAGTAGTTTCAAGGAAGTCTTATCTAGAAATTAATCAAATGGACAAGACGGCATCTTCATGTTACCTTATTCCCTATCCATTCTATCTGTTTAATTCTCTTCCTTCAAGTCCAGTAGTGTCAGAAACGCTCCTATATAGTCAGCTATTCTGATTCATAGCTTTTGTGCCTCCCAGTGCCTGAAAATACATGAACTTCAAGGAGTGATGAACTTGAGCCCCTACCGTGTAGGGGTCCTCAAACTACAGGCCCGTGGGCCAGATGCAGCAGCTGAGGACATTTATTCCCCTCACCCAGGGCTATGAAGTTTCTTTATTTGAAGGCCCACAAAACAAAGTTTTTGTTTTTACTATAGTCCAGCCCTCCAACAGTCTGAGGGACAGTGAACTGGCTCCCTATTTAAAAAGTTTTGAGGACCCCC
This sequence comes from Sarcophilus harrisii, assembly GCF_902635505.1. Taxonomy (NCBI): domain Eukaryota; kingdom Metazoa; phylum Chordata; class Mammalia; order Dasyuromorphia; family Dasyuridae; genus Sarcophilus; species Sarcophilus harrisii. Next base: position 495,068,736 of record NC_045426.1, on the reverse strand, counting down.
GCGTCTAGTCAATTTCAACTTCACCTACAGTTATCAAACACCTTTGTGTAAGATGCTGGGGAAGCTAGAGAAATATTCAGTAACATGGAAGAATAATATCCTTCCCCTTTCCTTTCTTATTTGAGTGACTGGAAAGGAGAAATGGACAAAGAAAAACACAAAGAATAAAATAAAAGTAGAGACACATATGATAACAACCATCTCATACCTGAGAGAGTTTTCAACCAAATTTTATGTAACATGCAAAATGAAATATTTACTGCTAAATGGGGTAGAGATTTGGAGGTGGAGGAGGTAAGATCAGGGAAGGTTGTACAGAAGGGAGATCACTTGAGCTGAGCCTGGCTATCTTGCAAAAGGAAGATGCCTGAGATAAACTGCCACCTACTGCTTCTTAGTGTGTTTCTCCTCAGTCTGTGCTCCCTTAGTTTAGGCCATTGCTTCAGATCCCATTACTATCTCCTATTTATACCATTAAGTTAGGTTTTTCCCAATCAACTTGAGCTGAGGAACCATGACCTCTGGTTCATTCTCTCTTGAATCATGGCTTGGACTATAGCCTTTTCCTCCATGAATGTTCTTCTTGTAGGACCTGATGATTTCCCTTAACAATAAATATCTATTGGCTCAGATACAGTGGAAGAAATATTAGATTTGTAATCAGAGAACCTGTGCTCAGATTTTAGTGTTCTCACCTGTAAAATAAGAGTTGGAATAGATAGCCTCTAAGTTTCCTTCCAGCTCTAAATCTATGATCCTATAATCTTCTGACCCACTGACCCTAAGGAAAAGGAATGTCAAAGTAGATTTTGAATCTTGATTTCAAAGATTCCTTTCCCTGACTACCAGTCCCCTATATGTCTTGTCTCATCCTATTAAAATGTAAGCTTTCTGAGGGCAGTAAGCTTTACTATATTGATTTTTTAAATTTGTATTCCCCAGTGTTTGGCACAGAAATCTTTAATAAGTGCTTTTCATTCACTCACTTCCTATCCTTCCTCTCTACCTATAAGGGAAGTTGAATAGAGGTAGCCATTTGAAATGAGCTCCAGGTCTGGAGCTTTATCCCATTCCCATTCTTGGAAATGATTTGAAGGGAAATATAATATTTATTCCTATTAAAATCATACTTAGAACACCAGTTATAAATCAACAAGACTTACAAGTAGTTTATACATAAATCAGTAAGAAATCATTCCAAAACAGATAAAAACCAGGGTCAAGTTTATCAATACAAATAATTAAACTTGATTTTGGGGATCAGTTTGAGCTTTGATTGTATAAAGATTATCCCACAAGAGTATGTGGCAAATTAGGACAAAAAAACAGTTTATCAAACATAATGGAAAATCCCAGGACATAGAGAGACAATGATAGGGTAAGCCTGAGATTGACATATAAGTACTCCTGGGGCATCAGAGAAAGTATGAAATTAGTTCAGGAATTTTAAATTTTTTAAGTCTACCAAAAGCCAAATCCCCTCCATATACTAAATCAAATGACTTAAATTTTTAAAAAATAAATATCATTCACTTGTCACTAATCCTGCTTTATGATGTGTAAAACAAAGGAGTTGGAACACTTCTAGATTGAAATCCATGGTCCTATAATCTTATAAGTCATAAAATCATAAGACAGAAAACTAGGTCTCAATCTGGGTATGTTGGATTTTATTTATCACAAGTATTTTAAGTAAAAAACATGTGAATCTCACTGATATGAGTTTATTTTGATTTAGAATTCAGAAATTCAGGATATTTTTGGATGGTTATTGAGGTTCCTGAGAGAAAGGTCCGTCTCTTGGGAGAAGACTCTTTTGTTTCTCTTTTGGGTGCAAGGATTGACTTTTCAGGACAAAGAATAGCAGCTTCAACTTCATTCAATGAAAAATCATTTCATTGATAGTGATTTTGGGCACCATCTTCTGTCACACTGCTTTCTGCTGGAGGGGGAACTATAGAAATCAAAGTACCTGGACAACTCACTAACTCCTTAACCACAATTGAGGGAGAATTTGGTGTTCATGACGCGAAAACCACCATGAAAACCAAAAGAGTGGAAACAATGAGTGCAGCATGATACAGAGTGGGATGTGTAGAAACAGAGAATAAAGGAAAGCAGTTTCTATGTCTCAGAAGAATTCACAGAGTATTTCATGTGGGATGAAATCCCCCAAGCACATGGTTCTAATGAAACCTAAGGTCTGACTAATGCATTGTTGGTGGAGTTGTGAAATGATCCAACCATTCTGGAGAGCAATTTGGAACTATGCCCAAAGAGCTATAAAACTGCATACCCTTTGATGCAGCCATCTTACTGCTGGATCTGTATCTCAAAGAGATCATAAAAGAGCAGAAAGGACCTATATGTGCAAAAATTTTTATAGCAGATCTTTTGGTTGTGGCAAAAAACCTGGAAATTGAGTGAATGTTTATCAGTTGGGGAAATGGTGAATAACTTATAATATATGAATGTAATGGAAAATAATTGTTCCATAAAAAATGATGACAAAGATGATTTCAGAAAAGTCTGGAAAGACTTACATAAAATGATGCTGAGTGAAGTGAGCAAAGCCAAGAGGACATTGTACACAGTGACAACAAGATTATGTGATGATCAACTGTAATGGATTTGGCTCTTCTCAACAATGAGGTGATTCAAGATAATTTCAAGATTTGGGATGGAAAATACCATCCACATCCAGAGAAAGAATTATGGAGACTGAATATGAATTGAAGCATAATATGTTTATCTTTGGTTTTTTTCCTTTCTCATTTTTTCCCTTTCAGTCTGATTTTTATTGCACATGACAAATACAGAAATATGTTTAAAAGACTTGCACATATTTAACCTGTCCTTGCTTGCTGTCCTGGGGAGGAAGGAGGTAAGGAAGGGAAAGGAGAAAATTTTAAAACACCAAATCTTATAAAAATGAATGCTGAGGGGCAGCTAGTTGGTGTAGTGGATAGAGCACCATCCCTGAAATCAGGAGGACCTGAGTTCAAATGTGACCTCAGACACTTTATACTTCCTGGCTGTGTGACCCTGGGCAAGTCACTTAATCCCAATTACCTCAACAACAACAACAAAAAAAATGAATGATGAAAACTATCTTTACAAGTATTTGGAAAAATACAATACTTTTGAGAAAAAATAAAAGAAAATACTGCTAAAGTCTAACTCACTTCCTCATCATCCTTAGCTTTCCCACTGTTCCTTGCTCTGCTGGTGCCTTGATAGGACTTACTGATGTTAAAAGACTTCACATCAGTTTTCTTCTTTTTATTTTTGTCCTCATTTCACCCTTTATCTTTAGTTTCCTATCTGAAGTGGTTAGCTGGCACAGTACTTTGTGCTTTGGACTTGTAGCCAAGCAGATCTAAGTTCATATTCTTCCTCTGACACATACTAGCTTTTTGACCTTGTGTGACTTACACAATACTACCCTTAGTTTCCTCATCTATAAAACCAGGATATAATAATGACTACTATTTAGGCTGGTTGTGAAGATCAAATAAGATAACACATGTAAAGAATTTTGCAAACTATAAAGCACAACGTAAATGCTAACTATTCTATCTTGTTGAATCTTCAGATTTTATACAAATTATGTGTATGTGTTTCTGGGTGGGGTGCTGGTGATGGAGGTGGCAGGAGATAAGGTCTTGTTTGAGAGCAAACAGAATTTGTCATTTGTCCATTTGAAGACTTTCAACAAATTTGGGGTTACAATGTAAACTTCCTAAAAATTGGAATTATTTTGGCTTTTTTGTCTTTGAAACCCTTGTGTCTGGAGCAGTGTTGACACATAGTGGGTACTTAATAAATGTCTGCTAATTGCTTGACTGAAAAAAAAAATCTAAGTTCTGCCAGTGTATAGATGACACTCCAAGGAAGTACTGATCAGGTTTAGAAGCTTCATGTTAGTCTATCAGTATACCCAAAAAGCAATGGTATGCTGAAGTGCTAGGAGAGTGAGGATAAAGAGAAGGAGTAAATCCATGATGCACTGGACTTGGAGTTAAAGATCCTGGATTTGAATACACTTTTCTTTACTCTTTGTGACCTCATATAACTCCCTTAAATTCAATGGGTCTCAGTTTTCTTCTCTGCAAAAATACTAAATAAGGAATCACCTTGAAATTCATGATTTCATAATCCTAATCATGACAGTTTCCCAGCAAATTAAGGATCTTGAGATGAAAGATTTCCTTAGTTTCCTGAAGTTTCCTTAGTTTCATGAAATCCCTACATCCTTGAAAAGTCACACATAAAATAATATACATATATAACAAAGATCTATTTTCCATATATTTTCACTTTATCTTTGAGTGGGCATCCTGACATATTAAATGTCTCCCTGTCTATCTAAATCCCCCCCTGGCCCTCACAAAGCAGCATGATGCAATAGCTAGAGAGTCAACTTCAGAGCCACGATGACTTATTTTCAAGTTCTGCTTCTGATGCAGTTTAGCTGGACAATTCTAACTTTGTAGGGAATCAATGCTGTAAGATAGGAATTTTTATTCTTTTTTGTGTCATGAGACCCTTTGGCAATCTGCCAAAACCTATGAACCCCTTCTCCAAATAAATTTTTAAATTCAAAATTAAAGGAATTGTTACCTTTCAGTTAGAGTATAAATATGTCATTTTTCTACCCAAGTTCTAAGACCCTCCTCTGAAATCTATCCACAGATTTCCAAATGCTTTATGGACTCTAAATTATTAAGCCCAAGTTGTAAATAAATGCCAACCTGCATTTATAGAGGAAGGATTCCCGTACCAATGAAAACACAAGTGCAATTCTCTAGCCCTAGCCCCTCTGCCTCATTTCTGTCCTTCATTCAAGGAAAGCATCATCATTTAAGAGGTAGCAAAGTGTGTGAAGAAACTACTCACTTCCACCAGGCGTGTTCTCAGAAGCGAAGACAAAATATGCTATTAGAAATATTATGATTAGATTGAGGTCCATGCCTAGGTTTCATCACTGCTCTGTACCAGTTGGGATCTGACTAGCTCTAATTTCTTTTTCATCTCTGACTACTGTTGTATGATTATCTGGATCTCTCTTACCAGAGGACTACATCTTTCCTGTTATACAACCAGACTGGACAATCCTCCCTGGACCATACACAGTAGCATGAGAACCCAGAGAGATACAAAATTCACAGAGCTGACAAAAATTAAAATTCCCACTACTGCAAGTAGAGGAATTCCCTTAGACACATGGCTCTGAGCAAATACAGCACCTGTGCTACAAATGCCTTGCTCTAGAACACCAAAGCAAGGGGTCTCAATCAAACACGTAACCACTATAGAACTGACTTTTTGCTGCTTTTTATCCCCTATCAAGTAATTAACCAATTAATAACCCATTAAACACGGTGGAGAGAAGCTGAGTGAGAGCACTAGTGGGGCCAATAGGAGAGAACTTGCTTTTCTCCTTAGTCCTGCCAATATGGTAGACATATTTTGATTTATGCTCAGACTATTTGATAGTTGTATGAGAGAATCTCAATCAACAGACTACAAAATAATTGTTTAAAATTTTTATGTTTTTGCAAGAGCTTGTAAAACTACTCTTCCAAACTGGGACACTAATACATTGTTGGTGGATCTGTGAACGAATCCAACCATTCTGGAGAGCAATCTGGAATTATGCCCAAAAAGTTATCAAACTGTGCATACCCTTTGATCCAGCAGTGTTTCTACTGGGCTTATACCCCAAGGAGATACTAAAGAAGGGAAAGGGACCAATATGTGCCAAAATGTTTGTGGCAGCCTTGTTTGTAGTGGCTAGAAGCTGGAAACTGAGTGGATGCCCATCAATTGGAGAATGGTTGGGTAAATTGTGGTATATGAATGTTATGGAATATTATTGTTCTGTAAGAAATGACCAGCAGGATGAATACAGAGAGGCTTGGAGAGAATTACATGAACTGATGCTAAGTGAAATGAGCAGAACCAGGAGATCATTATATACGTCAACAACGATACTGTATGAAGATGTATTCTGATGGAAGTGGATTTCTTTGAAAAAGAGACCTAATTCAGTTTTAATTGATCAATGATGGACAGAAGCAGCTACACCCAAAGAAAAAACCACTGGGAAATGAATGTAAACTGTTTGCATTTTTGTTTTTCTTCCTGGGTTATTTTTACCTTCTGAATCCAATTCTCCCTATGCAACAAGAAAACTGTTTGGATCTGCACACATACATTGTATCTAGGATATACTAGAACATATTCTATAGGACTGCTTGCCATCTAGGGGAGGGGGTGGAGGGTGGGAGGGAAAAATCGGAACAGAAGTGAGTGCAAGGGATAATGTTGTAAAAAAATTACTCCTAGAAAGAATCTTGTCAAAAACCATGGCTCCCCAGCTAATCCTTGGATTTATTACAGTGGAAAATCATGGAAGATCATGGAAGATCCTCAATCAGTCTGATTAGTTTCCAGAGTAGAGGATCTCTGTCTGGTACTTTTGAAAGCATTTTTCTCCACAGAGGAGAGATTCTTAATCTTTTCTGTGACATGGATCCTTTTAATTATCTGGGGAAGTCTATGATCCTCTTTGAAAAATAATGATTTTAAATAATTGAAGGAAATGAAAATTTCAGTTAGAAGTTAATAAAAATAAATATTTTCTCCAAATTCAGTGAAATCAAGAAGTCCTGATATAGAGTACAGAGGACAAAGACAACTCCTGATTATGTCTCAGTGATTTGAGTGGCTCTAAGATGAATCTGCTGATTTGGAGTCATCTTGCTCTGACTTGGCATTCCAGTTGATATTCTTCTTATCCTTCACAATGTCAATACCTACTCCAGATCCGTCAAGCTGCTCTGTGACCTTTTTCTTGACATAGCTCACTATCATCACTTTGAACATCTAGCTGTAAAAATAGTGATCAAATCAATATTACTATTCCTATAATGGCTAAATCAATTGCCCTATGACTCCACTTTCCATCACTGTGATTTACCATGTGTTGTCTTCTCCATTTAGCATGTTAATTCCTTGAAGTTAGGAACTGATTGTTTTTTTAAAATCTCTGTCCCCAGAGCTTAGTATATAGTTCCTGCCCTATAGTTAGGACTTAATGCTTTTTCATTCATTCATTCACTTCTATTTAGCAGGATTCAGTTATTGAAACTACCACCCTCAATATGATTTGGCTGATTAAGACTCCTATGGAGAGAAGATTTTGTGAAGACATTCCTCCATGTTGGATATAAAAGAGAACTCTCAGACAATTCTCTTTTTCCCCCACCATGTCCCTGTTCAGAAGAATGGAAATCAAAAGAATTGACTTGGGTTTGGGAGAGGTGAAAAGGAACATATATATGCACAAAATTCCCTTTCCCACCAAATACCTGGGAAACATTAATAACTGGGACACCTTCTGCCTAACCTTTCCATGTACTCTACCGTTATAAAATTCTCTGATGTATAAAGCACTTCATAAGCTCCTCACCACTAACTGCATACTTTTCCAGTCCTTTTTTCTTTAACCATCCAAGTTCAGATAATCAAAAAAGCCCTGGTAAAGAGTATAGATATTCCCACTGGAACTTTGTTAACAGATAAAGACAAGTCCCAATTAGATCTCAGAGATTACTCCAAAATTTATTTCCTTATTTCTTATATCTTATTTCTATGATTAAGTTACGCTGGCCTCTTTACTGTGCCTTACATACAACATGCCATCTTCTGGTTCCATGCATTTTCATTGGTTGTCCCCCTACCTAAAATACTCCCCGCCTTTTCTCTACCTCTAACTTTTCTGGCTTTCTTCAAGTCTCAGCTCAAATCCCTGTTCAGCAAGAAGCTTTTCTGTACTTACTGTTAATGCCTTCTGTTGATGTTGATCAACATCAGATGTTGATCTGTTGATTATCTCCAATTTATCCTATGTATAGCTTGTATATACACAGTCTCTTAAGAATAAAGACCTCTCACAAAAAAAATAATAAAGACCTCTCTTTAGATCCCCACCTTTTAGCATAGTGTTTATATAGTAAATAGTTAGCAAATGCTTGCAGACTTACTGACTTGTTGACTAGAGATAAAAGTACATTTGGAATTACATGTGCTCACCCAAAGCTTTCTGAGCACAGGTCAGAGACTAGAAACTTAAGAACAGACATTTCCAGCCTCCATAAAATGGAAACAGCTAGCACAGTCATGAATTACCAAGAAATTCTTCAGTAACACATTACAGAGAATGTTTACCCATGTGGCTAAATAAGGAGCACATGGACAATGCTCTTGACCAACTTTCTCCACAAAGAATATGATAGCTTTACTTCCCAGATATCATTATTCTAGAATCTAACCTTTTGAGTCAAAAAAGGAAGACTTATTGGGCAATGTCAGCCTTAGAAAGTTGCCTCACAAGTAACTCAAGTTGAGAAACTCTTGAGAGAAATAATGAGTTCTTTAACATTATGCATTTTGAAAAGTAGGGAATTGCTCATACGGCCTCTGCAGTTGAAAGATCATTAAAGGATTACAACCACATTATTGTATTCCTTTATATTTCTTTGAATGATTACTACAAGGAATCCAAATGATGTAAATACTTTTAGTTAAAGAATTTATTTATTGAATCAAACTCAAGTATGTTTGCCTTCCAGGGGATTTTGTACCATACAGTGACACAATATATCTAAAAAAGATTGTGGAGGATCATATGGGAAAGAAAGATTTCACCAGAGTGTCAGGACATTGGGCTTCTAGCAATTTCAAATCCAATTCTCTTCTGAGCAGAACTCATGGGTTACTGTCTATCCCTTTCTGTATCTGTTTATGGTCTTCTATGAATATTCTAAATCAAATCAATCTGGTTTCTTCCTAATGTCCATTTGTTACCTTGAGTGCTTATATGGGATCTAAAGACATTGCTATTCAAATTTATAGAAACTTATATATGAGTTAATTTGAAGATTTCTAGGAGAAAACTCTGGCTGGAAGTATATAAATCTAAGGTAAAATAAGATATTTTGGAAGAAATACCTGAAATTGAATCTTGCCTGTGACAGTAAAAATATAATCCAATCCCTAGGTCATAGACTACAATTGCATTTCACCATCACTTACTATAATCTAATTGAAGCCCTTGCTCATCAGAGAGTAATATTTTCTTAACTGTACTGTTCAAAATAACATGCCTATGCCAACTCAGAAGGCTAAAACTAAAAAGCATATCTAGACATCATTTGGTACAACTTCTTGTATATAGAGAGAAAATAATTTATATCATGGCTGATGATTAGATATTCAATAGGTAATCTTTCCCAACATCTATCAATTTCTTACTATCAAGTTCTTCCTTACATCTAACTAAGCCTTTCTTGCTACAACTTAAACCAAAACCTCCAGATAAATTGATATCAGTGAATTACTTTACTTTATGTTTTATGAAGTCATTTTAAACAGCCCTGTTATATTCATCCTAGCAATCATCTCTCCAACTTAATTTCTCCCTGTAATTCATGGTCAAAAACTAGGTAATAGATTGGCAATGAATTATCAGCTTGCCTCTTATTAAAATTTTAAGGGCAACTGTCAGGCAGTTTTTCATTCTTATTAAATAGTTCCTTTTCTTCTTTTCTCTGCTGTGACATTCAGAAAACTCTTTAACAGCATGAAACTGAAATCTTCTTTTGCCTATAATTAAAAAGGGATTGAAATTCTAATCTACCAATTCAGGTCCAGTTTATTGGTTTGATGGATATAAGTTTCTGGGAAATGAGCCCTCAGCTTGCACATTTATGATGGAAAATCAAAGTTCTTTTTAAAACCATAAATACATATACCATAAGGCAGAGGTTTTTAACTTTTTTGTGTTATAAACCCCTTTGAAAGTCTGGTAAAGCCTATTTTTCAAAATGATGGATTTTTCAAATTCATAATTAAAGAAAGCTAACTTTCGGTTAAAGATTGGTAACAATAGAGATGTAATTTTCTTCCTTTCAAGTTCATGAACTTCTTAAATCTAACCACAGAATCTTTAAGAATATTTGCTGGAGAGAAAGAACTCCCCAAGCAAATCAAATCTAGCACCCTATAGGAAAATATATATTCTCAGGAGAAAAAAAAGGGTATAAAGTACTAAAAAATAGGAACTTCACAGAATTTAGAGTTAGGAAGTATATGAGAACCCTTTCCTTCAACTTTTATCTGAACAAGAATTCCTATTGTACCATCCTTGAGAGAATGGTTATTCAATGGCCATTTCAAGTGGGGTCTTATTCAACTTTTGATTATTGTTAAAATGTTTGTTTAACATCAAACTCAAGTCTACCTCTTTGAGGGTTCGGTAACACATTGCTTTTGATTTTGCAAGACTAAGTTTTTAATCAGAACAAGTTTTGACCCTTTCTCATATGAAAGTCCTTCAAATATTTAAAGATGATTATTCTGTGTCTGATTATGTCTTCTCATCCCTGGATTAAAAGACAATCAATAGACATTTATTAAATACTTATTATGTTCTAGGCACTGTGTTAAGTACAGTCATAGAAAGAAATATGGAAAACATGTTTCTCATAGATTACCCAGATTAACAGAAGAGAAAATAAATTACTTAAATAGCCCCATTTTGTTATGGGCCAGAACTCTGAACTTGAAACAAGGATGCTTACAAGGTACTAACTAAGTGAAATTGATGATACAATGGTTATCTAGTTTAGCATGGTGATTAATAGTTCTCTAAATTCAGCATGATTGATTTAATCTTACAACAAATAATGGCTTCCTAGTGATATCATGATTGGTTTATACTCAGTGTAGAGCATATAAACTAGCAGCCTCAGTTAGATTCAAATTCAGAAGCAGAGAGACAAAGAACTGGGGGTGGAAGCTCAAGCTCTCGGAGCCAAGGAGACAGAAATTCATTTCACCTTCAGTCAGGTTCCTGATGGCTGGCCTAGCCTCCTGCACTTCCCCCACTAAGACCAAGGCCAGACTGAAAGGCTCTCCAGAAAGCTGCCCAGCATCAGGCAAGGAGACAATAAAGACTTTTGGACTTTAACACCTGGCTGTCCTTGTGGTGATTACTGAACTGAAAAGAAAGCTGCCTCAGAGACCCCCAGGAAAACCGAACTAAGACCATTACACCATTTTAGAAAAAGAAATAGAATAAGCAACTCTCTAAGAAATAAGAAATAAGAATAGAATAATAACTCTCTAAGAAAAAAATCTCTTAACATGTGAATTCTTCCAAACATTTAAAGAACAATTAATTCCAACATTATACAAACTATTTTTAAAAAATAGAGAAAGGAGTCCTACCAAATTCCTTTTTATGACACAGATATTATGCTGATACCTTAAGAAGATAGGGTGAAAACAAAGAAAGAAAATTATAGATCAATTTCCCTAATGAATATTGATGCAATTTAGCCACAATATTTCTTGGGGTTCATATCCCAAAAAGATCTTAAAGGAGGGAAAGGGAACTACATGTGTAAAAATGTTTGTGGCAGTCCTTTTTGTAGTGGCAAGATACTGGAAACTGAGTTGATGCCCATCAATTGGAGAATGGCTGAATAAGTTATGGTATAGGAATGTTATGGAATATTATTGTTCTATAAGAAATGATCAGCAGGAGGATTTTAGAGAAGCCTGGAGAGACTTACATGAACTGATGCTAAGTGAAATGAGCAGAACCAGGAGATCAAATGATGGTACTCAGCAACAACAAGATTATATGATGATCAATTCTGATGGAGGTGACTCTTTCCAACAATGAGATAATTTGGATCAGTTCCAATAATCTTGTGATGAAGGGAGTCATCTACACCCAGAGAGAGGACTGTGGGAATTGAGTATGGATCACAACATAGCATTTTCACTCGTTCTGTTGTTGCTTGCTTGCATTTTGTTTTCTTTCTCAGTTTTTTTCCTTCTTGATTCAATTTTTCTTGTGCAGCAAGATAATTATACAAGTAAGTATACATATATTAAATTTAACATACATTTTTTAACATATTTAACATGTATTGGATGATTTGCCATCTAAGGGAGGAAGTGGGGGAGAGGAGGGGAAAACTTGGAACACAAGGTTTTGCAAGAGTCAAAATTGTTGAAATTGTTGAAAAATTACCCCTGCATATGTTTTGTAAATTAAAAAGCTTTAATAAAAAATGACTGTTGATGCAAAAATCTTAAATAAAATATTAACAAAAAGATTACAGAAAGTCATCCCTAGGATAATACACCATGTCCAAGTAAGATTTATACCAGAAATGCAGGACTGGTTAAATATTAGGAAAACTATCAGCATAATTAACTATAATAATAACTAAACTAACAAAAATCATATGATTATCTCAATAGATGCAGAAAAAGCATTTGACAAAATCCAACACCTATGCCTATTAAAAACATTAGAGAATATTGCGGCAATTAGATGGCACAGTGGATAGAGTGCCAGCCCTGAAGTCAGGAGGATCTGAGTCTAAATCCTACTTCAGACACTTAATATTTTTTTAGCTGTGTGACCCAGAGCAAGTCACTTAACCCCAATTGCCTCAGAAAAAAAAAATTAAAGAGCATAAGAATAAATGGAGTTTTCCTTAAAATGATCTATATAAAACCATCAACAAGCATCATATGTAATGGGGACAAACTAGAACCATTCCCAGTAAGATCAGGGGTGAAACAAGGTTGCCCATTATCACCATTACTATTCAATATTGTATTAGAAATGTTAGTTTTTGTCAATAAGAGAAGGAAAACAGATTAAAGAAATTAGAGTTGGTAATGAGAAAACCAAATTATCACTCTTTACAAATAATATGATGGTATACTTAGAGAACCCTAGAAAATCATCTTAAAAAACTACTAGAAATAATTCACAATTTTAGCAAAGTTGCAGGATAAACAATACAAAACAAATCCACATAAATCATTAGCATTTTTATATATTACCAATAAAGTCCAACAACAAGAGATACAAAAAGAAATTCCATTTAAAATAACTGTGGTTAATATAAAATATTTGGGAGTCTACCTGCCAAGTCAAAGTCAGGAACAACAAAACACTTTCCATATAAATAAAGTCAGATCTAATCAATTGGAAAAATATCAAATTCTGATAACTAGGCCAAGTGAATATAATAAAAATTACAATACTACCTAAATTAATCTACTTATTTAGTGCCATACCAATCAAACTCATAAGAAGTTATTTTACAGCTCTAGAAAAAATAATAACAAAGTTCATCTGGAAGAACAAAAAATCAGAATTTCAAGGGAATTAATGAAAAAATACAAATGAAGGTGGCTTAGTTGTGAAAGACCTAAAATTATATTACAAAGCAGTGGTCATCAAAACCATTTGGTACTGGCTAATAAATAGAGTAGTCGATCACTGGAACAGGTTAGGTTCACAAGACAAAATAATCAAGGACTATAGTAATCTAGTGTTTGACAAACCCAAAGCCCCCCAGCTTTGGGGATAAAAACTCACTATTTGACAAAAACTGCCAGGGAAATTGGAAACTAATTTGGCAGAAACTAGGCATTGACCCACACCTAACACTATATATGAATGTAAGGTCGAAATGGCGTCTTGTTTTAGACATAAAGAGCGATATTATAAGCAAACTAGAAGAACAAAGGATAATTTACCTCTCAGATCTATGGAGAAGGAAGCAATTTGTGGCCAAAGAAAAACTGGAATTCATTACTGAACACAAGTAGATAATTTTGATTATATTAAGTTAAAAAGTTTTTGTACAAACAAAACTAATACAAACAAGATAAGAAGGGAATCAATAAACTGGGAAAACATTTTTACATTCAAAAGTTCTGATAAAGGCCTCATTTCTAAAATATATGGAGAATTGACTCAACTGTATAAGAATTCAAATTATTCTCCAATTGATAAATGGTCAAAGGATATGAACAGACAATTATCAGATGAAGAAATTAAACCATTTCTAGTCATGTGAAAATTGATCTAAATTACTATTGATCAGAGAAATGCAGATTAAGACAAGGTACCACTGAGGCACCACTATAACTTCTCAGATTGGCTAAGATGGCAGGAAAAGATAATGATGAATGTTGAAGGGATGTGGGAAAACTGGGACACTGATATATTGTTGGTGGAACTGTGAATGGATCCAACCATTCTGGAGAATGGCTGAATAAGTTATGGTATTTTGAAATATTATTGTTCTTTAAGAAATGACCAGCAGGATGATTTCAGAGAGGCCTGGAGAGATTTACATGAACAAATGCTAAGTGAAATAAGTAGAACCAAGAGATAATTATACACAGCAACAACAAGACTATATGATTATCAATTCTGATGGACATGGCTCTCTTCAACAATGAAATGATTCAAACCAGTTTCAGTGATCTTGTGATGAAGAGAGCAATCTACGTTCAGGGAGAGGACTGTGGAAACTGAGTGTGGATCACAACATAAATTTTCACTCTTTTTGTTGTTGTTTGTTTGCATTTTATTTTCTTTCTCATTTTTTCCCTTTTTGATTTGTTTTTTCTTGTGCTACAAGATAATTATATAAATATCTATGCATATATTGGATTTAACATATATTTTACCATGTTTAGCATATATTGGATTACTCACCATCTAGGGGAGGAATGAGAGGAAGATGAGGAAAAATGGAACACAAGGATTTGCAAGGATTAGTATTGAAAAATTATCCATACATATGTTTTGAAAATTTAAAAGCTTTAATTTAAAAAAAAAGAATCTCATAGTTTAAAAAGAAAGACAACATACAAACATTTATGTACAAAGTTATAGATAAGTACAGGATAAATTGGAAGGCACTAAAATTAAAGGAGATAGAAAAGGCTTCCTTTGTCAGCTAGAATTTTAGTTGGAACTTGAAGAAAAGCCAGAAGCTGAGATCAGGAGGAAGAGTATCTCAAGCATGGAGAACAACCAGAAAAAATTATTGGAGCTGAGAGATGGAGTGTCATATTGCAAGTAGTAACAATAAAGTCAATGTTATTAGATCGCAAAATGTATAAAAAAAGAGGCTGGAAGTTTTGGGGAAGAAGCAAGTTATAAAAGGCATTGAAAATGAGAATATAGTGAGAATTTTACATTTGATCCTAGAGGTAATAGGGATCCAACAGAGTTTATTGAGTAGAGGAGGAAGATGAAGTGATCAAAACTTCACTTTAGGATGAGAACTTTTGACAGTTGGGGTGGGAAGATGGACTGGTATGGGGGAAAACTTGTGCAAAAAGACCAACTAAAAGATTACTACAATAGGCCAGATATGTGGTGATGAGATCCTGCATTAGATTGTTGGCAAAAGAGAGAAGAGGACATATAAAAGAGATGTTGCAGAGGTAAAATCAACAGATTTTGGCAATAGTTTGGCTTGATTTCTTTGGCATAGTTTGTACTAAATCTTTTTTTAATATATGTCATCAAAATTATATACTTTATTTCTCATAGTTCTCTTATCTCTTCTTTGGTCATAAATTATTTCCTTATTCACTGATATTACAGATACATTTTTCCATGCTTCCCTAATTTATTTATGATATTACCTTTTTATGTCTAAAATTATTTGTTTATTTTGACCTTATTTTTGTATATGTGTGGTTCTAGGCTATGTTAGAAATCATAATGTTGACTAATTGGAGCAAAAGCTTGTAACAAAGAAAATAAGAGAGTTAAGCCTAAGTAACATTTCCAGATGACCAGCTATGTGAACTCTGAATTTAGTGTCATGTGAAAACAGACTTTGTGCTGAGTTTCTGGAAAAAACAGAACTCTAGGGAATGTTTACTCTGTAGTAAAAAAGAACTAAAGAAAGATAGACAAGAGATAAACTTGGGTAAATACACAATTTAGTAAGGAAAACCAAATTCTCTAGAGACCCTCTGAGTAAGAAAACTAAAGTTAATAGATCTGGGGAAGAAGCCAGTTTAGTAGTGGATGTTCCTGGAAATAAAGAGCTGAAAACGTGTTCTGGCTTAGCAAAGCACAAATAAACACTTAAGAAATTTTCACTTCAAGTTCCTCTATGACTTTGACTTGGTCCAAAGATGCAATGACTTATTTAAGGAGATAAATTTCCACACTCAAAAGGCAAGTTATCAACATGATCCTCTGTAAAAAAGATTTAAATGGGGTAGATTGCAGAGAATGAGGTTTTTGTCTTTATGGATAAATAAAGCTGCCAGAAACCAAACAGCTTCTGTTCCACATGCAGTTATAGCATGCTACATAGCCCCAATGCCAAATGGGAGCAGAGCTTGGGCCTAGAATAAAAAGTTAGTCATGTAGAAAGATGAATTTAATCAAAGTTCATGTTTGCAATAGTTCCTAGAACTATTATGCCTCTATACAAAGTTTGCCTGGATTTCACTCCATGGCATGTAGAGTGTGAGAAAATAGTATTTATATAGAGGCTTATAGTTTGTAAAGATTTGATCCTCACAACAATCCTGAGAGGAAGGTGCTATTATTTTACAGATGAGGAAACTGAGTCAGTCAACAGTTAAGTGACTTAATGGCTGTAAATGAATTCAAACTCTAGTTTTCTGGCCTCCAGATCTAAAACTCTACTCATTGTTCCACCTACCTGCTTCTACATTAATACAAAAAAAAATTATAATAAAGCTCCATAGGGGCTAAGAGAAAATACATCTAGCAAAGGACTCATATTTATAAAAATAGTTAGAGCAGCTCTTTCTGTGGTAGAAAAGAATTGGAAACTGAAGAAGCATACATTAATTGAGGAATGACTGAACAATTGTCCTTTATGATTATGCTGGAATATTATTGTGCTTTAAGAAATGACAAAAATTTTATTTTCTAATTTATGGATGCCTAGGTACTATTTTGTCTTCAGTTGAGACTAAGGCTGAAACACCAGAGTCCAAGCCATACTATGCCTTGTGAGGTCCAAAATTGTCCAGTCTGTAAGGAAAGCCACTGAAGTAGAGCTCCAAGCCAAGTGAACCTGAGATGTTTCTCATGATCTGAGGTAGTCCTTGATCCCCAGGGCATTGCTTTTATAAGTTTTCTATCCAGATACTCAAAAAAGGTAAAATAAAACACCAAGTTTCATTGGATGATAGATCTTGCTTTCGACCTTCCATGAGAGCCAGAAATAATGCATCAGCATAGGCGGTCACAAGATGGGCAAGGCAAGGGTTATCTCTCCTGATTCACCTTCTCATGTTGGGCAAGAGAGAGTGGGCCAGAATTACAAAAATAAGTCAAGGGACTTTCCAAATCATATCAAGACATCCCACTCATGCTGGACTTATTCATCAGCATTCTTGTAGTTAGAAAAACAAACTTTACAACTGGTAAATAAGTAGTGAACAGAGGATTTATAGTTTTAAAGTTTGAGGCCTACTATAAGAACAGAACTGTCTTATCTAATTATGCCCATATGATATATATATAAAATATGTATTAATATATAAAATTTATATATTAATATTAGGGGATTAGACTGACTACATGTACTATTAATCATTTACCTCTATGGAATCACACTAAACTGATTAATATTGAATAGAAGTCTAGTAGGAGTCTAATTAAAATCACCTATGTCAGCTTCTTGTTTTCTCTTCCCTTTCCCAGTAAGTTGGAAAACTGAAGAAGAAGGAATGGTTCATGTGCTCTTTATAGCAGCACCAGCTTTGTGTCAACAGTCCTGCTCCAAATACTTTGTACCACATCCTAGTCCCATCAACAAGCACTCTAACAATGAGAAGTGCCTGTTCCAGGTTTTGTTAGCCATTAACATCACGGCCCACATGTAGACCACCTGTCATGGGCTCACACATTATATCACAAAGTAATATCTTCACTTGGAAATCTTCCACACTGTTCATCATACATCCTGAATATCCACCCTCAGAAAAGACCTCTCTGGGCTCCTGACAGGCACCACTGTGCCCTCCAAGATGAAGGTAAAAGAATCTCAGAATGAATCAACGCAATCTGGATCTCTGTTCATACACTACATGTCAACCAAAGACTCTAACTAGATCCCATTCCCCAGTCCCGCTGCCTGAAATATTCTCTCATCGGTCTCCTCTTTGTTTCTTTCCCCCATAAGTTTTATCCCCAAACTTTATTGCTTAGTTTTTCATGTTTTAAAGATTCCCCCAAGTGTAATATTAGAACCCAATGTCATCCCAAGGTTGATAAAACCATTGAGCTACTCTCCTAACTCTTGTTCCAGAGTTCCCAAGTACTGATTTTATATATTTGGATCTATTCAAAATGGACACCCTCAAATGAAGCAGAAGAAATTTCAAAGGAAGGAACAGAAAAAAGGGGGAACTCTTTTCCCTGTCTGGACATGTATTCTATCATTTAGAATGTCTTCACTTTAGTGTTAAACGGGCAGTTGTTTGTCCTTCCTTCACAAAGAAGACCTTGACATTAGGGAGGTGATAGTATTTCATGTAAGTGAATTGAGTTTAAGTGTTCAAGGTCACCTGCCTCATGGTCCCCTTCAGAGCCATTTGGGTTCAGTGGCAAAATATAGATTAAGATGACTGGAGATGGCCCTGGATGCAATGGGAGACCTAGGCCTTTTTAAGCTAAGGTCTTCAGCAGGTCTCAGTTTTACTGAGGCTGCACCAATTCAGTGATTAAGGCTAGGTAACAATTGTGGCAAAGAATCTCTTCTTTAACCTAGCCCCCACCCAAAAAAAAATGAATTTAGAAGGGTTAAATTCTCAGGGTTTCTGGACAAGCAGAAATTACTGCTTTTTACTGCTATTTACATTCAATCTGCGTGGATCAGGACTCAAACAATGACCAAATGGGGATTGACCTAGAACCTATTGGTAGCCAATGAGAACCAGGTTGTCTTTTAAGCCATGGTCTTTAAGGAAGAAATCTAGCCAGTAAAACCAAAGTTATCTTGGAAGGGTTCAAAAGTGCAAAAGAGAAAAAAAAATGCTTTTAAGAGCATCTATAGATGAAGGTATGAAACTCTATATGGATAGAGGGAGGAAAAAAAGGAAAGAAGGAAGGAAGGAAGGAAGGAAGGAAGGAAGGAAGGAACGAAGGAAGGAACGAAGAAAGGAAGGAAGAGGGAAGAAAATATCTATGGTTAATGGCTCATACAGAAGCCCACTTATATGAAGAGACACTATATTTGTCCATTTGTCAACTGATTCTTCTCCATGCCTTATCTTATAACAATATAAGAAATAAATTTTCTACTGACTTGGATTGGGGGAAGAAATGATGAAAGGTATGATTTCAGAAAAACCTTTGAAAACTTACATATCTGATGAATGTTGGAGGGGATGTGGAAAGACTGGGACACTGATACATTGTTGGTGGAATTGTGAATGGATCCAACCATTCTGGAGAGCAATAGGAGCTATGTTCAAAAAGTTATCAAACTGTGCATACCCTTTGATCTATCAATGTTACTACTGGGCTTATATTCCAAAGAGATCTTAAAGAAGGGAAAGGGACCCACGTGTGCAAAAATGTTTGTGGCAGCCCTATTTGAAGTGGCTAGAAACTGGCAACTGAATGGATGCTCATCAAATACAGAATGTCTGAATAAATTATAGTATATAAATGTTATGGAATATTACTGTTCTGTAAGAAACGACCAAGAGGATGATTTCAGAGAGACCTGGAATTGATGCTAAGTGAAATGAGCAGAACAGGAGATCATTATACACAGCAACAATAAGACTATACAATGATCAATTCTGATGGACGTGGCTCTCTTCAACAATGACAAGATTCAAACCAGTTCTAATTGTTCAGTGATGAAGAGAGCCATCTACATCCAGAGAGAGAACCATGGGAACTGAGTGTGGACCACAACTTAGCATTTTCACTTTTTCTGTTATTGTTTGCTTGCATTTTTGTTTTCCTTCTCAGGTTATTTTTTTTAATAGATCAGATATTTTTTGTGCGGCAAGATAACTGTATATATATATATATATATATATATATATATATATATTGGATTTAACATCTATTTTAACATGTATTGAACTACCCACCATCTAGGTGTGGGGATGGGGGGAAGGAGGGGAAATTTTGGAATAGAAAGGTTTACAAGGATCAATGTTGCAAAATTACTCATGCATATGTTTTGTAAATACAAAGCTATTATAAAATGTTTTTTAAAAAGAAAACTTATATGACCTGATATAAAATGAAATGAACTAAGAAAATGAAATAAGAGAATATTGTACACAATAACAGCAATATTGTAACATTAATCAACTGTGAAAGCTTAGCTATTTTGATCATCGGTGCAATGGCATATTACAATTCCAAAGGACCCAAATGAAAAACGATATCTCCAGAGAGAGAACTGATGAATACTGAATACAGATTGAAGCATATTTTTAAACTTTTTTTCTTGCCTTTTTCTACAATGTAATTAATGTGGAAATATGTTTTGCATGATTTCACACGTACAATGAGTATTGTATTTCTTGTCTCAGTGAAAGAGGATTAGGTGAAGGGAAGGAGAGAATTTGGAACTAAAAATAAAAATTAAAAATTAAATTAAAAAAAATACATCAATCCAGAGAAAAGACTATTCTTGAACTTTGTGAAGGTAAATACAGCTAGGATTACAGCAAAAAGTCAGACCCTTCTCTAACTCATGTCCTAAGCCCAATGTTGCTAATGATAACTCTAGCAACCTTTCAGGATGTTCTTTTCCAAGTAGAGTCCAGAGGCTTTTACTATAATTTTTTTATGTATATATTACAAAAGGAAGGATACAAAGAAACTTCTCCACACAAATTTCTACATTTTTAATGAAAGAATTTGTCAGTAGCCCCATAAAGGAAAGGTAGATGTTCAACCCTTTTCTAGGACCACAAGGATATCATAACAGTTCCCTTAAAAGTTCAGCTTCAGTATCACCTCCTATATAAGATTTTTTCCTTATCCCTGCCCCACAGTGGCTACTACTTCTTTGTCCCACACCTATAAAATTAACTTTATTCACAGTTTATTTCTTGGATGTTCTAAAAGTTTTAGTGTAGTTTTAGCTCTAATGGCTTCAAAGTGCACTAAGATTTTTAGGGATATCCTGTATAATCATATACATACATATACCACCCCCTTTCCACAGTACATACTGTATTCATTGTACTCAATGGTCAAGGACTTCATCCATGGGGATTGATCTTCCATTATCACAGATTATAAGCCCTCTATGACTTCTGATGTCTCATAACTCTTATTCATATTATGCCTTTAATTCTCCCTGGAATTGACTCAGTTCCCTGATATCCTTATCTTTGTGTATCTTGAGGGAACCAAAGTTTTACTAGCAGCTCTCATTCTTTCTTTTTGACCAATCTTCCTCCTTTTTCAGCCATAGGTGATCTCAATAACAATGGAAACAGTACTAGATTTAAAGTCTGAGGATCTGGGTTCAATTCTCAACTATTCCGTTTGTCATCTGTGTGAGCTTGGTAAAATGCAATGTCAGGGATCTCAGTTTCCCTATCTATAAAGTAAAAGAATTGAAAGTTCTAATTCTGATTTTATAATAAAAACCTCTCTCACTTTTTGCTCCTTCGAGATATTTGTGTACTGAGGCATGATCCTAAATGTTTAATGATCAACTTTCAATAATCACAATAATAAGACATACTTTTGAGTTTAATCTTCATTATTTATACTTCCTCCATCATTTTCTTATGTCCAGATAATCAACAAAACAATAAATCAAGCTTTTATTGTAAATGCTCAAATTCAACTGTCTAGAGACATGGCTCCAGCACAACCCAGGCTGTATATCTTGTGCCATAGGAGAGTAGATATAGTCTTAATAGTCTGCTCCTTCACAGTTCAGGCCACTGCAAAAATAGCCCCCCCTTCAAATAAGAAATTTATAGAATATTAGATCAGAAATAAATCTTGAACATCATCTAGTCTGATGCCTTCATTTTATATTCTATGTAATTTTTTCCTGTTGATATGGGGACGCTTCATATTAGTGTTGGCTTAGAACAATGATCATGGGTATGCTGGGGCACCTACATTTTTTCCTGCTTAGTCACCTCCTAGATTACATCCCTTGTCAATCCAACCTGGCCATACAGAAATCAAATTACTTTACAAATAGCAATAGAATACTCTTGCTTCTAGAAAATAAATCCTCTTCTACAATGAGAACACATAAGGATATCATGCATTTTATGTGTGTATACATACACATATATACATATACATATATATGAATAAGACTACATATTGTTACATATATATGCATACATATGAATAAGACTAAGTTTAATAAGTCTTATCCCTCATTTATTTTCAACTAGCTATATGAGACTTAGTACTAATCATTTTAATATCTCTGGTTCTCAATTTTCTTATCTGTAGATTAGATTACAGTATCTGAAAGATCCTTTCTAATCCTAAAACTATGATTCTATTAGTCTTGAGGGAAGAGATTTAGTTTCCCATCTATTCCCAAGCAAGAAGGTACATGTAATTATAGATTGTGAGGTTTGAATATAGAGAAAAGGTGTTACCACTCTGTTACCTCTTTATAAATTAACTCCTCTCTCTAGCTTGAAATGAAAAGACCATGTGCTTGAAGTACTTTTAATAGTTAGGCGCTAGAGTTAATAAAGGCTTAGCTATTTTAAATCCCCAGAGGTGTAGTCAATTTGTTTTTCTAATCATTAATTCCATCGGGAACAAGTAACAATTAGCAAAAAATAAAGAACAATTAGTCCTAACCAGGTACAGTTGAATGACTTAAACTGTTTCACATATTGTTGTTGTCATATCTGATTTTTCATGAAACACAACACTCCAGGCTCTTCTATCCTTCAATATATCTTTAAGTCTGTCCAAGTTTATGTTCATTATTTACATACATTCTATCCATCTCATCCTCTGTCATCCCCTTTTTCTTTTGCCTTCAGTCTTTTCCAGTGTTAGAATCTTTTCCAATGAATCCTATCTTCTCATTATGTGGCCAAAATTTACAAACTTCCACTTCAACATTTGATCTTCCAGTGAATAATCTGAATTGATTTTTTAAAGTATTTTCTGATTTGATCTCCTTACTGTCTAAGGGACTCTCAAAAATCTACTCCAGCACCACAACTTGAAAGCATCAGTTCCAGGACACTCAGCTTTCCCATAGTCCAACTCTCACAACCATACTTTACTACTGAATAAAACATAGCTTTGACTATAACACCTTTGTCAGCAAAGTGGTGTCTCTGCTTCTTAGTATGTTGTTCAGATTTGCCATAGCTTTCCTCCCAAGGAAAAAATGTTGTTATTGTTTTTAATTTCATGGCTGCAATTGCCATTTACATTGATCTTTGAATCCAAAAATATAAAATCTGACACTACTTCCATTTCTTCTCCCTCTAGTTGTCAGGAAATAATTACACAAGTTGCCAAGATCTTGGGTTGGTTTTTTTTTTAAAAATGTTAAGCTTCCAGCCAGCTTTTACACTCTACTGTTTCACCCTCATCAAGAGACTTCTTTATTCCTCTTTACTTTCTGTAAAAGTGCTGTCATCTGTATATCTGTGATTATTGATATTTTTCACAGCAACCTTAATTCCAACTTTGGCTCATCCAACCTGGCATTTCACATGATGTACTTTGCATATAACTTAAATAAATAAAGTGACAATATACCATGTTGTATTCCTTTTCCAATTTTAAATCAGTCAATTGTTGCATATTCAGTTCTAGTTGTTAATTGTTGGCCCACATATGGGCTTCTCAGGAGACAAATAAGATGATCTGGTTCTTATATCTCTGAGAATTTGTCACATTTTGTCACAATCCACACAGTTTTTGTGTAGTCAATGTGTAGTCAATGAAGCAGAAGTGGATGGTGGTGTTGTTATTTCTGGAATTTCCTTGCTTTCTCCACAATCCAGAAAATATTGGCAAATGTGGCTAGTTCCTCTGCCTCTTTGAAAATCAGCCTACTCTTCTGATAGCTCTTGGTTCATATGTTGCTGAAGCCTAGTTTGTAGAATATTAAGCAAATCTTAATTCAAATTACTAACCTGGCATCTGAAAAGATCCCAATTGTTCAGTAATTTGAATATTCCTTGGCAGTGTCCTTCATTAGAATTAGGATATAAATTAATTTTTTCCAATCAAGCAGCCACTATTATGTTTTCCAAATTTGTTGGCATAGGGAGTGCAGCACTTTGATAGCAGCATCTTTTAAGATTTTAAACATTTTAACTGGAATCCTATCACTTCCACTAGCCTTATTGTTAGCAATGCTTCCTAATTCTCACTTGATTTCATTCTCTAGAATGTGTGGTTCTGGATCAGTAACTACATCATCCTGGTTATCACTAATAAGATCTTTCTGTATAATTCTTTTGTGTATTCTTGCTATTATTCTTAACCTATTCTAATTCAACAAGTAAACTAATGAGCAAATACAAGAAAAGTTGAATACTGAAAACTAAGGGGGAGGGGAAAGATTCTTTATCCTTTGAGTTAGTCACAATTTTAGTTGCTTAGAGAAATTTGAGATTTCACATAAAAGGCATTTATGTTACTATGTTATTGCATGATCAACCAAAGGCAACATTTGTATTTTGGTCTGCTTATTTGTAAGGAGTATAAGATTGAGAATGGGGTCTAGTTCTGGTTTTGCTTTTGAATCCTAGAATGGGGGCCTGAAATATAAAAAGTATGTAATAAATGCTTATTCAATTTAAATTGAATTGTGAAAAACAAGGAGATTCCAAAAGGATTTCTGCCATAGACCTGGGCAATATGGCCAATCATGACAAACTTGAACTCAACAAAAATAAAATCACTCTGAAAAAATGGGAAGAAGGTTAAATTCATTCTAGTTTCTAGAGTCAAATTCAGCACTTAGGAAGACAGCTTAATGTTATACACTCAACAGATCAAAAGTTTTATTAGAGAACAAAAACAAAAAAAAACTAGATTTTGGCAAAATGGAGGTTATATAGTATACTACCTCACACAAAGAAAGTCACTAATACTAAATTATTTGTCAGCAAAGTACATGAAAAACCAAAGTGGAAAAAAAAATTGCAAATGTATAAAAACTGCCCTTGAAAATCAACACTTTTGCTTCTCAATTGAGGAGTAAAGTGTAAGATACTTGCACTCAAAATGTGATATTTGTTCACTGGACTGGTGTCCTTTCAGGAAATTAATCTTTCTTTTTCCCCACAAAAGAACCATTTGAAATATTGGTCTTCTGAATGAATTTTTCCCTCTTTCCTTTTCCCATCATGAGTAAAGACTTGTGCCTTGTTGCATGTAATGGGACAGATTTTAGGTTATTTGTTTCACAGTAGTAGCAAGCTTCTTGTTATTAATCTAAAAATGGAGGAAATTTGAGGCAAAAAGACACTGAAATCAACTAATCTCACCCCAGGAGGGAGGGGGCTATGCTAAGATGGGGCACACACACCCAATGGCCCTCCAAGAGAAAATATTCTTCTAAAGTGAGTGAACTGAGTGAAAAGCTGAAATGGAGTAGCATGTCAAGGGCAATGGTACTTAGAGACTAATTTGACATATGAATAATTAAAGAACAGAATATTTTAAATCTTTAACTGAAGAATTAAAAAACACTTCCTAAAATGGATTTGTTTTACATATACCAGCTTTATATTTTTTAATCCAACATTCCATTTTTCCTTTTGAAACAGTATGATACATTGGATGAGCCATCTATGATGAATTTATGGACTAGAGATGATCTCACAGGATAGGCAGGAATGCATGGGTTGCAATCTGCATGAGTGAATGGAATACCTTTGTTGATAAGAGCAAAAAAAGACTTGACTATTTTAATCAATACACTATTCCAAGACAATTCCAAATGACTCATAGTGAAAAATATCATCCACCTCCAGAAAGAAAACTGATGAATTCTGAGGCAGCTCAAAGCATCCTTTTCTCTTTATTTTTCTTGCATTTTTTTTCAACATGGCTAATATGGAAATATCTTGTACATGACTTCTTTTGTACAATTGACACCATATTACTTGCCTTCTCAGTGGGTAGGAAAGAGATTGAAGAGAGGGAAATCTTTTAAATGATGGTATTTAAAATCGATTAAAATAAAATTAAAAGGCAAAAAAGACTATTTGTTTAAGATATCTCTTTATGAAAAATAAATTATATCACTATTTAGTAATAGTTGTCCTTCATTCCAAGGACCGAGGACCAAAATGACATCACTATGTTAGAGTCAAGTTAAAGTGTGTCTGACTGGCCAATCAGACAATATGAGCTCAGATTGCGTCTGCACAGATCAGACACAAATAGTCCATATAAACATTTGGGGTGGACTCTCTAATGTTCAACATCTCCCATTTCTTCTAAGCTAATTCAATTCTGCTTTGCTCATAGAACACAGCACCTTCTCTGATGAGGGTATGCCATTCTGGGCAGTCCTGTGCCACTGTCTCCCATGTCATACAATCAATTCTAAAGTTCTTAAGACAAACTTTGAGAATGGCCTTGTATCATTTTTTCTAATCACCTTGTGAGCACTTGCCTTGTGTGAGTTCTCCATAGTATATAAATAAGTGTATGTGTGTGTGTGTGTTTTTGACAAATATACATTTGGCATTTGAATAATGTGGCCAGCCCAATAGAGTTGTGCTCTCTGCAATAGAGTTGAAATGCTTGGCAGGTTAGTTCAAGAAAGGACCTCAGTGTCTGTTATCTTACCCTATCAGATGGTCTTCAGAATCTTCCTAAGGTAATTCAAATGGAAGCAATTCAGTTTCCTGGCATGGTCCTGGTGAATTATCCAAGTTTCATAGGCATATGACAACGAGGTGAGCACAATGGCTCTGTAATCTTCAGTTTGATAGTCAATTTAATACCTCTCCTCTCCCATGCTTTCCTTTGGAACCTCCCAAACAATGAGCTAGCTCTGGCAATGTGTGTCAATCTCATTATCAATGTGATCATCCCTGGAAAGTATATTACCAAGTTAAGTGAACTTATCCACAGCATTCAAAACCTCACCATTTGCTGTAACTGGTGGTTCCACATTTGAATGGGCCACTTAATGTCATTTATTTATTAACTAAAAATTTGAAATTTTATATTCATCTATATAATCACTATTGAAATTTAAGTTTAACAAATGATAGGCCAGAAGTAGGAATGGAAGGGGAGGAAAGGAACATTTATTTCAGAAATAAAACGTTAGGATAATGTTGGCTTAGATATCATTCTGTCATGGCCTTTCATTAAAATTTTCTTCTTTCTTCTTATCCTTTTGGGAATCTCTGCAGAAAACAATCATGTCCAAAAATGAGCCCTTTTATTATGTATCTGGGGTGGTGGCAAGCCCATTGGATTTGAAATCACAGGATGGGATCACAGCATGAAGTCCTGATTCTGCTATCTGTTTTGACTTTGAGTCACTCCCTCCCCTCCCCCATGGGCCTGTAAAATAATGCTAGTTAATTTCTGTTTCTTCTAGATATAAATTATATTTTACATAGTACAAGAACCATAAAACTTAAAGATGAAATCTAAACATGAATTTTAAAAGATCTCCCTCTGTGTCATATTTGCAAACTTGGAACCATAAAATTTCAAAATAGTAAAAGCCAAAGATCTTCTAGTCAAGAGGTCCTTAACCTGTTGTCCTTGAGTTTTTATTTTTATATTTTAATATCAAATTGGATTTGGATGTTGTAATAACTTGATTTCAAAATTATTGATTTCTTTTGAAACACTATGTATGTATTTCTTTTGACATGCTATGTATGCTATTGTAAGCATTTAAAAATATTATTCTGAGAAAGGGACTATAGGTTTAACCAGAGAGTTCCATGACACAAAAAAGGTCTTATAACTCCC
Organism: Sarcophilus harrisii; assembly: GCF_902635505.1. Classification (NCBI taxonomy): domain Eukaryota; kingdom Metazoa; phylum Chordata; class Mammalia; order Dasyuromorphia; family Dasyuridae; genus Sarcophilus; species Sarcophilus harrisii. The sequence continues at coordinate 495,040,880 of NC_045426.1, read as the reverse complement.
CTTCTAATTCAACCACATGTAATAAAAATAAGGAAAATAAGGAACAAAAAAAGCAAAGTAGACTCCAAAATATCCCTCCTGATTCTCTATCCAATATCTCCTCTCATTTATGATACAGAATACTTTAGATATAGATAGTTAAAATCTGTATTCATCTAATAAATAGAAAATACCCGTGGGAAGGGAAAATCTATACATACTTAACATTTCTACAACTTCCTGAATGTCCTGACAATTATGCTAATTTCCATGAAACGTTTTATGTACTATAGAATAAAATAAAGGCTTATTTCAACCATATTGCATTTGGAGGCAAACATCAATGACTAGAATCTTTCCTGCTTTGTTTATCACTGAAGCATTTTTCTAACCAGACAATTGAAGCGCTGAAGAGTACATTGCAGTGAATGTGGTGCAACACTGCCACCTAATGATTTTTATTCTACATTTTTTTTCATTCAGTCAACCGAAATAAGATTAAATTCTAAGATGCTAAACTCTCTTGTTTATGGCCAAGTTTGGTTCCCGGATAAGCCAGTAAACTTTTTAGAAAGAGACATCCATCACAAGGAAGACGCAGGGGAGAACATGGAGGGGTTACAAATGTGCTATTCGTTGATCATTAGATCCATGATCATATTTTTGGTTTGAACAGTTAAGTGGTGCAGTGGATAGAGCACTGGGTTTAGAACCAGAATGACTTATTTTGCTGAGTTCAAATCTGGACACTTATTAACTGTGTAAGCATAGACAAATCACTGATCCATGTTTTCCTCAATTTCATAATCTGCAAAATGGGCTGGAGAAGGACCCAGTAAAATACTCCACTATCTTTGCCAAGAAGGACCCAAAATGAGGTTGTGAAGAGTCAAACATAACTGAAAAGACCAAACAACAACAAATAACAATTTTCAGCCTTGAAATGTTAATGCTGTCCACTGTTTGTGTAAAATGTAGCAGCAAAAAGTTTTATAGCAAAAAAATTTTAAAAAAGAGTTTTATAGCAATAGCAAGTATGAGCTAACTACAGAATTGCAGATACTTTCCTATGAGAGGTTTTGCGTGATATAGCACAAAATTACACTTAAGTGAAAGTTAAATAAAAATACAAAGTTTATGTTACATATATATGTAACATAAACTTTGTATTTTTATATTTTTGTATTTTTTTTTCTAATTGTATTTTTTTCCTAAAAGTTACTGTTGTCATCTTTATGGAGTCTAGACAGTATCCATTACCTATGCAGTTAAACTTGGATGTCTTTTCACCCAGCGCCATCTCCAGTTGCTACTAGACCCAGATTGCTCTGGAGGGAAAAGAGAGGCAGGTGACTTTACACAGCCCTCCCTCACTCAAATCCAATTCACTTGCATGTTATGGCATCACCTTCCTAATGTTATGGTCCTCTTCAAAAATAAAGGACAAATAACAATATCACTCTAGTATTCTAGTATAAATTGGAACAAATCAAGTAGAAGAATAACTACTTTGGCTTTGGTTGTCAAAGGGTTTAAGCTTGAAGATGTTTATATAGAATAGTGTAGCTCAAGTCAATTTTGCAAGTAGCTATTAAGTGGGACAACTCATGCTCTGAGAGCCTCCCTATTAAAGTCCAAACAACAGTAAAATGTCTTCTACTATTAAATTCTGAAAAATTTCTAATTCCATCAAAGTGGATTCCCTTCTCTTACATATTATCTCTATTATTTATCCTGTAATATTTTTGTCACCAATTTCCATAAATCCTCCAAAGGATGTCAAATGCACTGATCAGAGATTTATACTTTCCATTACTATCTTATTATAAACTTTATTGTTTTAATGTTGTGGATTCAAATTTGGAAATTAGCCCCAGAGAGAAGTATGATGAGTAGATGGTGATTCAATACTTACAGAATATCCAAAGTGTCAAATATTATAATGCCAGAGAAACTGAGGCAAGATAGAGATTAGAGAGTTTTTAATATTTTATTTGAAAGGGAGAGATTTACTGGGACCAAATGGATCCATGGTTTGGTCCCAGGGCTGAATGACACTATAGTCTCCAAGAATCCAGCACTAATGTGAGTTCTCAATGACATATATATATATATATATATATATATATATATATATATAGCTCAGCTACAAGGACAGAGGGTAGAGTCAGAGCTCTGAGAACGGGAACAGAACTATCAATCTGGTTCTGACAGGGTAGGGGGAAGCACAGGACATTCTGATAAATTGGGATTACGGAATGGGGAGAGGCACCTAAGATTTAAGATCTTTATCCTACAAATATTCTGATGATGTCATGATTAGGAGGGAGGGATGGTGTTGCAGGATTGAGCATTACAATTAGGAACTGAGGCAGAACAATTTAGGGAAACTTAGTCAGGACAATTGGGGAAACTGAATCAGGACACTAAAAAGCACAACAGTATAAATCCCAAGATCCAACTATGCCATTTATGAAATACAAATACACCTTTGGCTATGTTCCAAATGCAGATTCATTAACAATGCTTATTAACCCAGAAAAATAAATAAATCTGTTCATCTGAATTTTTCCTTTTCCCCATCCAAAAACATATATGTCATATTGTTAGGAACTAAATAAAAACTTTGAGAGACAACTACAAGGGCATAAAAGATAAATTAGATGTGTTTAAAAACAACAACAACAAAGTTCTTAAACTGGAATAAAAGTCACCAAAATTTCAGAAATTAGCCTTTCTGGATGCTGAATACTACTCAACATCAGCATCCCCCTGTTACCAAAAAAAAAAATCCTTATTCTCAAAGCTGTGACTTTTCCATTAATAGGAATCATGAAAGTTATTTGGGTGCTTATATATGATACATTTGGGAATGAGAAGAACTGAGCATTCCAAATACAGGAGATTAAATTTGTACCTTCAGGATGATTCATTACTTAAAATGTGAAGATAGCTATACTCAGGTAAAAAACAGGAAGGAAATTTATTTGGGATTCTCATTCTTTGCAGCCCTAAGTATTCTCATTCTTTCTAGAGTTTCGTGCATATTCTATCTCTGTGCAGAATATTGTTCTCTGAATTTAGAAACCTGTAAGTCCAAGGATAAGAAAGATTAAAGAAGATAGATCTGTAAAACTTTCACATCCAATATAACTTCATTATTTCTGTAATAATGAAAGCAAGAACACTCTCTCCTCTAGGTAAATTTATTTAGCTTTCTTCTTAATGATCCTACCACCCAGCTACTTGTACTTATCCTATCAAGAAAATAAAAGATCAAGAGATACATAACATTTCCCAACTATGAAATACCAAAGTCATCCAAAGAAGACTGATTGGGTCACAGATTTTGGGCTGAAAAGATCCTCAGAATTTTTCAAGCCCAACCCCTTTATTTTACAAATGAGAAAACTGAAACCTGTAGATATTAAATGAATTGTCTGCTATCACACAGATAATAAGTGACAGAAATTGCATTTGAACCCAGATTATTTAATTGCAAAGGAAGAGCTCTTTTCACTGTGCCATATAATAAGAATAAGAAATAAAAAGAAACTTTGTTAACATTTCAATAAATAAGTCAGTACCACATCCCTACCCCTTATAACAGATTATAAGGAGAAAGGAAAAGAAATCTCCAAGCAACATCCCCCAAACCCATTAAAGTTTAGACTTTTTATAGTTTCTCACCTTTTCTTTATAAGCAAACCTCCAGAAAACAACTAAATGGTCTTCTGGGAACTATAATCCAAAGAGTCCCTCCTGAGTGGAAGAAAATTTCAAATGAAAGGTGTTCAGTGGAAGGGACTGGCTCAAAAACTTCATTTTGAGCTCATAGAAGAGCAAGCAGGCAATGAAATGCTGTTTAAAATTGGGAAGTATTGGCAGAGTCAGAACTTTCCCCTCATCAAGAATTCATCTTTTTACACTCCAAAAAAAAAAAAGAGTATTGGAGATTCAAATAGACTGGATTTACTAATAGAAGTCACTTATTCAGATCAGCAAAGACAGTGAAAGCTTACTTTCCTTTTCCCCTTTAACTCTGCTTTTAATTGAAGGACATTTTTTACATGATTTCTCTATTTCTTTAAGCTATTTCTAATTGCTGATTTTGTTTCAAGTAGAATTGTGCACTGCCAAAAATTCCCTGTGATCAGGTCTACTAATTAATTGCATGCAGAAGAAGAAACCAGTTTGTCGCTAAGAACACACAGAAGTAACTAGAACAGAGGTCTGAGACTCCATCTAAAATAGTTAGGATTTCATCTTGCCCTTGAGTTTTATGAACTACTGAGACTCCTATGATTCTGATAAACAGCTAAATAATTGATATATGAAAGATATGACTTAGGACCATTCACTCCTAAGCTATGGAATTACAATTAAAGCAAGATCTATGTGGCTGAAATACCAACAGTAGGGAATACAGGAGAGGACCAATACTTCTGATTTGCTTTTGACCTAAACCTCAAAAATTTGTCAGATAGAGCCACCTGCTGGTAATATCTTATTCTTAGAACTTAAAGGAAAAATGCTGTAAATAATTCCACTTTATTGGGGAATTCATCCTACTGAAGAAGGAAAAAAATACCTATATCCCCAAAATTAGATACTGTAAACATCAACAAGGAAAAAAAATTCAGCTAAAACATCTAGTAATTAAAAAAAAAATCTAAGAAAGAAATCAGTAGCAAAAATCTGTGGGCTGGGAAATCTCTATACAAATACCCAAAATATAAGGAATAAACAAGAGGAACTAGAGATCCTAATTCAAACAAGGAAATTTGACTTCATAGACATCACAGAGGCATACATGACTGGACTATGATCCTGTATGAATATATCTTGTAATGCTGGAGAAACTAAGGCAGGATAGAGATTAGAGAATAATTTAATAATTTATTTAATGGGAGAGATTTACTGGGACCAAATGGATCCATGGTTTGGTCCCAGGCCTGAATGAGACTGTCCTCTCCAAGAATCCAGCAATGAATGTCAGATACAAGATTCTTTTTTTAGGGTAACAAGAACAAGGACATAATGGGAGAGGTACTTGGATGGGGCTGACCTAATGGGGGAGGCATCTTGAATGACATAATGGAGGGAGGCACCTAGGATGACGTAATAGGAGGTACTGGAGAGGCTCTTGATACTCTAATGATGTCTAAAATGGATAAAGACCTTTATCCCATCAGATATTAAGAGGGAATGATTATAGCCTAAGGTCTAAGATATAAGACCTTTATCCTAACATTAAGAGGGAATGGTTATGACCTGAGGCAGAGTAACTGAATAGGGTTTATGTTTATGTGAAACTCTCTCTCTCTCTCTCTCCTGTAATTCTATTCTGAATATAATTTTCACTGAGAGTAATTGATTTCTTAAGTGGAAATGACAAGAAACTTGGAAAGAAGAGACTATACATCCTAGAGTTTATGATAGAAAAGTAGAAAAAGTCTAGAGATAGTCTGACATACATCTTAGATTTTGGAATTGCATATTTTAAAGTATTCAGAAATAAAATAGGTAGGATCCTATTAACTAAAATGCTTCAAAATAAGGTACCTCAAAAGGAATGAGAGATATTCAAGAATAAAATTCTGAAGACACAAAGGCGAACAATTTTAATGAGAAGAAAGAACAAGATTTATCTGAAGAAACTGATGTGGTTGCACATGGAACTCATCCCTCCAACTTAGATTTCAAAAAAGAAATGATAAGGAAGGGTGGAGGGAATAGATTAAGATGTGGTAAAGAAGGATGTGTAGATTTATGGTAGTGGGATAAGGTCTGCAGATTAATGGGAAAAGGATAAAAGACAAAGTGGGCTATAGAAGAGAGTGTAGATTTATGACAGTGGGATAAGATTTTGTAGATTAATGGGAATGGGATAAAGTGGGAGGAAAAGGGTAGAACACCCTCCCTCTCCTCAAGATAAGGGAGACATCCAGGGATGGGGGGGAGGTTAAGTAATAGCAAGGCAAGTTAAGAAGTAGAAATAAAGCTTAGCAGACATGGGAAATAAGACACAAACACAATACTAAGAATCAAGAACAGAATTTATTAGGGAAAAAAAAGTAGGGCTAGTAATCATTGATCTCTGACAATAGAGACAAAGGTAGAACTATTCAATGACCTGTACACTGGAAATGACAGAATAAATGGCTAACAGGAAGTTGATAACTAAATAAATAAGCATGTAAGAGAGCACCCAACTACCCTTGATAAACTAAAATCCCTTGACTCAGATAATTCTGAAAAACTAGCATATATCATTGCCAAGGCACTTTTAGTAATTTCTGGAAAATCATGGAAAACTAGAAAAGTAACACAAGACTTAAGGAGAGCAAAGTTACAGTTTTGGGAAAGGAGTAGGATAAAATCTGCAAGCTATTACAGAGCAGTAAACTTGACTTCTATTGCTGAGAAAAATTTAGAACATGTTAAAGAGATGACTGAGAAGCATTTAAATAGAGAAGCAGTAATTAAAAAGAATCAACATGGCTTTATCAAGAACAGGTCATGTCAAACTACCTCCTTTTCTTTTTTGAAAGGATTATTAAAGAAATAGATAAGAAGAATTCTGTTTACACAGGTGTTGATAAAGTTTTTGATAAAAGATTTCATACTGTTCTTGTGGAAAAGATAATAAGGTGAATTAAACAAATACAAGAAAACAAAATCAGAACTAGTTGGATGGCTGGATTCAAGGGTTATTTTTAATGGTTCATTGTCAATAAGGCAGGAGGTCTTCTCAAAGGATATCTCACTTTGCTTGGCCCTTTGCCAAACTTGCCATTCTTATCAGTGATTAAGATAAAGACAAAAATAATGCTCTCATCAAACTTTCAGATAAAGCTGGGAAGAACAATCAGTGATAATCAGGAATTAAAAAGATTTTGACTGGCTAAAACATTAAGTTGAATCTGTTAAGATAAAATTCAACAGGAATAAATGTAGTCTTGTACCTGGATGCAAAAAACCAGCTTTGCAAGTACAAGATAGGAAAAGCAAGAGTAGATAGCAATTATTCTGGATGAGATCTGAGAATTTAAGTGAACCCCAACATCAGATTAAGTTAGTAGTGTGCACTGGCAGCCAAAAGTGCTAATGTATCCTTGGGCTGCATTAGTATGGGTATAGTTCTAGAATTAGGTACATCATAGTTGCACTATACTCTGCCCAAATTCGACCTCATCTGGTCATCATGGTTTCAGAAAGATATTGACAAATTGGAGGATTCCATAGAGTAAATAGGATAGTGAAAAGTCTTCAATCACATGTTTAGCCTGAAGAAAGTCTGTCATGGGGAAGCAGAAAAAGACTTCTTTGATTTTGTCCAAGAGACTGAACCAATAAAAATGGATGGAAGTTGCAAAGAAAGCAATTTAGATTAGAATATAATAACTACTTCCTAATGAATGGGATTCATTGGATGAAGTATTTCTCAGTATTGAGTCACATGATCCCTGTTTCCAGAACTGGGACCTTGGGGGTGTCATTTGCTCTCTGGAGGAATGAACTTTTGTTGTGCCACAATTCCCTTTTGATGTCCTGACTCAGTTTCCCAATTGTCCTATTTAGTTACTCTGCCTCAGGTTATAACCTTTCCCTCTTAATGTTTGATGAGATAAAGGTCTGCCTCAGTTGCTCTGCCCCAAAACCCCAAAACATTCCCTCTTAAATATTTGATGAGATAAAGGTTTTATATCTTTAGGCTATAATCATTCCTTCTTAATGTTTGGCAGGATAAAGGTCTATCCATTTTAGACATCATTAGAATATCAGTAACCTCTCCAGTACCTCCCTTCATTGTGTCATCCTAGGTGCCTCCCTCCATTAGGTTATCCCCACCCAGGTACCTCCCCCATTATGTCATTTTTCTTGTTATCCTATAAAAATCTTGCCATCTAATACTCAGGGCTGGATTCTTTGAGACTGGGACCAAACATGGATCATTTGGTCCCAGAAAATCTCTCCATATTTTTGTCTTGCTCAGTTTCTCCGGCATTACACTTTGAACCTGAGATGCAGGAAGTTGCAGGAAGTGACATGACCTGTGGGAGGCAGCCAGCATTAGTGATCAAGGAGATCAATGATGATTACATCCTGTTAGTCTATCCAATGAGAAGGCTCCGTCCTTTGCCTTTTAAACATTGGACAAGCCTGAAGCTGGTCAGGTTCAGGAGCACGGGATAGCTCCCACATGTGTCTGGGCCTCTCCCTGCAGGGACTAAATAAATGTTTTCTCTTTGTACCTGATGATGTCTCTGATTAGTTAATTGCATTGGGAAGGGGTCTTGCACTTGACCTGTCCCACACACTTAACAATTAAAGCTATTCAAAAGTGGAATGTGGTATTTCCAGAACTGATATGTTCCCCTCCTTAGAAGTCCCTTCTAATTACCAAATTCTATGATTCTACTTGTTCTAATTCCATTTTATCACCTTTGGGTCCTGGCATTTAACTGGAATCTAGAGCTAAGAGAGATCTCTTCTAACCCCCTAATTTTACATATGGGGAAGTGGTCCCAAAAGTCACATAGTAAATACCAGAGGTAAAATTTGAATTGAAGTCTGCTGTATTGCATTGTCTCTCTGAATTTAGCCAGTTGTAATAGGGTAATTTGGTGTATTAGTAGATCACTTAAGATGTCCTTATATGGAAGACACCAGGGACATGCTTCTGGGAGACAGAAGGACCAAAATCTGCATAAACAATCTGCTTTGGTTTACCAATATGGCTGGAAGCAGACCTTTTTCACATTTGCCTGAATCAGTCATTCACTCTTTGCAACAGCATCCAGGAATGAAGAATATGTTTGTTCATAGCAAGTACCTCATAGATATCATGCAGAGAAGAGCCACCTTCTTCTTCCTTAAAGTCCTGTGGAATTGAAAAACATAATTGTGGTTTTGTTTTTTGTTTGTTTGCCCTTCAGTTCTAGGTACAAAAAATGGAGGTCTCAACCTTAGAACTTGATTTATGGGAACTTTGGGACACAGAATTCAAGACCAGATTTTGCAGGTTCAGAAAAGAAACCCAGAAAAACTGGGGTCTTAGAACAAGACCAGGAGAGATGGGGGTGTTTTGAACTTGGAATGTGGTGGGATTGATGTAAAATAGGGACTTAAATTGTGAATATTATTTCCCTTTCCCTCTAAAGAAACTAAGATGTTTGTTCTTGCTGTACCTTTGAAGCAATAGTTCTATAAAAGCTAATCTGACAGTTGAGGTTGAAGCAATAGTTCTATAAAAGCTAATCTGACAGTTGAGGTTAAATGGACTTCTAAAATTAGGGAAAACAAACAATGGATTACTTGAGTCAATGGCAGGGACCAGAATATCTTATCAGCTTCAGAGCTCTGAGAAACTCTGAAGAGAAGGGGTGAAATGTTTCCTACCTTCAGTAGGCTTTCAGTCAGAGAAAGACTGAAGTAAACACATTATTATTGTTGTTGAATCATTTCAGTCATGTCTAATTTTTCATGATCTTTTTGGGCGTTTTCTTGGCAAAGATACTAAAATGGTTTACCACTTCCTTCTCCAGGTCATTTTACAAATGAGGTAACTGAGGCAAACAGGGTTAAATGACTTGCTCAGGGTTACATAATTAGTAGTGTCTGAGTATAGATTTGAACTCAAGAAGATGAATCTTCCTGACTCCAAGACCAATGTTCTATTCACTATATCACCTCCCTGCCCTGGAGTAAACACATCATACAAGCAAAATATAAAAATAAAAAAGAGATTGTAATGGCTTCAAACCACAATGGGCCTGCAACTTCTTTTTTTAGAAGGAACAAGGAGAGCAAACATTTTAGAATTAAAAAAAAAAAAAACCAGAACTGAGATAAAGATGAAAATTCCTCTGATCTCATTTATGAAAAATATCAACTACTTAGCACAGTGCCTGGTACATAATAAGCAGTAATAAAACTAAGGGTACTTAATATATGATTTGACTACAAAAGTTTGGGCAGAGAATTCCCAGGGATAGAAGAAATCACAGCTTTTGACTTCAAGGTAAAGTTTTGCTTCTTTATTTTGTGCCATAATGTTAAAATGGACTCTCTTGACATATCAGGGGGAAATGGTTAGCAAGGAAAGCAACTATACACATGGTAATTAAAGTATCCCCTTTTCTTTAAATGTTAGACAACTATCTTTAGTGTTTTACTGACAACCTTGCTATTTGTGTGCTTTTCATAATTGGAAAGGAAAATAAAATTCAGTGTCAACCAGTTAAATCTTTAGATGTTAGAAGTATGAGCTAGGGTCTTCTTATCTATATGCAACCAATGACCTTGGTTGCTAGGGAAATCTTTTCTGAAACAAATGTATAAAGCTGGGAGACCTTGACAAGATGTTAGACTGCTGAATAGAATTTTATAGGGAGGCTGCCTATTTATTACTGTTCTTTAAATATGAATGCATTTTCTTTTCAATTGTCTGATTTCTTTTCTTTTCTTTTGACCTGATCTGATACCTATGAGTATAACAAGCCCAACCTGATTTTTAAAAGAACCTAGTTCTAGGTATCTACAATGTCAGTCTTCTTAAAAATTATTTTTAAATTTATTTTCTTGGAAAACTTACTAGCGTTGGACTGATTAAAATGGTCATGAAGCTGAAGAGTTAAAGAAAATGTTTCCAGAATAATAATGTTGTGCCATAGTTCTCATTTATTGTCTTGACTCAATTTCTTTAAATTGTCCTTCCTTGGTTTCCCTGAATTGTTCTGCCTCAATTCCTAATTGTTCTGTTCAATGCTGCAACTCCACCTCTCCCTGCTAATCATAATGATCCAAATAAGGAGAAAGACCTTCTATCTTAGACATCATCAGAAGGTTGGGTGCCTCTCCCCATTCCAATTTATCAGAATGTTGGGTGCCTCTCCCCATTCTGTAATCCCAATTTGTCAGATATCCCCCATGTCTCCCCGTACCCTGTCAGAACTGGATCCATAGTCCTATTCCTGCTCTTAGCACTCTGACTCTGCCTTGGTCTACCCTGTATCTCAGCCACGTGCATATATATGTCATTGAGAATTCACATTGTACTAGATGATGACCAGTTCTGATGGATCAGGCCATCCTCAGCAACAAGATCAACCAAATCATTTCTAATGGAGCAGTAATGAACTGAACCAGCTATACCCAGAAAAAGAACTCTGGGAGATGACTAAAAACCATTACATTGAATTCCCAATCCCTATATTTATGCACACCTGCATTTTTGATTTCCTTCACAAGCTAATTGTACAATAATTCAGAGTCTGATTCTTTTTGTACAGCAAAATAATGTTTTGGTCATGTATACTTATTAAAAAAAAAAAAAAAAAGAGAGAGAATTCACATTGTTTGCTGGATTCTTGGAGACAATAGTCTCATTCAGCCCTGGGACCAAACCATGGATCCATTTGGTCCCAATAAATCTTTCCCTTTCAAAAAAAAATATTAAAAACTCTCCAATCTCTATCTTGCCTCCATTTCTCCAACATTACAATAAGAATAATGATATATTTTCACATTAGAAAATGCTTTAGTGTCTACAAAGTTTCTTAAAGGAACTCTACAATGTAATTAATTTGAGGTAAAAAAAATTTAAAGGGTTGTGTAATTATAAAAAAGACCAAACATTGAATTTGGATAAGGGAATTTTAGGTGGCTTCAAAGAAAATGAAATGGAAAAGGAGGAAGGAGATTAGGGAGAAAAGGAGAAAAAAAAAGACAAGAAAATAAAGTTGAACATAGCTATCAATGAACCAGGGAAGTGAGAGGTGCTTTCCAGGTAAGAAGAGTTCTTCCAGGAATTCACTGCAATAGCTGAATGTCTGACCTATATTCTCAGAAAATGTGGAGATCTCCTCCAAGGAATAGTGTGGATCCTCAGAGCCTGTCTGGTGATAAAGTATCCAATAAGAATCAAACAGAAAAGAACTGAGCAGTGGTAGTTGGTGACTCTCTCTTAAGAGGTTACTAAGGAAGCTATTCGTCAATCTGACAGAACAGAGAAGTATACTATCTTGTGAAAAAATATATTTAGGCCACAAGAGAGAACTCATAGAGATTTGCCAAACCTAATGATTTTCCCCATTTCACTGGTTCATATAGGAAAAATATATATATATAAACCACTATTAAAAATTAAATCTTGGGTGATAAACTGAAGATTTTTGAAGAATATATGTTTTTCATCACTGTTATCCCCAAAGGCAAGAAAGAAGAAAAGCAAATTTGGGGAGTGAATAGATGGATAAGAGGATAATGTGTTAAAACAGGATTTGTATTTCTTATTTGTTTGTCTTAAAATAAAAGAATGAGCACAGAAAGAACTATGTTAGCAAATGTTTAACAAAGAGCTCTCCAAAAAATGCATATTTTGCTTTTTAGTTTGATGTACTTTAATAACATTGTTAAGTCTAGATAATCAACAAAACAATTGATCAAGCTCTGAGGTATAAATGTTCACACTGAAAATTTTACAGTCAGCTCTCTTGAACTGATTCAAGTTGATTCCAGAACACCCCTGTATGACAGGTTTCTGATCAAAACTAGAGTGCTTAAATTTGGAACTATGATCAGAGGGCAATAAAACTGAGCATTACCTATGATACAAGAGTGTCACCACTGGGACTGTATTTCAAAGAAATCATAAAAGAAGTGAAAAAACTCACAAGTGCAAAAATTTTGTAACAGTTTTTTTTTTTTTTTTTTTTTTTTTTGTGGTATCAAGGAATTGGAAATTGAGAGGATGTCCATCAACTGGGAAATGACTGAACAAGTTATATTATGTGAATGTAATGAAATATTATTGTTCTTTAAGAAATGATGAGTATGCTGATTTCAGCCTGGAAAGACTTATATGAACCAAGGCTGAGTGAAGTGAGCAGAACAAGAAAAAATTGTACACAGTAAATAGCAAGATTATATGATGATCACCTATGATAGACAGTTATTCTCAGCAATACATTGATCCAAGACAATTTCAATAGACTTGGGATAGAAAATGGCATCTGCATCCAAAGAGAAAACTATGGAGACTGAATGAATAGACACCAAAGCATACTATTTTTATCTTTTTTTCCTTGTTGGTTTGCTTTTTCTTTCTCATGGTTCCCTCCCCCCCTTTTTTTTATTTTCATTTTACAACATGACTAATATTTTTTTAAAAAATACAACAACATGAACAAAATGAAGAAAAGTTTAAAATGATTGTATATGCATAGCCTATATCAGAAAGCTTGCTGTCTTGGAGAAGGGAGAGGTAAGAAAAGGATGGAGAAAAAAACCTGAAACTCAAAATCTTACAAAAATGAATGTTAAAAAACTATCTTTACATGTAATTAAAAATAAAATACTATTGAAATTTTTTAAATAAAGATTAGAGTGCATATATAACAAGAGCTAATAAGAATATACTCACTTAGGTTCTTACAGAGTTAATCAAAAGAGTTTTAATCTGAAGAAGAAAAATGCCCATGTATAATTACTAGCTACCATGAAAAATAACAATAATGTAAAAAAAGAATAACAGTAGAGAAGCCCAGAAATCAGAAAAAGAAGTTGACAATTTAATACTGAACAAGCTTTGAGTAACTATATACAAATGAACAAAGTATGGATAATAAGACAGATTAATTAGAGATATGAATACCTAGAAGCACATTTGATCTCACAGATATCATTGAAAGCTGTTGGTATGATACCTGTAAATGTTTCTGTGGAAGTATGTTCTCCATTCAAAGGAACAGGATTGGTAAATCGTGAAATGGGAGACGTAGAGTTCTTTGTATATTAAGAAAAATACTTCTGTAAGGAAATCCAGAAACTGGAATGAGGGTGGGGGAGGGGGAAGTGTTTTTGTAATGATCAATAGAGACAAAAATGGAAAAGAAATTGACATTTGAGTCTACTAAAGACCATCTCCTCAGAAAGCAGAAACAGATAAAAAAAAAATGTGAGAAATATATCACAAACCTAGCATAGAGAGTAGAAATTGTAATTATCCACGACTTATCAACATCTTATCTGCCAAAATCAGCCATATAATAATTTCTTGACTTCCCTTAACGATAATTTTATTCTTGAGGACAAAAAGGAACAAATTAGAGGAATTCAAAATTCTGAATCTTATTCTTACCAACAAGGAAGAACTAATTCCTGGAGTGAAAATATGAAAACTTGGGAAGAAAGGATTGCTTTATTTTATAATTTATGATAAAAAAAAAAGTTAGATGACAGCTGAGATAAACATTAGATTTATAGAAATCAAATTCTAAAGGATTCTGGAAAAAAAGGAAAGTAAAATCCCATATCCTAAAATTCTACAGAGAAAGGCAACACAGGAGAGAAATTATAATTTCCCTCATATATTAATAACCAATTATTGAATTGGTAAGATTTTTTTCCCCTTTCTATTTTCTCATTCAGAAACTGGCCCCTGTAAGTTATTCAGCCAGCTTTAGAAGTATAGGGTTGATAATGAGATAACATTTTAGATGAGACTTAGCCAACTTACCCAAGTTTAGATCTGATCAGGTGACCAGATGAATTCTGGCCCATTATGTTTTAGGAAGAAAGGTCTGAGTGGAAGCAGCTTCCCCTTTATCTCTAAATTGCCATGAACTGGGGTGATATGGACATAGATAAGTCTCTTTGTCCAGGATAAACTGATCAGTCATGTCCCCTAGCCTCTTATTATAATAAATCCTCCTCTCATTATAATATTATTAATTACTCAGAAATTAGATCTCTCAAAATATGCATCACAAACAGGAGGGATAGAAAGCTTTTCAGGAATGAAATTCTGAAGGCATAAAGAGAAACAACTGCAATGAAAAGTAAAAGTTATCTCAGAAGAATTATATACATGCACAGAAAACTCATTATCATAATAACAATGGCAACTAGCATTTCTGTAGCACTTTAAGATTTATAGTTTTACATTTTCCCCCATTTGATGAGTTTAAAAGATATGTAAAGAAAATGTATCTGTGTGTGAGAGAGACAGAGACAGAGACAGAGACACAGAGACAGAGAGAGACAGAGACAGAGAGAGAGAGAGAGAAAGACAGAGAGAGAGAGAATTTGTTAAGTGTTTACAATGACCGTGCATTGTGCTAAATATTGGACTACAAGTACAAGAGGAAAAAAGATTCCCCTCCCTTAAGAAATTTATATTTTAATAGGGAAGACAACACATTAAAAAGAGCTGGAAAGGTGTCAAAAAGTCGGGGAGACATTGTGAAGGGAAGCAAAACTACAGACAAGGAGGTGGAAAGCCTGGAATGTTAGATGTGGATCTGGAAAAGAAGTGAGTGTGAATGGCTTGGGTACTTCATGAAATGGTGGTCCCAGGAAGAAACACCAATCAAAGTAAAGTCTAAAATGAGAGAAATATATCAAGGATGAGAATGCTGATGAAAAATAGAAAAAATCGGAAGAATCAGGAGTAGAATACTAAGAATGGTGAGAAAAGCTAAGAATAACAAAAATATACTAATTCTAAAAGGAGAGAAAATTATAAAAGAAGCTATAGGACCATTGCTTAAGTAAATGAGAGAGAGAGAAGGCAGAGTTAGTTTCTAATTTTCACTTTGGTTTTGTATTCTCTGTCAAGCATAGTTATCATTTTGCTGGAAAGGACAGTGAAAAAACAAAAAGGTTAATAGTGAGTTGATACCCAATATAAAAGAGAAGATAGCAAGAGAGCCCCTAGATTCCCTTGATGTGTTTAAACTGCTAGGATCAAATGAACAATATACCAAAATACTTTTTTTTAAAGTGGTATATTTAATTGTTGTTGACTATCAAAAAGCTATTTACATAGCTAGATCAGGAAATGTTAACAGGTTGTTATTATGGGAAAGAAAAAAAAAGGAAAGGAGAGGAGAGGAAAAGAGAGGGGAAGAAAGAGGAAGTGAGGGGAGGAGAAAAGAGAAGAAAGGGAGGAGGGAGAGGAGAGGGAGAGGATCTATCATCACTCTTTTGAAAAGACTTGGTCGTTTCTGGTTGCATTTGCGTAAAGATAAAAATACAGAGTGATAAAAAGAGATTCAGCTTTATATGGCTTGACATTGAAATACTAGAAACTAAGAACCAATGTATATGAATACAGTTTTCAAAATCAGCAAAAAAGTCCCTTCTCCCAAAGGTATCATAATAGTTACGGTCTTTTTTTCTTCTTCTTCAAGATAATTGTGTAATTTATCCTGAACTCCCAGGATATCTCTGGACAATGACTTTTAGCTAGAAAAGTTTAGATTTCCTATGGGATGAGATCTACATTACATGCAGTTGATTTGTTGGGCTTGAAATCTTTTAAACTGGTTTTGATCTTTTCATAAATGAATCTCTCAGCAATCTGTTTCTATGGTAAAATATCAGTAAATACTTGTCTATTGAAGGTATATTGCATAATGTTTGCTTATTGCTACAGAGTTCAACTGTGACAACTGAGTTAGCACCCTAGATACCTTAGAATCAGTTGGAGTCAGGATAAGCAAAAGCCCTTGGTCTTTATTCTTGGTCTTTAGTGGGTAGAGGTGAACATGGATGCAGGACCTTCCTTCTCCTCATCTACCACCAAAGTGACCCTGTCGTTTCTTACTCCACCCCCTAATCCTTCCCACAATTCTCTGTACACAGCAAAAGATTGAACCAGCACAGAATAGTGGGAAGGGCCATTTTCCAAGCATATGCTAATAGAGTATTGTCCAATCAGTAATTAGCCTTAAGTGCTCAATTGTCTAACCTTAGTGTGTCAACTCAGAGTTTCAGCCCTTTACATCTCCCGCTTTCTTTTGTTTTGGAATACAGGTGGTCATGCCATCCCTGACTTCTCAGGAAAGGAGGTGAAAACACTGAAAAGGAGGTGATCACGCCCTCCCTGACTTCTCAAGAAGGGAAATGAAAAGCACCAAAGGGAAGTGGGGATTGCTAGCAAGTTTCTGGGTTGAAGGGTCTTATTAGAAACAGGTATGCACAAACCCATCAGCATGAGAGGTATTACACAAGCACATAGCAATAATGCACAGGCTATTAGTGATGACTCTCCCCACAACCAGTGCAAGCTCAATATGGTGTAACAAACATACGCCTTCTTTAGCAGCCAAGAGATAGTCCAAACCCAATCTATTGTCCATTGCTTCATGTGTCAGGGAATCCAATGATCCCCACAAGTTTTTGAAGTCTTTCAACAGTCTTATCATTTCTCAGAAAATCCAATGATTCCTGAGAATCAAGTCCTACAACAATCTTATCATTTCTCAGAGAATCCAATGATTTCTGAGGGTTTTCAAGTCCTATGTCTCAGAGAATCCAATGATTCCTGAGGGTTTTCAAGTCCTACAACAATCTTATCATGTCTTAGAGAATCCAATGATTCCTGAGGGTTTTGAAATCCAACAATTTTCGATGTCCATGAGTCAAATGCCATAACCGCCACGCTCTTTCAATGGTGAGCACAATCAGCAATAAAACCACCCGATATTTCTTGGGTCTTCTCCTTCATTTCAAGGGTCTGCTCTGTCTCTCTGCAATGGACAAGGTGAATATGGCTCGTTGGCATCTATCTGATTCCTTCTCCACCTGTAGAGATACAAGCAAACCCTCTCCCCCAAGCAGTTAGCCTACCTGATCCCTTCCATTCACCACTTTTTGGGTCTCTCCACATTACCTGGCAATTATCTAAAGATAGTGGAGCTGCTTGCACTGAACATTGCCTTTATACTAGGTTATAAAACCTGTCTGCCGGAGCCAGTGAATATTTGTCAAAAATCAAGAAGTTAATAGTATAAAGAGCTAGATTTAGAAGTTCTCTAGGCTTACCTGGGGCTTCCCCCTTTCTTTTGTTTTTGGAGGAGTGTCTTAATGTCTGTTTCTCCTCTCCACGATTGCCTGTCCTTGAGGATTAAAAGGTATGCCAGTGGTGTATAAAATCTGACACTGTGCACAAAGTATACAAAATGTTTAGAAGTATATGTAGGTTCATTATCTGTTTTTATTGCTTGTGGCACACTTATAATTGCAAATGCTTGTATAAGGAATTCAGTGACTACTCAGGCTGTCTCTTTTGCTGCTGGTATTGCAAAAGTGAATCCCGAAAAGGTGTCTACCACAACATAGATAAAAGACAGACAACCAAAAAATTTATAATGGGTCACATCCATTTGCCAAATTTCATTGGGTCTCAAACCATGAGGGTTCTTCGCTGAGGGCAGTGTAGGAGTGTGGAAAGGAAGGCTAGCTGTACAGGCTTTTACTATGCTCCTAACTTCCTCTCTTGTTATTCTAAATTGTAAACGTAAAGCTCAAGCAGCCTGATGATATTTAAATGAGATTCTTGGGCTTCTTGAAATAAATGAATATTGGCCAGCATAGTCGGAAGGCTATCTGCCTTTGAATTACCATCAAAAATAGGACCTGAAAATCCACTATGAGAGTGGATATGCAAGGTATAAATCTTAACCTGGATGCTTTCTCACTTGCTCTTGAAGTTCCTTAATGAGCTGATATATATTAGAGGCTACAAATTTTATTTGGGCTGTGGCAATTCTTTGTACCACACCTACTGAATAGGCCAACTCAGATATTATATCTCCTGGATAATAAGTAAGAGCTAGAATGATTGCATAAAATTCATTCTGCTGAGTGGACTGAAAATGAGTTCTGACCACTCTCTTTACAGTTAAGTCACAAGAATATACAACGCAAATATTATGTTTGGATGCATCTGTAAAGATAGTTGGTACTTTAAGAGGAACTTTAGAAATCTTTTCTTCAAGAATCCATTGCCAATTATGTAATAGTCTGGTTATCTTTAATGGAGACCCATGTGTAAAATTTGGAGCCGTGGCTAATAAAATTTGCCACTCTGGAATGGTTTCACAGCATATATTAATTTGTGCATTAGTATAAAAGGTATATATCTTGTCAGGTCTTATCCCAGATAACTGTACTGCTTGCTTAATGGCCTTTGATAAAATTTTAGCCACAAGGACTGGGTAAGGAGTAAGGTTTTGTTCTGGTTGTGCTGGGAGGTTCACCCACTCTATCAAACTGTCTCCTTGATGAAGGACTGCTTTGGGTGCCTCTTGTGTAGCAAAAATTGATATTTCCAAGAGTTTTTGAGTGACTCTTAGAACCACATTGGATAAAGCCAGTTCAACTTTTCTCAAAGCCTCTTGAGCTTCTTTTGTAAGCTGGCATGGTGAGTTTAAAGCACTGTCTTCCCTTAAAATGTCATATAATGGTTACAATTGATAGGTAGTCAAGCTTAATACTGGACTATCTCCTATCAATTTCTGAAAGTCATTTAAGATGTTTAGCTTCTCTAATCTTAAGGAAAGTTTTTGTACTGTAAGCACCTTAGGGTATACTTCATATCCTAAATATTGAAAAAGAGCATATCTTTTAATTTTTTCTGGATCTATGAGCAGTTTGTAGTTCCTTAGTGTTTCTATGGTCTTTTGTAGACATGCTTCTAATAATTTGTTCCTCAGGTGCACATCCCAATATGTCATCCATGTAATGTAATAACATAACTTTTGGAAATGCTTTTCTTACTGGAATAAGAGAAGCAGCAACATATATTTGACACATAGTAGGGCTATTTTTCATTCCCTGTGGCAAAACTGTCCATTCATATCTTTTACAAGGCTCAGCTAAGTTAATGCTGGGCACTGAAAAAGAAATCTTTTCATATCCTCCTTATCTAGAGGGATAGAATAGAAACAATCCTTAATGTCTATAACCCAAAGAGGCCACTCTCTAGGCACTTGAATAGGAGATGGAAGTCCAGGCTGAAAAGTTTCCATAGTTTCCATCTGTTCATTTACCTTTCTTAAATAAGTCAACATCCTCCATTTTCCAGATTTCTTTCTTACAACAAATACTGGGGAATTCCAAGGACTTAGAGAAAGTTGTAAGTGTCCTTGGTTAAGTTGCTCCTGTACTACATCCAATAAGGTCTGAATTTTATCACTACCTAAGGGCCACTGTTCTATCCACACTGGTGTATCAGTTTTCCATTGAATAGGAACAGGTGAAAGTGTCAGCAGGCCTTCAACAGCAGCCCTGCCTTAAAAAACCAAAGTACTCATTTTTAATCCTAATTGTAAAATGTCTCTTCACCACAGATTGATGGGTATTTTTTCAACTATAAAAGAAGTTAAAAACTCCTGTTTCACCTTCAAATATCTTCTCAAAGGAGTAGCACTAACTTCAGCTGCTATTGATCCTCCTACGCCAGATATATAGGTATCTGCCTTAAACTTTGGCCAGTAACTGGGCCAATTGGCACCTCTAATGACTGTATGATTTGCACTAGTGTCTACCAATCTTTCTAATGGTGTGCCATTTATATAGATAGTGAACATAGGTCAGTCAGCTGTCACAGCTCCTGTCCAGTATATTCCTGGATTTTGTTGCTTGGAGTCAGAATCTGGGCAACTATCACCAGATTGCTTATTAGGAGTCTGAATCAGTAAACCTGATGCTGCTACTTCTCCTGATTGATAAGTCACACATAGTCTACCTGTATTAGTGACTGGGATATTATCTACACATTCCCCAGTTTCCCACATCAGTGTATGGATGGACACTGTTTTGTAAGTGCTCTCAGGAGGTGAAATGGTCAAGCCTACTGTGCCTGGATGCAAGGGATCCATAGGCTGGAGAGGAACAAATTTCACCTCTCCAGGGGGTATCTCAATAGTCCCAGCTATATACAACTCTATTCTCCCCAACTGTAATCCTTTTCTCCCATCAGGTTGCTTCCTGGTTTATTGATTGTGTAATCCCTTTCTCCCATCCTGGATATCTTAGAATCAGCTGGAGTCAGGATAAGCAAAAATCCTTGGTCTTTATTCTTGATCTTTAGGGATATAAGTGAACAGGATGGACACAGAACCTTCCTTCTCTTCCTCTAGGGCCAAAGTGACTCTGGCTTGTCTAACTCCCCCTAATCCTTCCCACAATTCTCTATGTACACCAAAAAATTGAACCAGCACAGAATAGTGGGAAGGGCCATTTTCCAAGCATATGCTAATAGAGTATTGTTCAATTGGTAGTTAGCCTTAAGTGCTCGATTGTCCAACCTCAGTGCATCAACTCAGAGTTTCAGCCCTTTACATTCAACATCAAGCATTTTGTTCTTTTTTGTTATATTTATAGGTAAATGTTTATATTAATGAAAGTAAAATCTATTCCTCTACTATGATCTTTCAAATCTTAGCACTCTCCAAAAAAAAATTACTTTGTAGATGTGCACAAGTATATATATAATGAAGTTAGCTGCATATATGATTTTTTTTTCTCCCCTCTACTTAAATGCAAGTTATTGAGGGCAGAAGCTATATTTATTTTTGAAGGCAGATTTGAGTTCAAATCTGACCCTGGACATTTAGAAGTTTATGTCCCTAAGCAAATCACTTAATCTCTATTTTTCTCAGTTTCTTCAACTGTAAAGTGGAGATAATAACCGCACCTACATTGAAGGGTTGTTGTGAAAATTGAATGAGATAATACTTGTAAAGTGTGCAATGCCTAATATATAGTAGATTCTAAATAAATGCTTATTTCCTCCCCTTCCCTTAGAACCTAGAATAATACTTTACATTAGTATTTATTCATTTATTTATTCATTCAAGGACTAAGTTTCATGTGCCAGAACATATGCTAAGTTCTGGGAATATGGAATAAATAATGAAACAGTTTCTTTTGTCAAGAGAAATACATATTATTAGGAAGAAGCAGCATGTAATGGGTAATAAAATAATGTTTATTGAATTGACATTGACATTATAAACCCATCTTTTTAATACCCACATTCTACTGTGTTGCTATGGCAGCAAGACATGGAAGAATTGAAAATAAATAATAGAAAGAGGGCAATGAAGAGATACCTGGTAGGTATGAGTAGAATTGTTTCCTAAGAGGACTAATGAATCATAGAATGACATCTTGACTTGTGACTGAATTGAATTTAAGTAAGTTTTCAGCCTCACTATCTCTTCCAAAGTCTTCAAAGTTCAGTGGCAAGACAAAAGTCAGGATGACTGGCAATGACCCAGAATGCAATGGATGGCCTTGGTGTCTTTGATGTTTGATTAAGCTCTAAGTGTTCCATAATTCCTACTTCAGATATCTTCATGGCCTTGGAACAAGTTATTCCACTCATTTCATTCACTGGGAGAAATCTTCACATGCTTAGGACTGACATTCCCTTACCTCATCCAGATATGTCTATTAATCTCAACCTGATTTAGCCCATCTGTTGAAATGGTTTACTAAGGTGTGACAACTGTGCATGCTATAGCTTCCTGGAACCAGGAAGCCAAATGGACACTAAAGGTGGATGAGCAACCCTGAAAAATGCTCAGCAAGCCCTCACATCAGAGTTGATATTCTTCCTTGAACATACACCATGAATAGACTGACATATATAAGCAATGAGGAAATCTGAAGAAGGAATAAAAGATTCCATTAAGAAAATGTAGACTAGAAATAAAATATGATAAGAGTGATAAAAGATGGCCCAGTGGATAGCCAAACCATTTTACTGGAATCCTCAGGATGTAAGGAGAAAGTGAGGAATGCCCAAACCATATTGGGTGGACCCCAGTGGAAAACTGGTAGGAAGACAGGGATTAGAAAAGCATGGACTGATAGGTTACGATCTGATTCACTGAAGACAAGACCAGATTGATGACATGATAACTCCATTTTACTATTGAAATAATATGATATAATACACTCAATTTGGATTCTGTAGACATGGATTTAAACCTTGGCTCTGCTGCTTACTACCTATGTAAGGGAAATGTATTCCATTTTTTCAAGGCTTCTATTTCCTGATATATAAGTGAAAAATCAACTACTTGGCCCCTACTGCTCAAAGGTCAAGTAGATTAGATTTCACCTCTCCCCCTCCCCCAGAATTTTCTCTTAATATCCTTAAGAAGATTTAGGGTTATCTAAGATCTCTGCAAATGGCTCTGTCTCCCAATGATGGTATTCTTCCAAATGTATAGATGTTCCAAAATGTACTCCAATCTAATTTAACTACTAAGATCAGATTAGCTTTTACAAAGAGAAGAAAATAGGTTTCATCAGACTGTTAAAGGGATTCATGCCATTTTTTTTAAATGGTTAAGAATCCCTGATCTACTTCAACTCTTCCCCATGCCCATTTTACAAATGAGAAAACAAGGGTTAGAGAGATTAGATGATTTGTTCACAGGTAATAAGTAGTAGAGTCAGGTTTTGAGCATTACCCTATAAAATGGTCACCCATTTAGAGCTAGCTAAGGAGATTTGAAGATCATCAACATAGACATGACAATTGATTCATGGAAAATCATGAAATCAACAAGCCAGAGAATATACAGAGAGAAACAAGAAGGGACCAGGACAGAAATTTGGTAGATACTCATTTAGAC
Source organism: Sarcophilus harrisii (assembly GCF_902635505.1). Classification (NCBI taxonomy): domain Eukaryota; kingdom Metazoa; phylum Chordata; class Mammalia; order Dasyuromorphia; family Dasyuridae; genus Sarcophilus; species Sarcophilus harrisii. The sequence continues at coordinate 495,017,454 of NC_045426.1, read as the reverse complement.
AGCATGATCTGAATGAAGATCCAGGGAAAGAGATTGAGCAGTGGCCAGCTCAACCATAAGTTTGGTCACCATGGACTCTGGGAAACTCATGTAATTTAGTGTGTTTAGTTACAGCTCATCCAAAGTGGCCTTGACATATCACATCTCTATTTTGGGTTTCACAGGCACTCTTCATCTACCTGTTGTCCGGAGAAAAATTGATGGCAGAAGAATAAAAGAGTTCCATGGAGAGAGGGCAACTAGGAACAAAGCAATAATGGATCTGAATTATACTATTTCTCATTGGTCTCTTACTTACTATCCCTAAAATTAAGACTCCTAGATGGTCACATGAAGCATAACTGGGTTCTTTTAGATTCCAAGACCTTCCTGGGCATGATACTAACAGAACAATAGTAGATTACCTGAAAATTCCAGATAATATCATGGAATTGTAAGATAGAAAATACAGAAATGGACTTTAAATAGTTCATCTAGTCCAAATCTCTCATTTTATCAATAAGGTAACTGAAACCTAAAAAAGGTGAAATAACTTTTCCAAATCCACACAACTATTAGTGAAAGAGCTAAAACTCAGGACTGCTGACCACAAGATCAGTACTCTTTCCCCTAAACTATATGTCCTCCTGTAATTAGCTACATAGAATCAGTGAATAACAAACTTAGAAAGAGCCTCAGGAATCATCTAAATCAACTCTAAACAGAAAGGGAATATCTCTGGCAGGTCATCCATCCGCTGCTTGAAGACTACTGCTTATAGGAAACCTGTATCCTCCCAAGGCAGTCCATCCCATTTTTGAATTTTAGTTGTTAGGAAATAATTTTTTAAGTTTAATTTTGCTTTTTAAATTAACAAAAATTTATTATTTTTCCCTCTCATTCCTGAATTTGAGGGTAATTAAAAGTCTTATCACAAATATGCATAGTCAAGCAAAACAAATTCCCACAATAGCCATGTCCAAAAATATGTGATATATATACCCTGAGTCCTTTACCTGTCAGGAAGTAAATGGCATGCTTCATTCCAATCCTTTAGAATCATGGTTGGTCACTGCATGAATCAGCGTTTTGAAGTCTTTCAAAGTTTTCTGTCTTTAAGATGTTGCTATTATATAAATTGTTCTCCTGGTTCTGCTCTCTTTGTTTTCTATCAGTTCATATAAGTCTTCCCATATAAATCTTCCTCTGAAACTATCCATTTTGTCATCTCTTAGAGAAAAATAGTATCTTACCACATTCATATATGATAATTTGTTCAACCATTCACCAACTAATACATACTCCCTTAAACTCCAATGGTTTGCAAAAGAAAGAAAGCAGTAAACCTCTCTATTGACTACTTTGTTGCCTTTATTCCCTTAGCATTCTTGACACTGTCATTGTTCTTTGCCTCTTAGTCATCTTCATTATTTAATCATCAAAGTACTAAGTGTGAGTATCACACAAAACTCTGCTCCAAATCCTTTTTCTTTCTTCTCCTTTCTATTCTTCCTTGATAATCTAATCTGTACCCATAATTTCCAATTATCCTTTCTATGTAAATGATTCCCAAATCTACACATATATAGTTTTAACATCTCCCCAGAATTCCAGCCACATGATTTTAACTGCCTACTAATCTCACTTATATATCCTATTAGCAGATGCAGTATATTCAAAACTGACTTCATCTTATCTTCTAAATATGTTCCTCTTCCCAATTTACCTATTTTTGTTAATGGAGTCACCATTTATTTGGCCACCTAAGCTCTGGAATCATTTTTAATTCTTTCTTCTCCGTCATTCCAATATCCAATTATTTGCCAAGTCTTATCAGTTTTGCCTCCAAAACATCGCCAATATCTGACCCCTTTTCACCACTGATGCTGCCTCTATCCCAAATAAGTCTCACCATCTCTTACAGAGACTATCTTGAGCTATTCATTGATTTCTATGACTCCATTCTTTCACCTCCCTACTTCTTCCTTTATACATTAGCCAAAGTAGTCTTCCTCATGCACAAATCTAATCATATCACTCTCTTCTTCAAAACTTTCAGTGATTCTATGGCTTATGGAATAAAATACAAAGTGCTTAACCTGGCTCTTAAGGACCTTCCATAATCTCATTCCAACTCATCTTTATAATTGTATTTCATGCCTTTCTTTGTGGCACAAAATATTTCAGCCAAATTTCATTGATCTGTTCTCCAAATTCACTATGTTCCCACTTTGATGAACTTCTGCATGATGGCTCCCATATATAGAATGCATTCTCTTCTCTCTTGTCAAAATCCTTTTCTTCCTTTAAGATTCATTTTGAATGCTACTCCATGAAGCCACCCATTAAAAGAGAATTTTCCAGCTAAATGTGTTTGTTTTCTCATTTATCAGTCATCCCTGAGGTAATCTATCATTGATAATTATTAAAAGATTTTTCTATATCTGGTTAGTAAGGTGAAAGTGTACATGTGAGGTGCCTTTCAGAGGGCCATATCCTATAATATCATTAAACATAATTCCAGGTAGTCAATAAGCATTCATTAAGCACTTACCATGTGCCAATCTCTAGAAATGTTGGGGAACTTATTAAGTTGATCAGAATCACCCTTAGTCAATTCCTTTTTACTTATGCAAAAGGCATATCCCATAATACCAGGGAGTAAAAATGATTCAATTTAAAGCATATTAGGACATGGGAAGTCAGGTTATTTGACTCGTCTGCCCAATACAATGACAACAACAAAATGGCTCCCTAGAAAATGTAATGGGAGACTAGCCAATGAGAGCAATCCTTATGAGCATACATAGACTACCTCACTCATGTAATCCAATATGGACTTTGGAGCATATTCTCTAACCGGTTCTGTTAGACCAATCACATTATTAGGAGTCAGACTGTAATTGGCTGCATATACAAACCTGAGGTATGTTCAGAGATACTAGTTAGACAGAACCAATCCCTTGATAAGGTCTCTTCCCAAACTTACTGGCATTGGAGAAGGAAGATGAGGTACTTAGGACCTCCAAGTAGGTATGGGCTTAAGATTCTCTCTTATCCAGAGATGGAATAAAGCCAAAGTACATACTACTGTTGCTGTCTCTGTCTCTATTCTTTCCAGCTGTCTATTCTTTCCAGTTTCCAGATGAAAGAAAATATAGACATTTCTCAAAAAAAATCTTCAAAAAATCAATTGAGAAAACTACCAGGACATTTAGGATTCAAGTCTTAAGAGTGCTTAGCCCAGAATCAGGCAAATCTGAGTTCAAATCCTGCTTAAGACACTTACTGTGTGACTTTTCCAAAGTCACTTAACATATGTTTGCTTCAGTTTCTTCAATTATAAAATGGGGACCTACCTCCCAGGGTTAATGGGAACTTAATAAATACCTTTTTTTCCTTTCTTCCAGCCAGCTCAGGACTGAGACCCAGGGAAGAACCTTAGGGACCTATCCAAGCTATAACTGAAACAACTCATTCAGCAGATATTTTTGGATTTGGGCAGAAATTGATGGGATTGATTTTGAGTCTGGACCCACCCTCCCCTGAGATTGTGGTGGTATAAGATAGAGTATATTAGGGGGAGATGTTTATACTTTTGTTCTTGCTATATTGTTTAAATAAATGTCTCTTTATAGAAGTTAGTCAATATTAATTGGTTAGATGAAACTGTTATCACTGATGGCTAACTGTTGTGAGGAACACACTGGAATGGAAGATTAAGCCTGTAGCATTAGAGAAAGAAACAACTAATTCTTCAGGGGTTCCCACAAAAGTCATAAGGGAGAAATATAGCTGCTTCATGCTGGCATCACTATAAATGAAATGTCTGATTTTCAGTGTATCTAAGAGAAGTACTACAATTGAGGCATTTTACATGATGGGAAGAAAAGTAATATTCAAATATCTGTGCTGCACAAAGAATCTACAAGTAGGTTGATTTAAGAAGCTGTGGGGCTATTTTTCACATGAGTTTAAGGATTCACATGCATATTCACAAGAAATATGGTGTCCAAAGCTCTTTGTTATTATATTTATTTCAATATTTTCTTTGTTCTAGACAGCATCTCTGTCTGTGATCCAAGGCCATTCCCAACAGCTTTTGTTCATGTATCTTGGCAAACTCTACATCTGGGGCTTCATGGTCATTATCCTATCTTCTAAAGGAAAAAAATGTAAAACTCGAGATTTGTCATTCATTGTGATGTGACTAATTTCCCCTTCTATGTGATAAATACAAATTAAACCTCATTTAATGAATGCTGAGAAACCAGCAAAATGGGGGTGACATTATCAAGAACATGTGGGGAAGTATTTACAAGGTCAGTGCTTCTGTAAAGAAAAGGTAAACTGTAAGCAAGCTAGTAGAGACTGTGGATCATCACTAGTCAGAATTATGATAGAGGAAATTCACTATCAAAAGCATGTTGCAACTAGAGGTTGCCTATGGAGGTACCTTTCTATTCTAAGATTCTGGAACTGGCCTAGCCACCAGAAGAGCTGAGCTCTGATATTTACTAACTGTGTGAGACTGGATAAGTCTAAAGACTAAAGGCTCAGTATCATTATCTACAAAACAGCCTTAAAGAGTTTCTCATTCCTTGCAAAGGCCTCAGTAGAGAACTGGTTATAATACTACATTTTGCCACAAGGTGTCTCCTGCCAACCACTAGAATAGTTTGCATTGCTCTGTAGAAGTAACCCTTGGAAACTAGTAAAGAAAATCACCTACTGAATTCAACAAAATCAAACAAGAAATTGTGTTGGACCTCTGGAATACAGAGGCAAAAAATAAAAATAAAAATTGCTGCCCTCAATGAAATTACCTTCAAGTTTTATTTCTTTTTTGTGAGAATTTAGATGAGTGGATGAGTATACCTCTGAGAATGTTTAAACACAGGGATGTAGCTTTTGTTTATCATGAGAACAATCAGGCAAAAGTCCTTATGCCTGTATTTAACTCTATATAATGTAAACTGCACAGAGAAGAACATTTCTTCTAGCTCTACTCTACGAAATGACTAAATTTATTTCAAAATTATTTTCAATTTGGAGGTTCATTCTTGCAACTAACAATTATGGTGGACACACTTGGGTTTTTTTCTGCGGATTGCCCAAGTAAACCTAAAGACTCTCTGAGATCACAGGAGCTGAAAACAAAGTTGTTTTTTCACAGGACTATACCTACAATTTTACCCAGTTATTCAACTTAATAAAATTTTTTTTTCTCTTTCCTTTCAAGATCGAGTTATTTTACTATAGAAACAGTGCAAGCATGAGGATGACAAAGGTGGTAATCTGCTGAAGAAGGGATGGAGTGAGATCACTTGCACATGTAGAGAGGTTTGCCTTAGTAAGGTGAAAGATGAAGAAAAAGATAGTGGCAAAAAACATCTAGACAATAAGAAATGAGAACAAAGGGAGAAAAAGGAAACTCTTGGTAAATGGTCTCAATTTTTTTTTCAGTAAAATTGAGTGCAAGGCACTCAACTTCAATGGTGGGAAAAAGGAGAAGACATGGAGAATTTGGGAAGAGATGAAAAGTTTTAGAAAAGCTTCTGTGATGAGTGGGATATGGAGTTAATTAGGAAGGTATAAAAAGATTGCCTTGCAGGAATGAGAACCTGGTATAAGTTTAAGATTGGAAAAAGAAATGGCAAACCATGCCAGTATCTTTGCCTCTTGAAAAACCCCAAATTGGGTCACAAAGAGTCAAACCTCACTGAAATGACTAAACAACATAAGGTTGAGATTATTAAAAAATAATGTTCAACATCCAGCCATTCTGGAGAGCAATTTGGAACTATGTTCAAAAAGTTATCAAACTGTGCATACCCTTTGATCCAGCAGTGTTTCTACTGGGCTTATACCCCAAAGAGATACTAAAGAAGGGAAAGGGACCTGTATGTGCCAAAATGTTTGTAGCAGTCCTGTTTGTAGTGGACAGAAACTGGAAAATGAATAGATGCCCATCAATTGGAGAATGGTTGAGTAAATTGTGGTATATGAATGTTATGGAATATTATTGTTCTGTAAGAAACAACCAGCAGGATGAATACAGAGAGGATTGGTGAGACTCACATGAACTGATGTTGAGTGAAATGAGCAGAACCAGGAGATCATTATATACCTCAACAACGATACTGTATGAGGATGTATTCTGATGGAAGTGGATTCCTTCGACAAAGAGAAGATCTAGCTCAGTTTCAATTGATCAAGGATGGACATAAGCAGCTACACCCAAAGAAAGAACACTAGGAAATGAATGTAAACTGCTTGCATTTTTGTTCTTCTTCCCAGGTTATTTATACCTTCTAAATCCAATTCTCCCTGAGCAACAAGAGAACTGTTCGGTTCTGCACACATATATATTGTATTTAAGATCTACTGTAACCTATTTAACATGTATAGGACTGCTTGCCATCTGGGGGAGGGGGTGGAGAGAGGGAGGGGAAAAATCAAAACAGAAGTGAGTGCAAGGGATAATGTTGTAAAAAATTACCCTGGCATGGGTTCTGTCAATAAAAAGTTATTTAAAAAAATAATAATGTTCAATTAATTCTAGTCTAATCTCTTTATCCTATACAATTCTGAGTCTAGCTCATTGTCCAATTATAGCACCTGTCCTAGATCAATATAATAATGTAATAGTTCACTGGAATGATCAACCAACAACACACTATAGTGTGGACAATAGGCATTTTCATCTACTTGTTTTTCTTTATAGATTAAGTATAAGTGTTTAAGTGTTTGAGTATTCACAAATCTTATGAGGAAGCCCCATAGTTTTTTGGAGTATTTGGTACAATTAGCAGAGACTCTCATTTACAAGATCATTTGGAGGACCATATCATCTATCTAAGAACCCATCTTCAATTTTATATCCTTCACAGAATAAGGATGTGTATGATATAAACTTTTGACAAACTTACATTTCCTTGTTTTATACTTCACATGACATTAATAATGAAAATATTCTTTGATGCAGTAATCTCTGTGATTACATTTAGTAAGAAATATTGTCTGATCCTAATACAAGGCAGAAGAGATATTATCTAAGAAATAATGATCAGAAAATAGGTGAGCCAGATATATAGTAAGAGTGACAAATAGATAGTCTGAATGCTACTCCAGTCCTTATGGAATATTAAAAGATCCAGGTGAAGTAAATCAGCATATTGAGTGTTTTGTCTATGGAAAATTAAGGAAAGATATAGAGAAGAATCCCAAAGGTTGAGAAAATATGGACGGATTATGATTGTACATATGAGAGGAGTATCTACATAATGAGTTCATAGATTAAGGAAAAGCACAAATCTATAATTTTAATGTAATTTTTCTTTGAAATTTGTAATGAAAATGCAGAGAGTACAAATCATTATTTCTCTCTTTCATTAACTTGACTGAAAAATAAAAAGCAATTTTAAATGTTTTCAACGTGACCAAGGTCAGCTTGATTTGTTTTTTAGTAGAACGTTCTCATGGCCATATTGAGTGAAAGACACCATAGATTTAGATAGTCCAAGATTGTTGTACAATTCAGGGTGATCTCTTGGAAGTAAATCAATCAATAAATAAGCTTCATCATTAGAATGAACGTAGACAAGATGATTACCCTTTTCTTCTTTGTGAATAAGGAGGACATTGGTTTTTCTATGTGTAATCCTAACCCACAGCCCCTTGATATGGGACTCTTCACTGGTGAAGATCAATGACCTACCTTTGCATAAAGGGCAGAGCTAAGATAGCAAAGTGTAAGAGAAAGGAGACAGCCATTATTTCTCTTTAGGTTCTAATTATTTCAGGTGCTTCCAGATTCCAGCTTCAAGAAAAAAAATGAATGATGTTAACCCCAACTTAAGGTTGCTAAAGAAAAAGTAAAACTCTGAGAAGAAGCCACTATGAGAGGGAGATACCAATCATCATGTCTTTATCCTCAACTTGCTACACTAGAGATCTCAGAGAATTTCCCATTGGGTGATATCTGTGATATTTGCGATTCTTTTTAGGTTGAGTAACCTTAATCCCAATAGGAGAACTTTTTCACTCTGTATTCTCCTATGTATATTTCCTTTGATTTCTGCTTTACTGTCACCTTAGATAAATGTTACTTGGTTACATGTGTTCATTGTGGAATTGGTATTTGGTGGACAGTCTAACCATGTATATAAAATATTAAAAAATAAAAAAATGTTTCCTCCATTCCCATTAATGCACACCAATAAGAAATTTATCTTGAAACTGAAAATTACATCCCCTAGACTAACAATATTCAAGGACACACAGAGAGATAACTCTAGGCTAGTAACCCCTTTCCCTGAGGAGAGCAGAGCAGCCTCTCTTTCTGTCTCCTGCTTCCCCTAGCAAGAAATAAAGCCTCCTTTGGAGAAGATTGGGGGGGAAAGAAGCTAGAGATGACTACTCTGCCTCCTTTTAAGTCACACAGACATTACCTACATGTTTCATGTGAGGATGTGAGGAACAGACTCCCTACATATAATTTCTTAACAATAAAACTAAATAGGCTAGAAATTGTTACATTTCCCTGTGTATCTTTCAATGAGATAACTTTTTTAAAAGATTTATTTACTATGAACATCAAATACATTCAAGCACACAAGAACAAAAACCTACATGAAATTGCAAACTTCTCTTATATACAATGCTTTTTTAATGCTTATTAAATTGAACAAGTTAGTAACAAAATCATCCAGTTTGTGTTTCCTAAACTTCCTCTTGTTTTTGCTATTTTTTTCTTTCTTTTCTTTTCTTTCTCTTTTTTTATAACTGTCACTTCCCACTTGGGGCAGCTAGATGGCACAATAGATGGAGGGCCAGGCTTAGAGTCAGGAAGACTCATCTTCAGTTCAAATATGGCCTCAGATTCTTACTAGCTTTGTGACGCTGGGCAAATCACTTCACCCTGTTTGCTTCTTCAATAAAATTTCCTCATCAATAAAATAAGCTGGAGAAAGAAATGGCTAACTACTCCAATATCTTTGCCAAGATAACTCCAAATAGGATAATGACAAGTCAGCTACATCTAAAACTACTGAGCAACAACACTACCCATACACGCATTATCTCTCAGCCTCCAACAAAATCTTCTTCTATAATAACATATACAATATTATATATAATATATATTATAACATACATATATATAACAATAAATATAATGAAGCAAAACAATATAGCATTTTGACCATGTGTGACAATACATATCTTTTTCTGCACCTCTAGTATATTACCTCTCAAAAGATGCAGGAAGGTTAGTTCCATAATCGGTTTTCTGAAATCACAATTATAACTAAAATTAGTCATTGAGCTGTATTCTCAATTTTTTTTTATCTTTACATTTTGAGTTGTGAACTAACTTTTTAAGCAACATTTTATCTTTGAGCTTCTTTCAAAACACATTGACAGTGTATATAATATCATAACTACATAATAAGAAAGACATGAAAATAAATAAGTCTTGTGTGTGTGCACACAAATATCTATGGTATCTTGTGTCTTTCTTATTATTTACTATCATCATAGATCTTTAAAGAAATTCACAGAATCATAGAATGTTACATCTCAAAAAAACCACTCAAGATGAAAATGAAAAACTGTTGTTGCAAAATAGCAAGCCATGAGCTCCCAAGTAGTTTTAAACTTGCAAGGCAACTATTTTCAAGCATGCTTTTTGAAATCATAAAGTTCTAAAGGTGGAAAGATTGTAGATATTATTTAATCTATTCTTTACTTGAAACATTAAATCCTTTGCAATATTGTCAATGGCAGGTAAAGGCAAAGATATAATGCATCTTCAACATCGCAATGCAAGGAATATTTATTAAGTTCCCACTGAGTTCAAAAGTCTGTGCTAAGTATTAGCAATTTAATGTTCTGAGAATCTGGTGATATAATTAAGAAAGCCTGATTTTACATTCAGCTTCTGACACATTGACAGACTGCATCAATGGATGAATCATTTAATATCTCAATAATTTCAAGCAAGGTGACAAAATAGCTAGAGCACTGGGCCCAAAGTGAGAAAGAGTCCCCTTTCTAAGTTCAAATCTGGCCTCAGATACTTACTGAGTGACCCTGGGCAAATCATTGAGCCCTGTTTGCCTCATTTTCCTCACCTGTAAAATAAGCTGGAAAAGGAAATGACAAATTACTTTAGTATCTTTGCCAAGAAAACCCCAAATGGAGTTATGGAGAGTTGAACACAATTGAACAGTAACAACTCCAAGCAATTCTCTAATGTCGTGATAAGAATGTGCATTGAGGAGAATATGAGGCACAAAGATCCAAGTGTAATTTATTTATTAGCAAGGGTAGCAGTGGCCAATAATAGGTCAATGGCCTTTCAGTGACCAAAGACACAACTTACAAGGTCCTGTGATTCTAACTAAACTAAGATTGTGATTGATCAATAAGAAAAGCAAAGGATGGCTATACAGAACACTGAGTGGCAAGAAAGGTCTCTAGAATTCATAAAGCAGGGAAAATACAGAATTGAGAAACATCCTTTGGAAATTCCATGACAAATATTATGTTGCATCAAAGAGACTCCCTGTTGAACAAAAGTAGATTGACTCATCCACCACTCATTTTCCTTATCTCATTCAAGAGACAGAACCAAGTTACAGCCTTAATATCTGGGTACATACGTTCTTAGTTTCTTATTTTTTATTTTATTATTAAGGCCTACATTATTTAATTAAAATATGATCCATAGACATTAGTTTCAGTGATTAACTAAAGCTCAGCTATTAATAATCAATTTTACACTAAAACTACAAATTGTAGAGCTGTTACAGAAGCACTGGAAGATAGATTTCCTCTCCAGGGAATTCCTCACCAATAAAATCATAGGTCAAAAGAAACAAATAAGAAACAGTAATTACCATCAAAGACTTTATATACTACAAGAAATGTAACATGTACTCTGGTAGGTAAATACAAAGTAATTTCAGGAGAAAGAAGGCAATAACAATTAAGGACACCAGGTAAGGCATAATTTTTTTGACTTTGAAATAAGCTAAGAAATTCTATGAAGCAGTGTTTTTAGAAGGTGTATAAGAATAATTATTATATTATATATATAATACATATAGGAAAAATAAATATATAACTATGATAAGTACCAAATACAAAGGACATATGCAGATGATATCCACATGTAGAGAAATAACTGATAAATACAAGTATGTATAGAATGACTTTACATATATATATTTATATATATATATACACACATACACATACACATATACATATATGCATACCTATTTGTGTCTCATGCCAGCCACGGGGAAGAGGGGGACATTTACATGATAACTTTATTAAATATGTAAAAGGAATAACAAGTTGTACATTAAATTTGCAGTTCCGTGTGCAATTATCTTATTATATTATAGAAATGTTTTCTTTATTCTATAAATTAGAAATTAAATTTAAAAAAAGAAATAGTGGATGTAATGGAATGAACCCTGTTTGGGGGTTTTTTGTTTTTTATTTTTTTAATCAGAATATCTAAGTTTAAATCCTGATTCTACCACTGAAGACCTAATCAACTTTGAACAAGACACTTTATCTCTAGGCTTCAATTTCTTTATCTGGAAAAAGAGTCAGGTTGTTGTTCTCCAAATTTCCTTCCAGTTCAGGCACGTTAGTAAATGTTTAACAACAGACTCTTCAACTAGTGAGGAGCTGATTATACCCCTCTCTCCACTCTAAATCTATGAGCCTTTAGATAGGAAGGAAATATCTTCCAGGAATGAGGGAACATCCTGGACAAAGGCCCAGAGATATGCCTTGTCATGTTCTCTTATAGTCACTTTCCAAAAATGTTAATTTTTTTAAATCACTATTGCTGAGCTATGTGTTACAGTTTTCAATATAGCAAAATTTTGAATTATTACTTTTTATTGATAATATAGTATCTTGACATTAAATACTAAGAGACACTAGAGGGCATTATTGAGTTTTACAAATTTTTCATTTTAGCTGAATTGTATAAATCAATTAAATAGGTATTGTGACCATGAAACCATCACCAAAAATAAAAAAAAAAAAAAAAGGCAAAGAGAAACAAATTGTAGCCTTAAAAAGAATTGATTTTTATTTTTAAATGTATTGACAAAATGTCAGTATGGACATTTCTTCCTCTGATTGAATATAAAGGTTTTTTGTGTTTTGTTTTGTTTTGCTTTGTTTCATTTTTTTTTTTTCAGGGAAGAAGTTCCCTCTTTCATTGATACCATAGATTTAGAATTAGGAGAAAAAAAAACAATCTAGTCTAATTCCCTCATTTTACAGATGTGGAAAGTTGAGGGCCAGGAAAAAGAACTGATTTGCCAAAGACTTCACAAGTAGTAACTGATAAGACTGGATTTGAATCTAGCTCCTCTGCTTCCAAATATAGTACTCTTTCCATTTCCAGAATGATGCTTTCAACTTAACCATTTCAACAAATATTTATCAAAGTTTCTATTAATATGCATAACACTATCCTGGTGGTTGACAGAAATGCCAGTATTAAGAAAGGCATGGTTCCCAGTCTCAGTCTCTTATTGGGAGATGTCAGGGGTTCAGTAGAGGGAGGGACACACAATACATAAATAGATCCTTTAAGTGTATCTTACAGCTCAATCTAATTCAGCAAACATTTGTTAAAGATTAGAGGAAGAAAAGAAAAATAATAGTCTCTGCCTCCTTTACAATTTAGTGGGGTATGTGATACATACATATACACACACACACACACACACACACACACACACATACAACCTACGTATACATATACATACATATATACAAATACATAAAATGCAAGTTCACATAAGAAAATTGCTTAGGAGAGACCAGAAAGATAGATGACACTGGGAAAGAGGAAAAAAATATAACTTCTCGTCACCTTTTAGAACATGAAACCTTAAAAGCTTCAGCTTTCTCTGATGATCTCTAGGTTGGCTAAATTATGAAAAACATACTTAAAGATTACTTTCATATACAAACATTTGTTTTTCTTTTATTATCCATTTCTTTTCACCAAAAACTACCAAGATTTGCCATGTCCCTGCCTTCCAATCATTTAGCATCCATTTCCTTGCAACCTAACTAATTCTCCCTTTTATATATATTAGCTCCTTCCTCTGACACATGCTGACTATGTGACCCTAGGCTAGTCATTTAATCTCTAAAGTCTTATAGGTAATTCTAAATCTATAAGTTATAGAATAGTGCTTATTTGTAAAGGAAGTTTGCCTAACCAGGAGTTTCCTTCACCAATGAAATAATAAATCTGGAGATACTCGTATGTTCATTCCATATATATATATACACATATATAAAGTTGCACAAACATACATATATTTGCATTACCAAAGATTCTTCTTACCATATTCCTATTTTAATACAGTTAAGTACTATAACAACTCAGTGATATAGTGGATATGGTGCTGAGTTTAGACACAGGAAGATCTGAGTTCAAATCATGTCTCAAGACTATTTATATGATCATAGGTAAATCAGTTACCCTGTTTGCTTGCCTCAGTTTCCTCAACTATAAAATGAGGATAATAATAGTATCTACATCCCAAAGTTGTTGAGATAATATTTATAAAGCCCTTAGTACAGTGCTTGGCCAATAGTAGGGACTATATACATGCTGTTTGTTACTACCATTTACTTTCATTTGTCAGGAATAACATAAAGCTTCAGGATTCACATCCTAAATTCTGATCATCAGAGAAAGATGAGGCTTTTAAGATCTCAAATTCTAAAAGATGACCAGATGTTGTAAGGATCAGTCTATAACAGGAAGCTCCCCACCCACTCAAAATGTCAAGCTGAGTCCTGAGCAGGCTTCCCTTTCCCATTTCCTTTTTCCCCTCTCTCTAATTTTTTTTTTCTTCAGAAACTATTCAAAAAGCTGTGCCAAAACCATCTTCCTCTATTGTTGTGCTGATGACATCATTCCATTCAATCCTCCTCCCCACCCCCCTCCCCTATCTTCTGTCTCATAATAAAAATTGCCCCTTATTTTTAGGGATTGCCATAGTTAATGCAAGGTGACCCTACCACTACCATCCCCAGGTTAAATTATTTTTCTTTTGCTTCCTAATTCTCTTCAGTGAGTTCTACCAAGATTTGACAAGTCTTGGGCTTCCACTGATTCAGCATCTATTTCCCTTGAATTCTAACTAGGGAGTCTTCCTATTCTGGTATAGCAAGCTGATTCCATTCTCTTTGAAATCAATCTTGTTGGTTTATTAAGTCATTCGTTCATTCAATGAGCATGCATTAAACAACTTTTTTAAGCTATATAAAATTAAATTAAATGAGCATTATTAAAGGCCTCCTGTATATAAGGCACTAAACTAGGTATTGATTATCCAAATATAATTTTAAAAAACAGCTATTCTCTTCAAGGAGTTATGGTTTTGTTCTGAAAAACAATTAATAAGAAAACAGTCAAGATTAATCCTTAAAAAGAGAGGAAAATGGAAAACAACTCAAAATAACCTTAGAATGATAATAACAATAGCTGGCATTTATAAATCACTTTAAGGTTTACAAAGTACTTTATCTAGAATATCTCAAGATGGTACTGTTTTAGATCAATTATAACTATAATTCCATCTACTTAGTCTTATGTGGATTGTAAACAACTAATAATTTCCATTTTCTATCTATTTTAACATAAATAGAAAAGCCACAAAACTATTATTATTTACATTAACTAACACATTCCTTTTAAACAAAACTAAAACTTTCAAAAGCAATTGGGGGGTGGGGTGGGGATTCATAAGACTTCTTGTCTCTGAAAATTGCTAGCATTGTAAAGCAAAGGAAATTCTGCCATACCAGCAGGTACAAACAAAGACTGGAAAAACGCAGGAAAGACAGACAAGTTTGTTTTTACAAATTAAGCCAGACACTAAGATAAACCTTTAAAAAAGGATGTGGGGGGAGATCACCTTATTGTGGATTGGAAATACCTCTAGCTATATAACTAAGATCCATTCCCGTACCTTCTCTAAGCCTGTGTTCTTCTCTGTAAGATGTGAATAAGAATTAATAATTTTCTCCTAGAATTCTTGCTAAGTCCTACCCAGTCATGCCTGACTCTTCATGACCCCATTTGGGTTCTTGGCAAGGACACTAGAGTGATTTACAATATCCTTCTCCAGCTCATTTTATATTGCTATTAAGTGTTTGAAGGCAGACTTGAATTCAGAAAGAGGACTCTTCCTGATTCCAAGCCTAGTGCTCTATCAATCACCTAGCTCCCTATTTTGCAGCTTGGTGGATAGAGTGCCTGGCCTGTAATCAGGAAAACCAAAGTTCAAATTAGGCTTCAGACACTTACTAGCTGTGTGACCCTAAGCAAGTCACTTCATCCTATTTGCCTCTGTTTCCTCATCTATAATATGAACTGGAGAAGGAAATGGCAAACCACTTCAGTGTCTTTGCCAAGAAAACTATATGTGTGTATATATATGTATATGTGTATGTATATATATATATATATATATACATATATATATATATATATATATAGTTTATTTTTTGAATGTTGGCCCCATGCAATTTAATAGGGATTAAACTGTAAACTTCTTAAGAGCAGAAAGTAACTTGTGCCTTTTTTGGATTCCCAACACAGCATAGTACTTGACACACTTCAGTAGGTATTTAATAAATGCTTTTGACTGGCTGATTGAGAGCTAGCCAAAGAAAACCTAAGAACATGATTTTAAATACAACATATATAAATCTTAGATATAGATTTAGAGCATTGTATAGCAACAGTGAAAAAAAGGTACTATTCAGAACTGAATTTGTGATTTAGACTATAATATTTTATAGATAGTCCAATCTGGGCAAATTTTTTAGCCTGTTTGGTTGTCTGTTGGTTTTTAAGGAGAGTAATAATACTTCATAGCTTTATTGTGAAAGTCAGATGAGAAATTGTTCTAAAAACTGTAAATTGACTTGTAAATATAAAATTTAATTATTATTATTCTTTGATGTCTAAAAGTATATAGCTTATTAATATAAGATAATTATAGAAAAGAAAAAGCACTAATAATTTGGAGACATCAGGAAAGACTTTTTGGTGTTGGAATGGAATGAGAAACACAAGGGTCACTTGATAATTAACAAAAGGATGTTTACTTAGAAAACACAGAAAGGATATTCAATAAATAGCACTTACCACATTAGCACTCAGCTTTGATATTAGTTTACACCCCTTTTTGGCCATATGAAAATGCATCTGGTCATCAGGGCAAAGTGTGGTGATTCACGTCATCTTGACATATCTGCTCAGGTTAAAGGATCCGGATTCCACATGATTAGCTTTTTTATGTTCTTAGATGACCAGGATGCCATACAGATAGTATATGAAAAGAGAATTGGAAGGTTTTTGCAAATAGTATTCTACAACATGAAAATCAAGATAGCGTAGTAAATTAAATTAGATAAATTAAATTAGTAAATTAAGTTAGAAAGGCCTGGGTTCAATTTGGTTTCCAGTATATATTACAAGATAGACCCTCTGTAAGTCCTTTCTGTATCCTATCCTATAAATTATAGACAAGTTGATGTGCCTTGGTGGAAATAATTTTTACACAAGAAATCCTCTTCAAGATAACAAAATCACAGATTTTTTTGTTTGGGAAAGAGAAATTCAGTCACAAACTACATCTTTCTAGTCACACAGTTGACAGAAAAATATAAGATCCCACTATGCTTGTTTGTTAAAAAAAAGAAATTTGATTCAGTACACTAACCCTCCCTTGAAGATTCTCTTCCAGTGAGATAGCTCCCCTAAATAAGTCAAAATTATGTAAAATTCCCTTGAAGATGTAACAACTGGCAACTTTGATGTCCCTTTAATTATATATATCAAGCAAAGTTTGAAACAGAAAGGTGTGTGTTTGCCTAAGATATTTACTGCTATTATGGTGGAAATTTAGTACAAAGTCCAAGACCAAGCCAGATGGCAAGGTCTTCCAGATACTCCTATTTGTGAATGGCATTTGTACTTCCTGGATCAAAAATGGGAATTCTGTAGAACTTCCTAAATACAATCCATAACCATTTAAATTGTTTGGCCTAACTGCTCACGTGTTAAAAATCAAGTGAATCAAGGAGGTGGTACAGTGGAGTACCAAAGATACTAGCCAAAGGATTTAAGGTCATATCCTGCCTCAACTATAACCTGTGTGAATTTGATTAAGTCACTTAACCTCAATTTCCTCATCTACAAAAAGAGAGGAGTAAAATAAATGGCCCCAAGGGGCTCTTTGCAACTCTAAAATATGATTCTATAGATGCCTATTGTCTGGATTACAATGTGCCTTAGATAAACCTAAAGGGTTGCCCCATTTGTGTGGAGAAGGGCGGGGATTATGAGAGAGTGAGACAGAGAAAGAGACAGAAAGATGAGAATCAGTTGTCTTTGGGAAAGTGTCCAAATTTCTTTCTGGGGGAAAAAAGGCATATTTTAATATCAATATTCTTCTGATGGTACATTATGGTTATGTCATGTGATATGTCAATCTGTGAAGCATTAAACTTAAGGATAACTCAAAGTAAATATGACTAGGTTGCAACACAAAACCAAGGAAGAATTACTTGAAGGAAAAAATATTACTAGAGAGATGTATGACACTTAAGAAGGTGGAGGAGTCACATAAGAAGAGTAAAGAAAAGTTGTTTAATGTCCCTGTGTTCCTTCAGTATATTAACACTAAGAAAAATGAGAAAAGGCTCTTCTCATGTTAAATGGATCACCTGTGGAAGACTCTCAGCAGCAGCAGGGACTAGTCACACCGTATTAGAAAGCATTAGGATCCATCATTGCAGGATGTACCCACGTCAGTAAGAAAACAGATTTAATTATCAAAATAGTGGTAGTGAACAATTATTAATGCTAAGTTGGTAGTTGACTGAATATTTAAAATGATGTTTACCACTTTTATTATATGATACTCAAAGACATTTAGTACTAACAAGGAAAGAAAATAACATTTGAGTAGACAGAAATGATAAAGCACTTTCTCTTTAATAAAGATGATGTGATAAATTCAATAGCGGACTTGTGGTCTATTAACATGATATTCCAATTAACTCTAAAGTTCTTTACACACAAAATATATCATAAAGTATAGTTTAGAAAAAATGTATCATCTCATTTAAACTAAGTGTACAGCATATAGTCTAGAATTAATCTTCCAACCTATCATTTCAATACCAGATTTGCATTGGAGTTTGGGAGCAGGGAGAAATTGCTACTTCCTTAATTTGGGTTTTAAGGGACCTTGAGAGGTCAGGATATATCTTTTAAATGTTATAGATCATAAGCCCTCCTCAATGTACTTCTCTTTGATGATTATCGGTTTTTAACAATTAGTCAGCAGATTCAATTAACTTTTAGACTGGAATATTTTACTAAGGTTTTATAGTAATAATGGTGAGTACATAATATTCTCTCATCCCACCCTGCTCCAAGCCCATCCCAAAAAACAATAATTCTGCAGCACGTTCTCTTATCTGTACATAGAGAATCAGAGGGAATTGTTTGTTCTCTTCTTTAAGTTTCTACAAACTGAAATACCTAGTTTCCAAATTTTCCTTTTATTTTACAGAAGAACCTTAGACTCCTCAGCTATTACCAAAGCATTGCACTAATTTGCAACATCATCTTACTTCATCAAAGTTCGACAAGCACTTCTTGCACCTAGCCAAAGACCTTCATTGATTAATTCAAAAGAAGTCTCACCTGCTTGATTCAGGTGAGCCCTTTAAGTGGAAGAGGGATGACTGAATCTGTAGAGATGATTTAAAAAAAAAAAAAAAAACCCTTTAAGTGGAATGATTGATTCAATCGACACTTCATCCTTATAGATGGCATTTCATAGAACAAAGAGAATTCTCAATAAATTTATTTTCCTTTATTACTTTGTACTTGAAGTTTGGGCTTTTGAGTTCTCATATAACACATCCATGAGGTAAAAAGATAGGACATAGTGGATAGATCTGAATTTAGGAAGAACTGATTCAAATCTGGCCTAAGATAGATTTGGGATACTAGGCAAGTCCAATTAACTTCCATTTGTATCAGTTTCTTCATCTGTAAATCAGAAAAAGAATAGTTCTTGTGAGGATCAAATGAGATAATATTTTAAAGTTCTTACCACAGTTACTAGCACTATATAAATGTTAGCAAATATTATTATCATTATTACTACTGCTTTTACCTATTTCCAATAGGGTTGTTGTGAGGATTTAATGAAATAATATGTAAAACAAATTTTAAAGTACTATATAAATATTAGCTATTGGACATATCTCAAAATAAAATGCCAGAATACCATCAAACCAGAATTTTCTGGCATTAGAAATAGTAGAGTATTTGGTAATACCATTGAACATACACAAAGTGTGCTCAGTCTTTCACATTCTTAATTCCAGTTCTGAATAGCATGAATGCTGCAGTTTTGCTGGTCTAAAAAAATGGAGTTAGGAACATATGATTGTGACCAATATACTCATTTTATCTATAGCACCCTTAGAAATCTGACATTGTTTGGATCTATATTCTATTACTCGTGTACAACCCCCCCCTTTTTTTTTTTGCTTTTTGCTGAGACAATTGGGGTTAAGTGACTTACCCAGAGTCACACAAATAGGAAATGTTAAGTGTCTGAGACCAGATTCAGGTTTTCCTGACTTCAGGGCTGGTGCTCTATCTACTGCACCCCTTAGCTGCTCTGAAACCCCCTTTCTTTCTAAATGTAGAGTAGCCAGAGTTACCCACATGATTTCAGAATAATACAAAAAGACATTTACTTAAAATAAAAAGGCAAGGTAAATAACTAGAAAATTACAATCAACAGCAAACACTCACTACCCATTTCCCAAAACTACCTCCTCCCACTGCACACTGCAGGAGTTGCATACAAGCCACTGACTATTGGGTGTTAAAAATAAGCCTCCAGAGCAACCTCTGCTTAGTCACTTTAGCACAACATCAACCTAGAAAGCCTGGGATATGTTAGCTTCTATGAACCATATCATCATAAGTATCCTGGCTTCCTGGCACAACAGCAACCAGATGATCTCAGAAACTTGAGGCATATATTGAGAGTGCTACTTCTCACTGTTGTCATCACAGTCCACACAAAATGCTAGACATAACAGACATAAACCTGGAAGGGATCTCAGAGGTTACATAATCTAATCTCCCAATATAAATCACATTTTGAAAACTGAGGTCCAGGAAATTTAACTGACATGTCCAAGATTACAAAAGTCATAAGGATCAGAAGTGGAATTTGAACCCAGGTGAAATGACTCCAAAGCCTACTTTCCTTTTATTATTCAAGCCTGGTTTCTAGATCATAGCTATCATTTTCTTCTTTCTTCATTTATTTCATTCCTTTCATTTGAATGTCCTTGTCTCCCCTCTCTCTCAAAACATTCAGCCAACCTCTCCCATTCCCTATTATAACAGCTTTCTTCCAATTAGAGTTGGTGCTAGGGCATGTTGAGACCTGCTATCCCTTGGACAAACTTATAGGGGATGGTCTCCTTTCTATCTGTAAGTACACTAAAGCCATACATACAAGATGTATCTGTATTACATAGAGCAAAGTTAATATCAGAAAGAAAAAGGAAAGACACAAAGAAGGAAGGCTTTTGTTATTATTTTTATTATCCTAGGTTCACTATTTTAAAATTCCTTTTCTTTTTTTTTTTTTTTTATAACTTTTTATTGACAGAACCCATGCCAGGGTAATTTTTTTACAACATTATCCCTTGCACTCACTTCTGTTCCGATTTTTCCCCTCCCTCCCTCCACCCCCTCCCCCAGATGGCAAGCAGTCCTATACATGTTAAATAGGTTACAGTGGATCTTGGATACAATATATGTGTGCAGAACCGAACAGTTCTCTTGTTGCTCAGGGAGAATTGGATTTAGAAGGTATAAATAACCTGGGAAGAACAAAAATGTTAAAAATTTCTTTTCACAATTCTATGATATCTAGGAAAATAATAGAATTCAATGAAAATTGTTAGGCATTCTTTAGCCAAATTTAGGCTCATCTAAGGTTGAACTCTCAGAATAAGGACTTGAAAGAGACTTAGAGATATAGAATTTCCTACTTTTTCAGTTAAGCTCAGAGACACAAAGTAATTTGCCCAAGGTACCAATACTGATAAAAAAGAGCTGATACTTGAACCGATGTTCTTTCATTCCAAATTCTAACTTCTGTACCATGCTGCCTTAAAATAAGCTTTAATTGACCAAAATGATAAGTAGTAGGGTAATGGTGGGTGAATGACACTCTAACACATGAATTCCTACATTTTTTTTTTTTGTTGTAAATTTAGCCCAAACTCAAGCGTATTTAAATAAGATCTCATTGGTAAAGATCAATTACTTTGATATTCCTTCTCTATGTTGAAAGAATATTTATTAGCATTTGGAGAAGAAATTTTACTTTTTTTAGCTCATGGTTTTGAGAGAGGAGGTAAATGACTCCTGATTCTCTTCAATGAAAAAAATATTCCATGAAGAAGCTAACATGTAGAGGAACTGGTACTTCTATCATGATCTTATTCCCAGCTTAACCTACAAGAAAATGCAGAGAATTTTCCCTCCCATGAGTACTAGAACTCTTAATTCTCTCACTTTTAGGGAGATAGTTCATTCACTATCTGTATCTTCTGGCAAAGTCTAACCTGCATAAATTCTTCTATTTTTCTTTCTTTTCAGCTTGGAAAATTGGATTTATTTGCTATTTGCTACGTCCCAGATTACATAAGAAATAGTTGAACCTCACCTGATCTTTGCAATCTAATATAGTAGTGGCGGAGAGGAGGGTATTGTTTATAATTTGTGACCCAGAAGAATGGGAGAAAAGCCCTGTTAAGGACTACCTTCTATCATTTCTCCCACCATATCAGTATTTATTACTTTTCTAATATTTTCCATCAACACATCCAATATTATGGTGTCAATAGGATTTTCTTGACAACCCTGAAATCACATTGCAATAAACTTAAGCATAGACCCAGCTGTGAATGGGTCTGATTATTTTGTAGGATGAAAGAGGCATCCAAGGACTAAGGATCCTAGATTTTGTAGTGCAGTGTTTCAGTAGGTTTTTCCCTAGTCTGGAAAGACATGAAACATCACAACATTTGGAATAAACCAGATGGAGTTAAGTTGGCATAGGAAAATATTTTTATTGGACTGGTAAGAGAGATATAAAGAGATTGAGGAGAAGGACAGAGCAAGAGACAGGAACAGACATTGGGTCCCTGCAGGTTTGTGGTATGTGTCCTGAGACAGTGGGCTAACATAACAGCTTAGCTGGGTGATAAGCTAGCTTCCAAGTCAAAGCAAGTAGAGAATCATTTACTAAACACTTATTGTAAGCCAGGCTCTATGCTAAGAACTGGGGAAATAAAGGCAAAATAGCTTTTACCTTCATAGAGTTCACATTTAATGGGGGAAAGACTATGTAGATTCGAACAAAGGGTAAATTGGAGGAAATCTCAGAGACAAGGCTCTAACTTTTGGCACAGTGGCAACTGAGTGAGAACTGAAATAAGCAGCATAACTGTGGCACTAGTCCAATATAACTTATCTTGATTTTGCCTTGCTTCTGGACTCTGATGACTGGAGGAGACAGTGAGGCTGATGACTTTGCATGGTTCTGGATTTACGTGATTCAGAGCCATGCAAAGTCATCAGCCTCACTTAAATACAATCCATGAGCAAGTTAAGACACCACCTAATGATGTCATTGGTCCTCTGAGAACAAAGGAAAACAACAAAAATGGTTATGGCTTTTCAAAATTTGGCAATCCCAGACAGAGATTCACCAATAGCAAGCAGGCCTTAGGGCAGTCATCCTTACTAGGGTAAGGTAGCTGGTATGAAAATGGGACAGAAGAGGAACTCTCATAGTTTATTGAGTAAAGGTCTCACTTTACTGCATATAAAGACCATAACCGGAGGGAGGATGGACTTGATCAGAGCGGAAGATATTTGAGAGAGGGAGACCAACCTGGACAGTATTGCAATAATCCAAGTTTGAAGTGTTAAGGGTCTGCACCAGCATGGCAGAAGAATAAAAAGAGCAAAGGAATATATACAAGAGATCATATAAAGGTAAAAATGGCATATTTTGACACAGATTGGATATGATGGTGGTGGTGAGTGAGAGTGAGGAGATTGCAAGTAAAAGTTCAACTAGTACTATAAAATGTGGCCAAGTATGCTGTGTTATCAGGAAGAAACCAGATATCAGAAGACAGAAAGAATAAGAAAGGAAAAAACTTTAAGATGAAAGCAAGTTTGCTATCTGTGGAGCTCACTATTGAGCAATGAGATTAAGAAGATTATAGAGACTGATGAGAAATCCATCGAGTGATGTAGGTGATTAGAGTATTCAAAACCTTGCTTCAATGTCCAACCAAAGGTCTGGATCTGAAAATAACACAGGGCATCCTAGAAGGCAGTGGGCTGTCTAGATCTCTGACTGATGAAGGACTTCCTGAGAAGTCCTGGCAGGAACACAGAGGCCATTGAAGAGTGGTCCAGATGTGAGGGAGCACAAATGCTTCCAGGGAAGACATTGGCCATAAACACTCTAGAAAAAAATTTTCTTTTTGCAGCCTTGCCATTTCCATGACTGGCTGCTTACCTGGGTTCCATTTATGATTTGTCCTATGTTTTACGTTGTTCTTTTATTCTGATTTTGTTTTCCCTAACAGAAAAAAAAAAAAGTGATGGACTATGAAAGTTGTATATTGTGTTTTTGTATGTTGGCAACATAAAGAGCAAATTAATAAGCATACTTTTAAGGCTGTTTGTGAGAATCAAATGAGATAATATATATAAAGTGATTAGCACAGAGCCTGGCACAAAGTGATACTTTTAAAGATTTATTTCCTCTAACTCCCTGAAATAATTAAAGTTTACACGGGATTAATGATAAGGCAATCAACCCAGGATCTGTCCAATCTGTAGGGAATCTCTCCCTAAAGTGGGGGCTACAGAGTTATATAATTATTTACTAATAATTTTATAAACCTCCCATCTGGAAGAACTTTAAACTAAACCTGGGGCTCTCCTTTTTGTCCCTAGACCAATCAAGTCATTCGTTGTACATAATTAGAGCAATTCACATTGAAAATGAATACCTAGGCAATTTAACTAACTAGACTCAGGGAATGTCTTGTCCCTTAACTGAATAGCACATGGCACTTGGCACACAGTAAAGTATTAATAAGTATTTTTTAACTCATTAACTGACATCACTTCAAAGAAAGTACAGTAAAATTTAACAGAATACTAGTCTTTAGAGTAACTTAAAGAAATTAGCTATTGTAGAGACAGTAAACAAAGTACAAAGTATTTTTAGTTTCAAAGTTTTCAAATAAAATCTCTGTCCAAACAATGCTTAAATTAAAAAAAAAAGGCAACTTAATATTAACAGTCAATCAATAAAAAATACTTATTATGTGCAAGGCATTGTGCTAGGCTGCTGAATATACAATTAATATAAACCACATCTTTAAGTCCATGTCTTTTAAAAAAGAAATCCACACCTGATTTTCTTCCATTTTCTTTAGTTAGTTCCCTTTTGGATCAACTAAATTATAACAGGAGACTGCACAGATCAAATAGAATATATACTGCCTGAGTCATGTATTTTTTGCAGGGTTGTTCAACCAACCATTAATCAAGGCTCTCTGCTGAGTGATAGGAATACAAAAACAAAAGTAAAATGCCCCCTGCCCTCGAGGGGATTATTTCGGGAGGTAGGTGTGTGTGTGTGTGTGTGTGTGTGTGTGTATCTGGGTGGGGATGGTAGGTATAATTATCAACTATGTGTGTGTGTTTGTGTAACAATACACAAAATATATACAAAGTAACTGTAGGAAGGAAAGAAGCACTAGCAGGTGAAGAGATCAAGACAGACAAGATTTGGAGGAGGCTAGAGATGCTCAGAGTTGAAATTGAAGATGAAAAGACATTACATTTTAGATGTGAGGGTAGATTACAAAAGATATGGAGACAGGTCATCTAAGGTTTGTGTGTGGAAAATAGCATGAAAACCAGTTAGGCTGGCCCACAGAATGTAGGAAGGGAAGCAAAGTGTAAAAAACCTGGACAGGTAATATAGAACCTATGAAGGTTGACTGCTTTATTCAATAAACCAGGACAAAAGCTTTTCTAGGTATATAAAAAAGATTTGCTGCTCAAATAAACCTGAAATGGTGGCATATCATGCAGTTTCAACAAGGGTCCTTAACTTTCTTTTAATCATGGAGCCTTTTGACAGTTAGTGAAACCCATGGAACCCTTCTCAGAATAATGTTTTTAATGAACAAAATAAAATACACCGTATCACAAAAAAAAAAACCCACACACAATTATATTGAAATATAGTTTCCAAAATATTTTTCAAAAAAACATGTGTACAAGCTCCCTGAAATCTATACTTAAGGGGTCCAAGGACTCCAGGTTAAGAATCCCTATTGACAGGGAAAGATAATGCGGAATGTTGGAGGGGATGTGGGAAAACAGGGACACTAATCCATTAATGGTGGAATTGAGAATACATCCAGCCATTCTGGAGAGCAATTTGGAACTATACCCAAAAAGTTGTCAAACTGTGCATACCCTTTGATCCAGCAGTGTTACTACTGGGCTTATACCCCAAAGAGATACTAAAGAAGGAAAAGGGACCTATATGTGCAAGAATGTTTGAGACAGCCCTCTGGTAGCCAGAAACTGGAAACTGAGTGGATGTCCATCAGTTGGAGAATGGCTGAATAAATTGTGGTATATGAATATTATGGAATATTATTTTTCGGTAAGAAATGACCAACAGGATGATTTCAGAAAGACTTACACGAACTGATACTGAGTGAAATGAGCAGGACCAGGAGATCATTATATACTTCAACAACAATACTATATGATGATCAATTCTGATGGAAGTGACCCTCTTCAACAATGAGATGAACCAAATCAATTCCAATGGAGCAGTAATGAACTGAACCAGCTATGCCCAGCAAAAAAACTCTGGGAGATGACTAAGAACCATTACATTGAATTCCCAATCCCTATATTTTTGCCTGCCTGCATTTTTTATTTCCTTCACAGGCTAATTGTACAATATATCAGAGTCCAATTCTTTTTATACAGCAAAATAACGTTTTGGGCATGTATACTTATTTTGTATTTAATTTATACTTTAATATATTCAACATGTATTGGTCATCCTGCCATCTAGAGGAGGGGGTGGGGGGAAGGAGAGGAAAAATTGGAACAAAAGGTTTGGCAGTTGTCAATGCTGCAAAATTACCCGTGCATATAACTTGTAAATAAAAAACTATTAAAAATTTAAATAAATAAATTCTAAGATGCTTAGGGGAAAAAAAAGAATCCCTATTCTAGAATGAAATTCAAATAATAATGTTCATAAATCCCAAAGATAACAAAACAGTGATGTATTGTTTTTAGAAAAGTATCTAGTTTATTTAAACTATTTGAACAATTTTATCATAAAAGTTAAAAAGAAAAAAATCCATTTTCATAGGACATTTGGTAAGATTCAACATCTAATTAGTTAGAAATCATCTTCTCCTTTAAAAAATGAGAAATCCAAAAGTTTGGTATCTTGCTTGTTCCTAAGCATCAATGAACATTGAGAATCTATTTTACATTTGCATTGAAAAACAAATCCTGTTTCTCTATATTAATGTATTTCAAAAATACATTTTGTAGGGGTCATAGAGTTTTTGTTGTTTTGAGTTTGAGGTTGTTGAATTTAGAATTGTTCTTTTTTCCAAATAGTATATGATACTGCTCTTGTTTTGTCATCATGAACCTTTTAAAAACTGTGGTTACCATGGAAAGCTCAACTATAAACTCTCCGGCTTTTGAGGATTAAAAGGTGAACCTTAACATTGAATTAATCTAGTTTGTTTTGTATTTAGTAAGATGATTATTTATGCTGTGTGTGAGGCAATTGCTCAGGCATCTCAGTTCTTTTGTATAAAGATAATGTATGTAAGGGCATATAAATAGGAATCTGGATATATGTGAGAAACTGAAAACTCCAGAGAGTTTACTTTAATATAAGCTAGGTGTTTTTCTCCATTGTGTTTTCTTTTGGGGGGAGAAGTGGGAGGCAGTATGTCACTTTTTTCTATGAATGTTTTTCATCCTTTCTTAAGAATATGAAACTGTTCTGAAGAGTTTGAATTGTGTAGCATTTTATATATTTATAAAACTTTAATGAAATTTCCCTATACAGGCTATTCCTCAGTTTAAACTATTCTGGAGTGAAAGAAATATAAGCTACATTTATAAATGGGGACTGGAAAAAAATATCATTTTTCCTTCCTATTTTAACAATCATGTGACCATAATATCATTTGAACTATGATTTACTAGTTAACACAATTCCAAATATAACAAACTTAATTTCTGACCCACTGTGTTTTAATTATATCAACATGGTCAGAGTACAATTCTTAGCACAGATTATAGTCATAGTATCAAGAATTTATCAAAAATATTTACTGACCTTGGAACAAAGGTTATTCTAGTTAAAATCAACTGACAGTTTATACACAAAGGAGATTGATTAAATACAAAGAGATGAAGATCAGAGGGCAATAATATGACTTGCATTATATTACCAAATTTAGTAAGTGATTTTTAACAGAAAATGATACAATCATGAACAATAATAACCTTTGTAGCAAAAGGTCTAAGATGGTGGGTTTTTCTGAAAAAAAAAAAAATAAGGTTAAATCAGGACTTTTGAGAACATGGATTTCTTAGAATCTTAATTTTTCCTCATTATGGATGGTTTTTTTCCTTCACTGATAAAGATTAAACCCCTGTTATACCTTAGGAATCTGGGACCGCTAAGTGGCTTAGAAGATATTTAGCAGCAAAGAGGATAAATAAGGAATGCTATTTGATTTGATGACAACAAAGTACTATTTCCACAATATTTGATATTAAAACTTCCAAAAAGAATAATGAAGTACTTTTTGGTTATTTAATGAATAGCAAGTTTATTTTATGATGACAATTTAAAAGATTTAATGATGACTTTTTCACCCAAGAGATTTTTATATGACCCCAAGTATATAGGTATATAAATTAAGTATATAAATCAAGCATTTATTGATAATAAACATAAAGAAATTTATCTTACAACAATTCTTTGGTATACATACAATTTTACCATTTAGTAAAGATGAAAACAAATCTGCATACTAATGAGATAGATGTGATTTTTTTTTACATAGAGAACTAAATCTTGGCCGCATATTTGATACTGTAGGATCTAAAGCATCTTCAACATTTTTTCAGAGTTGATTGGTATTTTGATATTTTGCAGCTCCCACATTTAGTTGTGTGGTTCCATATGAGATTGTGACCCACAGTTTAAGAAGCTTTGATTACATCTAACTCCTTTATTTTACAGATAAGGAAATTAAGGCACAGAGATGATAAATGATTTTCTCAGAAAGTAGGAGAGTGAGCATGAGAATGCAGTTCATACAGGCTATTCTGAACCTGTTAACCATGTTAGTGAGAACATTTATGCCACAGAAATTAGCAAGTACAATAAATCAGAGCTTGATTTATTACTTTGCTGATTAGACTTAAGAAAGCGATAAAGAAAATATTAATAATGCAGATTAAACTTTAAAGTATATCCTATATACATTCTTCTCCTTCTCCACTCTCCCAAAGCTTTGTTATCATTTAGCAACCCAAAGCTGCTTAATTTTCAATCTAATATTCCATGAAAGACTACATAAATGCAAGGTATTTGATCTGCTCATGGTATTATAAAGAATTGTTTAGCTATCTAGTGATTTCAGGAATAAGAATATTTAAATTGTTGTCTCAAATACAGTGCCTTATTTCAGACCAATAAATGATGATGTGATCAATGATGATAATAATTTTTATTTTTATTTAATACACCAGGGGAGACATGATCTTACTAGTGTGGATCACCCTCCAATAGCACAAATGATTACCTATCCTTCACTTTTTATGAAAAGGGAATCAACATTTATCATAAATAATAATGGTAACATAAACTAGCCATTCAAAAAGAGAAAATGTTTCCAAAGGCAGGAGTTGTTAGGTTGCTCTTATAAAGACTAAAGACATGATGAAGACTCATAATTATGAGATACATGTGAGTAATGAAAGCTATATACAATGGTTTTCTTAGCTGTCACATATTAAAATCAAGGAAAATTCAATATCATGCTTTTTGAAGTTTTTTAAATTTTAAAAGGAAGCAGAAAGTAGAGAAAGCTAATACCATGGACCTATTACCCCTCGGCTGTATTCTTTATATTTGTATAGCTTATGCAGTACACATGATAAGAAGAAACAATTTGGTGCCCAAAGAATCAATAGCATAGATCCCAAAGGTGACTTTAAACAAGAGACAGAGGAAAGAGGAGTGGCTTCAACAACTGTCTGTCTCCTGCAGTATTATGAGGCAAATAGGAAGGCAACTTGGTAAGAGAAAGTGACAGTTTGGTTCTGGTTTGATTATAATTAGCTAAGAGACCTTGGGCAGATTACTTTCCCTCTAAGTATATGTTTATTCATTTGGAAATTTAGGGAAGCTTCATTGACCATATGATTTAATATTTTTAGGCTCTTGACCATATGATTTAATCTTTTTAGGCTCCAATATTCTGTCTTTGGATGTTTTATAAACCATTCTGGCTCTGTGAGGTGAGGTATGCCCATCATCCTTGCTACTGAGGAGGATGAGACGTGTGTACCACTTGAGCTTGTGGGTTCTGACTTGCAGACTTTAGATAATTGAGTATCTGAACTAAGCCTGACACCATCAAGGTGAACTCAGGAAGGGAGGGACAGAGCACAAAACTGACAAGAAAGGGCAAACTCATCTAACTCAGAAAAGGAGGATAAAGACTCCAATCTGATCTGTAAATGGCTGCTACACTGGCTACTGACTAGTACTACTACTACAAAGATCTGTTCGCCAAATACAAACAATAAATAAACAAAAGAAACAAAAAATCCAACCACCCATTCATTTCATCTATGTTTATAGCAAGGGTGTGCAGATAAAAATTTAACAACAGGCTGGTAAAAGGGAAATATATGCAACACATACTTTTAAATTTAATCTGCACTATTAAAATGTTCTCCACTACTTTTTTTTTTTAACTCCATAAACAATCAACAAAACAAAAAATCAGGTCCTGATCTGTGGCTTTTGCCTATTTCGGAGATGTAAATGCTCCCACAGAAAAATATAACTATCAATCAGCTCTGGAAAGTCCAACACACTCATAGATCTTTTAAGATGACTGGAGGGAACTGAAAGCTTGCTAGTCAAGTTTACAGGTGAAAGTAAGCAATTAAATGAAAAATTTTTCAAGGAACTTTATTAGAGATACTTTTAGGTACACTGCAGTTACTTAAGTAGCCAGGTTTTTCTGATTGTATAGATAGCACAGTAGTTGGTAGTGTTGTTGGTTTTTTGTTTGGTTAACTTGGTTTGTTTTGTTTTGTTTTAAACATACTCTTTGCAACCAACCAGGAACATAATGAGCCTGCTATACTGTGGAATTGTGAGGGTTAAAGATCAAGTTAAACTGTATTGGATGATAGACACTTTCTTTTTTTTGTAAATGGA
Organism: Sarcophilus harrisii; assembly: GCF_902635505.1. Taxonomy (NCBI): domain Eukaryota; kingdom Metazoa; phylum Chordata; class Mammalia; order Dasyuromorphia; family Dasyuridae; genus Sarcophilus; species Sarcophilus harrisii. Next base: position 494,986,714 of record NC_045426.1, on the reverse strand, counting down.
CACACAGGAGTTGAAACAGCAAAAGAAACTCCTGGAAGAGAGGTTAAGAGAGCCATTAACACCTCTCTAGCTGAAATTGTAAACAAATAAGTGAAAGATTTAACACCCTATCCCTTGTAAGCAGGTGTGGCAGCTACTTGAAAACAACAAATAGATAAGTAAAAACTTTCCAGAAAGAAAAAAAAAAATGAAAGTTCTTAAGCAGATATAGAATTTACATTATATTCAGGCATTTGCCAGCGGTGAAATTTACAGAAAATATCTTTAGGATTCCACAATAAAGGTGCTTGGTGGGAGGAAAGCAAAAGTTTAGAGATTAGCAGGAACCAGATTCTTCAAACTATTAGAATCAACAATACTTGGATTTGGCATCTTGAGAAAATAAAGGCAAAAACAGACAGTTAAGGGTGAGCATTTAGCTAAAACCATAATCATCCCCTCAGCTGTTGCCTTTATAGCAGGCAGGTTAGAATGGATCTGGATTTACCAGTATTTGGGGATTACCTATGAGTTTGTACTCTACAGTATCTGATCTAAGTGCCATCAGGATTGAGTTCTGAATTTGAATTCAAGAAAACTGGTTTCCTACCTCAGCCTCAGTTTCTTAATCTATTGAACAAGAATAGGAATGGTATATATTTTCTAGGATTGTTTTTGAGGACCAAATGATATATGTACAGTGCTTTGTAAATTTCAAAGCTTATGTAAATGCTATTTTTAAAAATTACTTTTTATTATTACAAACTTGCCAAACATTCATAAAAATCAATTGAATCAAAAAAAATGAGGACTATGTGAAACATGAGTCTCCATTAAGTACAAGTGGTTTTTTCCCCAATATAAATCAAATTTAATAGGTAGTTCCAATATTGCCCTGATTTTCTGAATCCCCTTCTAAATTTCTTTCTGCTCTCTGCTCTTTTCTTCCTTCCTTTCTTCCTTCCTTCCTTCCTTCCTTCCTTCCTTCCTTCCTTCCTTCCACACAAAGTATGCACAATCTATTGATTTGCAATTCCAAAATGATTTCCAGAATTTTTGGAACACTTCATAATCCCATCAACAATGCTTTATTAGGCTTGTCTTCCCAAAGATCCTTCAACAATTGTTATTTTCCTCTTTTGTTATCTTTGCCACTTTGATGGGAGAGATTTAACCCCAGAGTGGTTTTAATTTATATTTTCCTTATGCTAATTAGGATTGTGCTTATTATTTATTATTATACTATATATTTATATTATATATATTATACTAATAGCTTATGAAGAAATTATGAAGCTCCTACCCTAGTTATTTGTGAATGTCATCATGTGAACTATTACATTATGACTGAAAATTTTACTGTTTTTTAATCTCCCTTGCTTAAGTAATGACTTCAAAAACTGGAATAAAGTTCATATCATCAACCTGGCATATTGAACAGAACATCTAAGGTAGACTCAGGAAGGTCTAGTTCCAAATGCCACTTCTGACACTTGGCTATCTGACCATGGCAGGTAGACCATGGATCTATCTGAACCTCAATTTCTTCATCTATAAAACAAAAAGTTTGGAATGGATGGCCTCTAAGGACCTTAGAGTTCTAAATTTATGAGTCTATAATCTTGGAAGATTCTCTAAGATATCTATTATATTGAAAAGAGTTATTAAAGAAATATAGCCAAGTTGTTACTTTCTTTAGGAGCTCTTATTGTTGTTACTCAACTGTGTCCAACTTTTGTAACCCATACATCACAGCATGCCAATGCTGTTCATGAGGTTTTCTTGGCACGTATATTGGAGTGATTCCATATTTCCTTCTCCAATGGATTAAGGCAAACAGAGGTAAAATGACTTCCACAGCAGCGCGCATTACAGACACTACAAAGTGTCGGAGGATGAATTTGAACTCAGGTCTCCTGGACTCTAGATACTGGGTTCTCACCACACAACTACCCAGATGCCTCCATTTCACCTCAAATTAAAAAATAAAATAAAATAAAATACGGTGGTTGTTTACTCTGTACTAAGAAAAGCTTGTTTCCTTGGTAACTTGATAATGCAAAATTGTATTGATTAGACCTGAAATTCTACTCATGAAACTGCTTCACCAAGTTAGATTGTATATATTAGTTAAATATATATAGAATTTCTATTCTACTTTCTCAGACTTCCATTCCACCTCAATCTTAGAACAGTATGATTTTGTTTTAATACAGAATAATAGTATATTAATTTTATATACTAAATTATCTTTTAACATATCACAACTCTATATAATTTAAATATTTAAAATGAACATTAATGAATATTGTTTTGTAAAATAAGCTGCAAAAAAAACTATTAGATTTTTGTGTTGTTTTACAGAAATTCCACAATTATGATAATTTTTATACTATTTAAAAATTTTAAGTAATTGGTGAAAAAAGTATGATTTCTGGAGTTTTTAGTAGTTTATTGCTCCCTTCCACAAACTTCCTTATGCATGGTTTCTCCTCTCCTCCAAATTTACTTTTAAATAATATTCCCTCTTGAAATCTTCTTTTCCTTTTGCTTCTTTGAATTTGTACTTTACCTGGTCTTCTGCTTCACTCATAGATCTTCTATTTCCTTTACTGAATCTCTTTCCTTTTTTTGTTGTCATATATTTATTTATTTAAAAAATACCAAACTTCAAGAGATTCTTTACTCATAGCTTCAATTATCAAGTGTATACAAATGACATTTTAATTTTAACTTTTTTTATTAAAGCTTTTTAAATTTCAAATTATGCATGGATTATTTTTCAACATTAACCTTTTCAAAACCTTGTGTTCCAATTTTCCCCTCCTTATCTCCACTCCTTCACCTAGATAGCAAGTAATCCAATATATGTTATACATGGTAAAAATATATGTTAAATCCAATATATGCATACATATTTATAGAATTATTTTGCTGCATAAGAAAAATCAAATTAAAAAGAAAAAAAAGAGAATGAAAATAAAAGGTAAGCAAACAAAAACAAAAAGAATGAAAATGCTATGTGTTGATCCACACTCAGTTCCCACAGTATTCTCTCTGGGTTATACAAATAACTCTTAAAACTATACATATTTGAGGCAGCTAGATGGTGCAGTGGATAGAATGCTGGCCCTGAAATCAGGAGAACCTTAGTTCAAATCTGGTTTTAGACACTTAATAAATACGTCTTAGCTGTATGACCCTGGACAAGTCGCTTCACCCCAATTGCCTCAGGGAAAAAACATATGGCTCTATTTCAACTATAGTTTTATGTACATTTACATAACATAACATAATTTTAAAATATGGTATTTCCTGTTCTATATTTTCATACAATCACCTCAAAATATTCCAAATGGAACCCATTATAATTTACTTAACTTTATTATTTATGTCAGTGGTCAGTCTCCCAAGTTAAACAATAACAACACACACACATACACACACACACAAACACTGATTCTCCCATTTCCTTGATCCCTACTACTTATCTCTTTTTTCTTTCACTGAATATAATTTGGAGTCTCTATCATCCATTCCAGTCCTAATCCTATTTGTATAGGCTTTGGTAAACACCAAGTTTTGTAGTTTTAGCTTAGATTCTTAGACTCTTCTCCCATCTCCAATACTTTTTGCATGACAATACCATGCAAATCTTCCTAAAACCATGCAAATTTTCCTAAAACATTGTTTTCATCTGGTCATTTCCCTTATTTAAGAGGCTAAAATGACATCTAAATTTCTCTGATTAGCTTCTATGGTCTTTCATAATCTGGTTCTATTCTACTTGGTCAAAATTATTTTTTTCTGCTCTCTAAAATGCTTCTTCTACTGCAGTCCAGCAATTTGTCTCTATATATGCCATGCTTAATTCATGCTTTTGTCATTTGCTTTGCTTTTCACTTTTCTGTAATGCTCTCTCCACTTTCATCTTCTTTTTTAAATCCTGTGTCTTTCCAAGCTTTGCTCATATTTTCTCTTCATGATGCTTTCTCTACTACTTCAATTATGCCTGATTTCTCCTTTCTATAAACTAATTTTTTGGACTTAGGTAGGGTAGTAAATATTCTGCTGGATTTGAATTTGGGAAGACCCAAGTGAAAAATTCTTTCTCAGACAATTACTGTGTGACCCTAAGCAAATCTGACTTAACCTCTGACTGCCTCAGTTTCCTCACCTATAAAATGGTGTTATTAAAAGCAATTATTTCCTAGGGTTGTTGTGAGGATAAAATATTTACAAAATGTTTTGTAAATGTCAAATCACTATATAAATGCTAATTATATTATTTTGCACTTGAGTCTGTACCATACAATTGTGCATTTGGAGTTTGAAGAGATCCTAGAGATCATCATTTAGTCCAACTTCTTCATTTTACACATGTAGATACTGAGAAGTTAAGTATCCAAAGTCATACAGGTAGGAACAGGATACTAGGAAGATAAGATAATAGGTGGATTTCATCACAACTCCAAAACCATGGCTCTTTTCATTACAACTCAATTGCTGATTCTGTATTTTGCTTTGTTTCCTTATGAAAAGGCCATTATTTAAAATAATTTTGCTATGATGAGTTTTGTTTTCATTCAGTCTTAGACTTAAAGTTGGAAGGGACCTCAGAACACATCTAATCTAACCTCCTTAATTTACACATGAAGAAAGATTTTCCACTGAAGGAAGTGGAGAAGATTCTCCACTCAGGGAAGTGGAAAATCCAAGGTCACATAGGTTGTAAGCCAGAGGCAGTGTTCATATTTTAGTTTCATATTGCAAGAATCTGATTCAGGGTTAATTATTCATTGATTGTAAAGGAGGGGTAATAAATGAGCTGAGTAAAGCATAAAAAGAGAAACTAAAACCTGGCTAAAATGGTGATTAAATTATATTACTGATCGGCATTGTTCATGGTACTATTTTAATATTTGTTAAAATGAATTAAGTGTTTTAAGAGAAATCCAAAAGTTACCAACTAGTAGAGCATTTTTTCCCCCTTATCTTTCATTAGGATTTTTTTTCCCTCTGACTTTTCTTTGGACAAACTATTACCTTTCAGAAATGTAACTCCACTTCCAAGCAAAATATTCTTGGGTGGTTGCAGAGTTGGGGGAAAGAAGAGGGGAGATTGGACCTGTTTAGAGAGTTGCCATGGGCACTGACAATGATTTCCATGGTCAGTCAGGTCTTCCTGATATCAACATCCAGCTCAAATCTACCCCATTTGCCTCAGTTTCCTCATCAGCAGAATGACTCGAAGAAGAAAATGGCAATCCACTCCAGTTTCCTTGCAAAGAAAATCCCAAATGGCTTCACAAAGAGCTGGACATGACTGAAAAATGACTGAACAAAATTATCATCTGTACACCCTTGAAAGAGCACTAGACTGAGTATCAGGAGTTTTAGTTTATATTCTGAGTAACCATGGGCAAGTTACCTCTGATTCTTAGTTTCCTCTTCCATAAAATGAAGATTTTACAGCCTATAATAGTCACCACACAGTTGTATTGTGAGGCTCAAATGAAATAATATACACATTGTACTTTGATGACTTTAGAGCACCCTGGCCCTGTGGAGAATCATGGATTGTTGTCAGAATACCTGAGATTACATGCCACCTTTGCCACTTGTTACCTATGTATGCCCCAACCTATCATTTAATTTCTCTAGGTCTTAATTTCCTTATCTGAAAAAGGAGAATATGGAAATACATGCTTCTAAATCTATGATTCTGTGACAGTTATTATTATTATTATTATTATACAAAACAGTTATTATTATTAGCTGTATAAGTCCAGTTACTTAACTTTGGTGGGCCCCAACTTTCCCATCTGTAAAATGTGATGTTCTATCACAAATCTTGCTACCTTCAAACGGCTGTTGTGAGATTCAAATGGGATACTAGATCAAAAAATATTTTGTAAACTGTAAATAAAAGTTTTTATTATCATGGGTTAAAGTTTCAACTACAGCTAGGTGGCATAGTGGTTAAGAGTGTCAGTTTTGGAGTTGGGGAAAACTTGAAATAAAATCCCAGTCTCAGGTACTTACCAGCTGGGTAATCTTGGACAAGTCACTTAACCTGTCTGCCTCAGTTTTCTCATCTGTAAATAGGAATCATAATAATTCTTATCCCACAGGGTTATTACAAGGATCAAAGAATGAGATAATTTGTAAATAACTTTGCAAAAGTAAAAGTGCTGCATAAATGCTGGTGATTATGATGATGATGATGATTTTTAATATAATCTCTTCTTGTTAAAAGTTGTCTAGTGAATTTCTAAGAATTATTAGTCTAGAGAGAATTATTAGTCTAGCTAACTCCAAAATGTTTTTACTTTTAGGAAGTCAAGAAGTTGAAGTTTTTAAATAAATTAAAATATTTTGCATTTACTAAAATGAAATTTTTCTTATTCCCTAGTGTTTAGAATATACACAAGCACAAGTATATCATTTTAAGGTTACTGTGAAAGGGAAAGAGACGGGAACCTATCTCTTTGTTTAGTCTTTGTAAACTGATCTGCCAAGGCCTGTTATATCAAACTCAAAAGAAATTTTCTAAGTTATTGTTACACTAGAATTCTTTTGTATTGCATAGGGAGAGGGTCTCAACCAGTTAAGTTTCATAGGTATCTGGAACTCCTAGCCCAGGAGTATCAATCAATGGGGGATATAATTTTCTCAGCAATTTAATAGTCTTAGACTACTTAGAAAAGTGTTGTTTGTTGAGGCTTGGGGAAAAAAAATGTATTTATATTTTATTACTTTTGTTGTAGTAGGATTTGATCTGTTTTTTACTTAGAGTTAGGATACTGTTGTATAGGGTGATGGAAAGACAAAAGGGAGGGGAGAATTATGGGAATCAAGGTGAAGGGATAAAGGAAGGGGGAAGAGACACGAATAAAGAATATTGACAAAAAACTTAGATCTCCCACTCTTTTGGAACTCTAAGGTGAAACTCCATTTTCCAACACCTTGTTAAATCAGGAAGTCATTATTTTTAAGTTGTTATGCTTAAGAATAATTTTTAAGCCTTCCGAAGATGGAAAGGACAGAAATTCTCATCATGAACTCTAAGGTGAAACTCTCCATTTTTCCAACACCTTGTTAAATCAGGAAGTCATTATTTTTAAGTTGTTATGCTTAAGAATAATTTTTAAGCCTTCCGAAGATGGAAAGGACAGAAATTCCCATGGACAAAAATAAAATTATGCTTTTCTACTCAGGACTTTCTACTCTCATCACATTAGAAATTTAAGTTAAAAAAAGCCACTGCTCTCCTGGAATTTATCTTCTAAGATAAATAATATTCAACTCGACCAAATACAGTCTTTTAAAGAAAAGCTAAAAACAAGAAATCACACAAATAAAATCGAAAAAGGGGTGGGCAGAACCTTTAAATCGTAAATGTAAAATTCGGGTGTTTTATTTTTAGCATTTTGGAGGGGGAAATCTTGTCTGTCTTTGTTTCTTTTCTGTGTATGCCTAACAACTATTCCATTTTATAAATCAGTTGAACTGATTTCTTTTTCAATCTTTGAACTTTCTGTCAAAGTTCCTAGAATACAGTAATAATACAACTGATATTTAGTCAAGTTACCGAACATTCTTAACCTCACTTTTCACCAGTACACACAAAGGAAACCAGCTATCCCGAATGATTCTTGATAACTCTGTCCAAGAGGAAGTACAAAGAGGAAGTCAATCTGAGAGCCGGACAAGACCGGAATAATTTCACCAGAACAAGACACAATATTCATAGAAGGTCGGAGCTGGAAGACACCCAGCATGTGTTTGTAAGCTTTTTTTGTGTGTCACGGACCGCTTTGACAGTCTGGAGAAGCCTATGAATCCTTTCTCAGAATATTTTCAGATGTATAAAAGACACGGACTACAAAGGAAAGCAATGATAATGAAAAGTTTTAAAAACAAGCTCACAACACACACTCCGAGTTTCCGTTTCTGAGTTCCACGGATTCTATCTCCCTCCTGCAACAGGGAGGAAACGGAGGGAGTTTCAGTGACTTGACCAAGGGCACACAGATGGTCGAGCTCAGTTCCTCTAACTCCTAATTCGTAGCCGATTTCTCCGGACTGCGAAAGCAATAAGGAGCCAGGGAAGTAAAGGGAGAATGGGGCTCAAGCCCCTGCACTCTTCGACCCCTGATGGGGCTAGATCTCCGCCCAGGCCCCTTCTGGCGGAAAGCCCTGCGCCCTGTCCTATAACCTTGGACGACCTTGAGGTGTCTCGGGACATCTCCCGGAGCCCGCACTTTCCGGGAGCGCCTGAGGAGAATTAGAAGTTCCCGGGCAGGCGGCACGCGGCCACGCCACGGAGGGAGCCTCGCGCGAGCGCGAGACCCCGGGAAAGGCCGGGCGGGCCCGTGCTGGGGGTGCGAGAGGCGTTCTCTCCGGACTCATTCGCGCGCTGCGGGAGGGCGGACGGGCTCTGGGGAAACGCAGGCCGAGCACGCCGACGATAACGCCCATCTGCCTCATCCGGCTGGGCTGAGAATTTTAGTCTCGCGGACAAAGGATGGAAAAGCTTTGGGCTGAAGCGCAGGATGTTCTGGATGCACTGACTTCCATAAACAAACTCCCTCCACCCACCCCGCCGCGACGCAGAGCTCCGGCCCCGAACCACGAAGTCGCCCTACGAGGGCGAGGGAGGGGCTAATCCGGTCGCCTCCTTAATTTCCTCGCGGCTGCTTGAGTGGCTCGGTCCGTCTCTATGGGTGCACTAGTGGGGGGCGGGGAAAGGGGGAGCCGGAGAAGCGCCTCCTTTGCCTGGGCTCTCTATTCATCCCCCCGGGAATCCGCCCCGGCCCCCGCCGCCATGTTTGATCGGGATGTGTGACACGGTTTGGGCCGAGGCCAGCCTAGGGGATTGCAGGGTGGGGCTGCCCAACGGCCCCTACCCCTGGGGAGGGAAGAGAGAGGCGCGTGACCCCAGCCGCTGAGAGGGCTCTAGTGGGGGGGGGGGTGTCCCCGCGCCGCCGCTGGGGGCCGGAAGGTGGGGGATACGAGAGCAGGGTGGGGAGGTGCGAGTTCCGGTGTCCTCGGGACTGACTCCCTCCCTCCCTCGCCCGCGCAGGTAGCCGCAACGGCCGAGGAGGAGGAGGAGGAGGAGGAGGGGCGGGAGGAGAGTAAGAGAGGCGGAGCCGAACGAGAGGGGAGGAGAGAAGAGGTGGAGAGTGAGTGCCAGGGGTGGGGGGAGCCCGGGAATTCCCTCCTCCGAGAAGTAAGGAGTCTAGGGCTGGTGGCTGCTGCCGTCGACAGGCGCTCACGGAGGTGGAGGAGGCGGTGAGGGCGGCGGAGGGAGAGGGAGGTCCCGCTGGCCGCCCGGATCCCGCGGCTCTCGCCTACCTCCGTTTTCCCTCCCCTCCACCTTCCAACCGAAGCTGCTCCCACCTCAACCGACACTCATGTGAGCGGGCCGAAAGCAGGTAAGACCCGGCAGTCCCCCCCACCCCCCCGCCTCACCCCTCCTCGCTGCGCTCCCCAGGAAAGAAGTCGCCCGAGCCCTGAGAGCGCTAGGCCCCAGCAGCTCTCGGAGGCCGCCTCCTCCCCCCTCTCCCTGGAAGCGCCCCCCTCCTCGCTTCGGGCTTCGCGTCGGGAAGTTGGGGAGAAACTTATCTCTCCCGGGAGTACCCCTTCCCGGGTCTGGGCTGGGGGGGAGGGGCCGCTCCGCGCTCTGGCCGCTCCCCCGCCGCTCTCCCCTCCCCCAGCGGGTGTGTCTCGCTTCCTTCCAGGTAGACCGGGTCCCCCTCCCTCCTCGGCGCCCGCCAGGTTGGGGCTGAGAGCCTGGTCTTTGGCTGTTAGTACCCTCGGAGCGATGTAGCCCTTTAGTCCTCCTGGTGCCCGGCGCTGCCAACCTTGCTGGGAGGGGAGGGCATTTACGCGGCGCCCCTTCCCACCGAGGTCCGGCCAGCGGGGGAAGCGGCGCTCCTGCCTGACTCCCGCGATCGGGGACCTGTCTGTTGGCTGATGCTTAGTGACAACTGCGCCGGGCTTGGGGCGAGCCTCTCCCTTTACTGGGGTTGATTGAAAACCGCAGCGTGCAAAAGTTTTCCTTTGTTTTGGGCTGGGGGGTTGTCATTCAGGAACCAGTTTTCCCTTACTGTTCGCAGTTACATTTTCATTTCCCAGGGGGAGTTGAAAACTTCGCATGTTTTGTTTTCTTTTCGTTCATTGTATCCAGGGCGTGCTTTATGGGAGTGGGGGCGGGTGATGTTTTAAGATGATATTCGGAGATTGTGTGCTTCCCCCTCTCCCCCCATTCTCTTTTTAAAGTTTTGGCCCTTTTAGGTTCTAATCGCTTTGGTTGTATAGGGATCGGAATATAGCGCAGCTTGGTTCTTGGTTGAATGATCATTTATGAATAATTAATGCAAAAAATAAAACCCCATTTGAACACTATTTTTGAATTAATGAACTCAGGATCTGAGAGGGTAGGTTTCTAACCGTAAATGTAATTCCAAGCCCTTCTGCTTTATGCATTATTTTGGCTGAATGCCACGGTTTAGGTGGCATTCTTGAGGACTGGAACGGGTTTCTCTCTCCCCTTATGCACAGCCCGGTTTAATGTTCATGGAATGTATATATAGTCCTAGACACTTATAAATGTTATATAGTAATGATAGGTATTATGAGAGCTGATATTTTTGTCGGCATTGAAATACATTACATTGATGCATCTCTCTGGATATTTACTGAAGTAGAACAGTAGTGATAAGTATTTTAGTCTGGTTTCTTAAGCATTTGGAATGTTACCTAGATCATCTATAATATTCCTGTACTAAGATTCTCTTATTTATAAGCCAGATTGGTAAAGAAAGTTCAGACACCTGTCATGTTAAAAGATTCAAGAAAAAGAAATGTTTTTGAAGTTTACTGCATTTTTGTTTTTGACCATTGGAAAAGGAAATTTCTTAAACCAATCAACAACCTGGAAAAAGGTTTTCTTTGGATTGATTCTATACCTGTGAAATTTTCCCCCACTTTTCCCCCAGGGAAAAAGAGAAGTTGGACCTATAACAAAAGTAGATCTTTGGCCACAATTGCCATGATATTATAACACAGCTTTTATTTTGCACAGTGTTTCTGCTGACTTCATAAACCACAAATTGACTCCTTTCTGCTCAAAAGTAGACAATTCCTGAAGTGAAATTACAGCTTTGGCGTCTCTTTTTGGGATAGGTGGAATTTGTCTTATGGCTGAAATATATACTAGTGTAAGATTGAAAGGAGTTTATTAGTTATCTAGCAGAATGAACACTGTAATGCGATCAAGTCTCCTTCATATCTGTAATATTGAAAGGATTTATGCTGGAATAATCTAAAACTAGTATGTTTTAACTGAAACATTAATACCTCACCTTTGGGAGGAAAATTTTGATTAGTCTTTCAAAGTATGAGTAATTTTAAACAATAGTATTTCATTAATATATATGATTTATTGCATGATAAAAAAAAGTTAGTTTAGAACTCATACTGACATCTGTTTCAGTGATTTGTACACATGTTGGTACTCCTAGTGGTGAGGGGAAAAGTTAGTTGATATCTATGCAATAGAAGGATCATCTATGCATATTTTTGTATCCACACACATGTGAAATATGCAATTAAAATTGGAAAGCTTTGAAATCTAGTAGTTTTCTTTAAAATGGAATTCTTTCAAGGATACTCCAAGGACATGAACCAGATTAATTAACACAGGTGTTTTCTTGACAGAAATAAGGAGGTCTTTTTCAATTCTAAGATCCTGTAATTCATTTTTGAGCTGCTGGAATTAGCTATGATCACTTACTTAACCCTTTTCTACAGCTATTCAGTTCATTGATAGTTATTTAAAAGAAAAAAACTCAACAACAATAACTAAAAGTTATGAAATAGTTGAAAAGAGAAAAAAATAAACTGATAAAGCTGAAAAAAATTAAATTCTTCCTTATAGATTTTAAGCTGTTCAGAGCATCTAATTCAACCTTTACACCATCCCATTGTACAGAGAAGAAAACTGTACCAAAGTCAAATTCTTTTAATAAGGGGGAGGAGTCAAGATTAATCTTAGGATCCTCTGATTCCAAATCTAGTGCTCTTTTAAAAGGTCATGAAATAAAGGCAAGTTCTCAAAATTTTGTCTTATGTACCTAATACTGTTCAAGTTACTTGTATGTTTAATTTTCTATAAATAAATATATATATGCCTCTACAACATGTTTTTGAGAACAAAGATGGTGTTTTATTGTCTTATTTTTGTATCTCTTCATTGTAGCCATAACAATATCATATACATAAGAAGTACTTAATCAGTATTTGTTGAATGAAAAATATCTTAACTATAGTTTCTAATTAAACTTTCATTTTCACAGAATACTGTCATTTTTTAAATTAAAGTTTTCTTGACGTTTATACTATTGGAGTTAAGGGATTTTCTTTTTTCCATTTTTCTCTTTTAACAGCTTTTTTTGCTTTTCAAAAAACAAGCATAACCATTATCTGTTTTTCTTTAGTCCTAATTTTAAATGTTTGTGTATATATTAACATAGGTCTTACACTAATTTTTAAAACCCTGGGTTATGTCACAAAAGCAAACAACTGTAGAATGGGGCAACTCCAGAAAATTTGAGAGAAATTGCATTTGACTATTGATACATAAGTTGCTTCTAGGAAATTATCAAATTTTCCTTATAAATATGTGACATACGTAATTCTCAGCATAAAAGAATGGGAATATGTATGGGTGGTATGGTTGTCAAATTCTCATCTTCCAAATGAAATCGAAATCATTTCATGTGAACAAGGTTGCTGTTTGGGACTTATTTAATAACTTCTTATAATAGAAAATGTAAATAGATGGTTTACTAAATCTAGTACTCTTTTTTTTTATTATTATTATATCTTTTTATTTACAAGACATATATGCATGGGTAATTTTTTCAGCATTGACCTTGGCAAAACCTTCTGTTCCAACTTTTCCCCTCCTTCCCTCCACCCCCTCCCCTAGATATCAGGTAGACCAATACATGTTAAATATAGTAAAGTATATGTTAAATGCAATATATGTATACATATTTATACAGTTATCTTGCTGTACAAGAAAAATCGGATTTAGAAAGAAGGTAAAAATAACCGGAAAAGGAAAACAAAAATGCAAGCAAACAATAACAGGAGGACTGGAGATGCTATGTTGTGATCCACACTCATTTCCCAGCACTTTTTCTGGGTGTAGCTGGTTCTCTTCATTATTGAACAATTGGAATTGTAAATCTAATACTCTTAACTAAATTTATATTACTTCATTGATTTCACATCAATTCATACTTGAAAAATTCAATCTATTCATAATTTGGACATAATTCAAATCTTTAAAATAACCAAATTAATTTGTTTTGTATATATACTCCCCTCGTATGTAATGTATTTTATCCTTCTTAGCATGGAGAGACCATGTATATTTTATTTCATTTGTATAGTGCACACCACCATTTTCTTTGGAATGTTTAATAAATGTTGGTCTTTAGCATTATAATTATCCTTCATTTATGTAGATTTGAAATTTGGCTTAGCAGAATTTATAAATAGCCTCATAAATAAATTGTGGTTGAGTTGTAAAATTCCTTTGCCCTAAGTGCCATTTGCCTTGTCCCTCCTAGATCCACCTGAATTTGAAGGGCTGAGGCAAATGATCAAATGATCCTGTGCTTCATCCCTTCCCTATTTCTTTTCTTCTTTGGAAGGTTTTTTTTTTTGTTTGTTTTTTTTGTTTTTTTAATCTTTGACTTTCAGTTAATTTGTTTGTGTCATTTTTGCAGTGTGTATCAAATTTGAAGTATTATTTGCCCCCTTTTCCCTGTCAGCTGCTCTAGGATTGGAGGTCTTTGGTTCAGCTGCAGCTGCTGGGTGACTGTGACATTATCTACCTTCTGATATAGCTCAGAGGAAGAGTTTGTTAACAAGAGAAGCTTTAAAAGAAGCAGAAGGGAAAAGGAAATAACTAGTGTTGGAGCTAGTATTGTTTTAATTTTTGTATGCCAGAAAATTTTAGTTACAAAGTCAGTGCTGCTGCTTTAGGATATCAAATTTATTTTTTAGATTTTTTTTTTATAATGAATCTAACAAACAAGAACATTTCAGTATACAAAGAATAAAAAATAAGATTGTATATGAAAACCAAACTTGTTAAGAAGTAACATTAAATTTGTAGTAATGGTATGAATGGATCTCCTTGTTCTGTTCACTTCCCTTTGCATACAAGTCTTCGAATGTTTCTCTGAATCCATTTTTTAAAAAAATAAAACAATATTCGATTACATTCATTTACCTTAATTTCTTCTTCCATTTCCCACTTGATGGGCACTAATAATAAAAGATGTTGCTGCTTGCAAAAGTATTTTTGTGCTTATGGACTTCTGTTTTCCAAAAAAAACCCCTCTGGTTTTGACTTTTTGAGATATATACCTTATAATGGTATCCTTGGGTCAAGGATTAGTCACAACTAAAGTTACTTTTTTGGATTAGTTACCAAATTACTTTCCAGAATGATTGGAATTCAGTAGTTCCATCATCAGTGTATTTCTCTTTCCACTGTGTCCTTCCATTAGACTTGGAGCTATTGCCCTTTTCTTTTGTTATTTTTGCCTAAAAAGCTATAGGACTTCAAGGTCATTTTTAATTAGCATTTCCCTTATCAATTATTTAGAAAAATAATTAAACTTTTGGATTACAGGGTAAGATAGATGCCTGTAGGATGCATGTGAGGCACAAGTAAATTGAATGTTGAGGCCTAGGAGTAAAATGACTCATGGATCATTCCTAATACTCTTTTTCTCCTCTTCCCCTCACACCCTACTCAAACACCCTTATTCCTTTCTGGTTAAGATGCATGCTTCAAGTTAGATTATAATTTCTTTATTTTCCATCTCCCATTCTTGGGAACACACTCCCTTCTTACTGAAATGACTAGTTTTTAGGTTTCCTTCTTGTTAGTGAGGGTCTTTTTGGTGTTTTGTTTTGTTTGGCGAGGCAATTGGGATTAAGTGTCTTGAGGCCAGGTTTGATGTAGGTCTTCTTGAAGACTGTGCGGAGTGCAGTGTTATTAGAGTACAGAAAAATATTAGAATATCTATTTGCTTATTTTTAATATACAGATCGACATTCCTCCTTTTCAATCTCTTTGAGCACTTTAAAGTATTGCAATTTGCACGTGCCTAGTTAAGGAAATTTGTGGGTTATGTTCTTTAGTTTTAACATTATTAATGCTGAAAAAATGCATACATGGCCTAAAAAGATAACTTCAAAGAAGCTGTGGATTAAGGATAATTCTAATTATGAGGTTAAAAAAAAATCTGGCAAGAAAGCAGCCAAAAAAGTTTAAAATATTTAAAAACTAAATTTTTCATGTTACCAATAAAAAGTCATATCTCTTCTCTTGAATTGGCCAATGACTTAGGAAGGTATTTTAATTCCAGGTTCCATATCTAACATAGACTGGCTGTGTGACCCTAAACCAGTCCTTTAACCAGCCTCTCAGTGCTTTAATCATTTCTCTAAGACTATAAATTAGAAAGAAGGATACTTTCTGCATTGGTAGAGCAAGTTCTTAATTTAGGTGCATTGGTAGAGCAAGTTCCTTATATAGAAGCTCCCAAGTAGAAGTCATAGGTTCTTCTTCCCCTCCCCCCCAAAAAAATCTGTACACTTTTTTTTTAATGTAAAAAGAACTTTCTAATCTATATGAAAATCTTCTAGGTGAACAGTTTAAGTGGCTTTTGAACTCCTTTGCTAAAAAT
Source organism: Sarcophilus harrisii (assembly GCF_902635505.1). Lineage (NCBI taxonomy): Eukaryota > Metazoa > Chordata > Mammalia > Dasyuromorphia > Dasyuridae > Sarcophilus > Sarcophilus harrisii. The sequence goes on along the minus strand of NC_045426.1, from coordinate 494,970,950 downwards.
ATATACATCTTCCACTTATAGTGCAAATACTACAACTGATTGATTTCAAGAACTGTAACAATACACAGGCCAAATTGAAACAAACCTTTGCAGGATTGATGGATAAGATTGGCATTCTTAAATTTGGAACTATAAATGCTGATTAAGTATTTTTTGAAACTTTTTGATAATCCTACAGAATTGACTCAACACATTTTATAAACTGACAAGAATTAAAAACAAGTATGAAACAAACTGAACTTAATCAGACTTTTGAATTCTGTATCATAAACCAAGATTTAAAAAAATCAAATATTTAATCATAATTGCTTTCACTAAAATATATTTGCCTATTGGAATATATCAACAAAATAAGACAAACATTTGCCCTACTGTTAAAAAAAATGTTTTAAAATGCTATTTTACTTTTAGTCCATTCTTTGTTAGTTTTCTTTGTGTAAGTTTCATGATATTGATATATAATTGTTAGTAACAGTCCAATTGATTGTATAGTAATGTATACATATATATATATTTATAAATAAATGAATATGTATCAGGTGCGTGCTTGTAAATTTTTTTATTGTAATATTTGAATAAATTTGGAGTCTGGTAACTTTAGAGAGCGGTGTTGCTTTGCTATGTGGACTCCACAAAGTTCAGAGATCAGAATTCTAGTAGTCAGATAATTTTTCCCAACTTCATCCAAAAATTGGAATTCTCCAAGAGATAGTTCCATTGCCCATCCTGATAGAAATTCCAGCTCTCCTGTATCCAAATGTTCAAACTCTGATCATAGCCTTTCCCTTCTCTTTACTCTCACACACTCATTTGTTAAATTTTACATATTGTTAGAAGAGAAAAACTTGTATACCAATATGTAGTAAAAATAATTATCAGCTAGTAGAATGTAAGCTTCTTTAGAACAATAATTTTGGAGTTTTTGCATTCTTGCTAGGCACTGAAAATATTCATTCTAAATTCTGTCTTTTAAGTGCTTAATAAATACTCTACAGTTAAAACTGGGATTAGAGGAAATGATCATCATTTCCTTATGGAATGATACTATTTGACCAACTCCAGACTCTGCCATTGGAAAACTGATACTTCTAAAATGATACTGCTATTAATATTTTAAGTGTAGCATCCTCAGTGTGTGAATGTACTAAGTCAACTTAATTATCAGTTCAACTTATTTTTCTTAGTAAAACTTTTTCCTACTGTGATTTTCTATACATACATACCACAACTCTTTTGGTTAAATCTATCCAGAGACAGTGACCACTTAAGCTTGAAGCTAGAGCAAGTAGTGTTGAGAGGGGAGTGATATTGATTCTGTTAGACCCAAAAGGAAGAAAGGGAACAGATGATAATGTCATACTTGTTGGTGTGTGGTACATTGACATCATCATAGGCATGTTTTATGTATGTCTTTTATGATATGACTTTTTAGAATAAGCATAATATTTAAATTTTAAGGTAGACATGTTTTTATAAAATATGTAGATCTAAAATATTGTCTAGGTTTGTATAGAATGAGTTGGCAAAACATTTTGAGACTTGGGGGAGTTGTGAATCTAGGAACCATTTTATTGGTATGTGGAAATCTAACCTTAAAAATCAGTGTGGTTCAAGTGAACGGAATCTTTACTCAGGACTCCTTTTGTTCCTTCTCTCCCCTTAGTCTTTTTTGTCCTGGTAAAAAGCAAAAAGCATTGGAATATAAATTTTATTTGATAATATAAAAGTTTGCCAGTACATTAATAATAATAAAAACCTATATATTTTATGAAAAGAAATGTTTTTAAGATGGAAGAAGAAAGTTTTTCTGATTTTCTTGTTGAAGCAGCATGTAATTATTCACAGGATCTGTCTGGTGGGAAGATTAAAGGGGAGTTGAATGGAGTAGGTCAAAACAAAGTACTGGGAGAATGGATTGTTGACAGAAACCTCATAAGATGCATTTTCTACTAATATACAAAATAATTTGTTTTAAATGTCTAATGTTTTTAAAGCTGTACTATGGAGACCAGTTTTTAGGGAAAAAAACAAAAAACCTGGTATTACTTTCATCATAAGCATCAGTAATTTTTATTGGGTAAGGATGCTTTACTATGAAAATAGATTCTTATAAATGTCCTATAGGAACTTTATTGATTTCTGACTTTCTCAGAAAAGACATAGTATTTTTTTTTTATTATAACTTTTTGACAGAACCCATGCCTGGGTAATTTTTTACAACATTATCCCTTGAACTCACTTCTGTTCCGACTTTTCCCCTCCCTCTCTTCACCCTCTCCCAAATGGCAAGCCAGTCCTATACATGTTAAATAAGGACATAGTATTTTTGAAGAGAAATCCAAATTTTAATATTTTTTCCCTTCATGATCATCTGTCATAAGTAGAAATATTTAAAAACAGAAAGAGGCAATATTGATGTAAATAGAGGTGAGACTTGGACTCAGCTTTGTGACTCCAGCTGGCCTCACTTTGTAAAATATTCATTCACAGGTTCCTTCCATCTTTGAAATTCGATAGTTTTCTGTCATATTTTTTTCCTGAATCACACTAATGCGTGGTTAGGGAAGATCTTTAGAAATTTCAGATTCTGTCTAAATTAGCCAGAAAATATGCATGGTCCTATCAGATCTGAAAATTAGTTTTCAAATGAGTCAGAATTATAATTAAGAACTTGGATCCAGAAACTTGACACTGAACTTTTTTAGGCTGATCTTAAGTTTTATGGGAGCTAGACTAAATTCTGTAGATTAAATAAATGTTTTGGTGAGTTAATAGTTTATATGGTATAATGGAAAGGTAACTTAATTTTTGGTGGAGCTGTGAATCAGTTTCAGCTTTTCTAGAAAGAGTTTATAATTAGGCAAAGAAATTCCATTACTGGTTATGAGCCAGAACTTGAAACTAGGCGTTAACTCAATGGAATTGATAGAAACAATGTTTGTGTTTACACCTTGGAGAGTTCACACATTGGCTCACACATGTTGGTTCACAAGTCGGGAGATATCCAAGTTTACACCTCCCACAATCTCACTCTCTCAGAGGAGGAGTCAACCTTTGGGCTCACACCTTTAAGAGATCATATATAAGAAGCTCTCAGTCTCAATGAGGGTCAGTTGGAGGTATTGAGAGCTACAAGTCAATGAAGATTCAGTTGAAGAGATTGAAAGCCAGAAGTCAGTCAGTTGAGGGGATTGAGGAATCAAGAGTCGGAGTTGAGCTAGAAGCAGAAGCTGGCAGAGGCAAAAGACTAGCAACTACAGCTCTATTTTGGAAGAGACAATAAAAAATTGAATTTTAACTCCTGGCTGCATTTGAGGTGATTATTACATGGAACCAAAATTAAGGCTGCCTCTAGAACCTCCTCGAGAAACCTGCTCCCAGAGAGAACAATCTTATTTTAGAAAAGAAGAACACCACACATTACCATGAATATATTGTAAGAACAAAATATTTTATGCACTTTATTCTCATATACCAAAACATTTTGTACTAGCAAGACTAGAAACAAATTCAGATGCACATCGGTTATGGAATTGCTAAACAAATTGTGATTCGTGAATATAATTTGGAATACAATGCTGTAAGAAAATGATGAATTATGATGAATATAGAGAAACATGAGAATTTATACAAACACTATTTGAAGTAAATGCTGTTAAACTATATACATAATGACTCCAAAAATGCAAATGAAAAGCACAAAATGATGCTTTGAATTTATAATTACAAAGTTTGGTCACAAGAGATTTGAGGAAGTACTTAATCCATTTCTTTGAAAAGAAACAGAATGATGGGCATAAAATACAATATATATTTTAGTCAGGATTTTTTTGTTTGTTTTTGATAAGTAGTTTTGCTATGCTGAATTTTTACCTCCTTTTTAAAAAAAATATTAAATAAGAAATGGCTCTCTGAAAGGAAGTACGATGGAAAGTAAGAATAAAAAAGAGATAAAAAAATTTTTCAAAAGTTTGGAAAAATGAATAAATTTGTTTATATTCAATTCTGAGGGATTATTATAAAATCTGTATATGTTTCTATAAACATTAAAGCTATTTCCTTTTTTCTCCCTCAGCAAAATGAGAAATCAGCTTTAGTATATGGAAGCATTTCTACTCTGCAGATTATTTTGGTGGGGGCGGAGCATAGGACCTAAATATTTAGAAATACTGCCAAATTAATATGCATTTCCAAATGCTATTAAGATGTTCTAAAATCCTTTTACATAAGAATTGCCCACAGATATTAGAAGAACTTCATTTACTTCGTTTTAGGAAAATCATGGTGGAAAAAATGTGTATAATATCCATTAGACTCAAAAGATATTTTTCTGAGAGAGCTTGTCTCTTAGGATCAGAAATTGGAACTGGGCATGGAATCGTGAATATTTTTTTCCTGCTTGCTATGTACCTAGTATTATGGTAGGTGCTATAGAAGTTGTAGAGAGTATAAGAATCTGTGTATCCTATAGTACCCATAGGTGCTTGGACAAATGCCCAGAAGAAGCAGTCAAACTTCATGATTACAACTTGACAGGCAATAAAATAAGAAATGAGATGCTAGAGCCAGATACCTATTTAATATTTCAAAAGATCTTTGATTTTGTGTTGGCTACTCTCACTACTAATGCAGATCGTGACTTTCCTAAGCCTTAGATAGTTTTATAAGTTTTTGTAGACTTCAAAAATGACATCTGATAACTAGCCTTTTGACTCTTTTAAGTTTCTTAAAACTTGGCTAGGCTGGCACTTTTATAATAGACACCACATACTCCATTGTCAGGCTTGTATTTGAAACCATTTTCAGTAGTATCAAAGCATGTTTCATTGACATAGTCTTTGTGAACTCAGGCCACCTTCATACTAAGCTATGAGGAGGCATCATCAGAGCAGGACTATAGAGTATAAAACAAAGTGACCAGTTGTAGAATCTGAGAGTTGGAAGGGATCCTCAAGGCATTCTAGTTTATCTCTTACAAGAAAGAAATCTCCACTGTGTCATGCTTGACAAGTGATCATTCCTACATTTCTTGAAGGTCTCCAGGAAGAAGGGGAAACTCATTACCTCCTTAGATATTCCATTCCATTTTTGACAGGTCTAATTAGGAATTTTTTTTTTTAACCATAAAGCCTAAATTTAATTCTTTCCAACTCTCTCTCATTGCTGTTTGTTCTACCCTTTGGGGTCTGATCCTTCTTCTCTGCTGACAGCCCTTCAAATCCTCCAAGATAGATAGCATGTTTTGCCTGAATCTTCTAATCTTATTACTATCCTTTGTTCTTCCAATCAATCTTCACATCATGAATTCAAGACTCTTGACCTTTATGTTTTTCTTTCTCTGGACATTCAAAAAATTTTGCTCAATATACCTTGGGTCTTTTAATTATATGTAGAATATTCAATGTCTATTATAGATAGCATCTTTTATAAAATTAATAAAGTCCTATAAAACATAAAAATAAAGTAGAGTGGATTCTTTTTTTTTTTTTTTTTTTTTTTAATAGCCTTTTATTTACAGGATATATACATGGGTAACTTTACAGCATTAACAATTGCCAAACTTCTTGTTCCAATTTTTCACCTCTTACCCCCCCCACCCCCTCCCCTAAATGGCAGGATGACCAGTAGATGTTAAATATATTAAAATATAACTTAGATACATAATAAGTATACATGACCAAAACATTATTTTGCTGTACAAAAAGAATCAGACTCTGAATTATTGTACAATTAGCTTGTGAAGGAAATCAAAAATGCAGGTGTGCATAAATATAGGGATTGGGAATTCAATGTAATGGTTTTTAGTCATCTCCCAGAGTTCTTTTTCTGGGTATAGCTAGTTCAGTTCATTACTGCTCCATTAGAAATGATTTGGTTGATCTCGTTGCTGAGGATGGCCTGATCCATCAGAACTGGTCATCATCTAGTATTGTTGTTGAAGTATATAATGATCTCCTGGTCCTGCTCATTTCACTCAGCTAGTAGAGTGAATTCTTAGAGAACTTCAACCTGAATCTTTGCAACTTTTCCAGTTTTCTTACACCTTAGTTCCTCCTGCTTATTACTTTGTCATCTAGTGACACTGGCTTCCTTGCTGTTCACCACACAAAGTATTCTTGTCATTTTCTGACTGAGCATTTTCATTGGTTGTCCTCCATGCTTCCATGTTGTTCTTCTTTACCTCATAGCTTTCTTCAAGGGCCAAAATTCACACTTTTCTAGAAGCCTTTCTCAATCCTCTTTAATTCTAGTTCCTTCCTTCTATTGATTATCTCCAGTTATCTTATATATGTTTTGTCTGTGTAGAGTTGTTTGCATGTTGTCTCAGCTGTAAGCTCCTTGAGAACAGGCTATCTTCAACATCTCCTGCTTGGTAAATATTTATTGAATGACAAATGTTTCCTGACAAATGTCAGAATTTTTACATGAATTTACAGAAATTGAATTTTCCAGATAAGATGTTCAACATTTTTAAGCAAAGTACTTTGGATATAATGTCCTTATTCTTTTATTTATTTATTTAAGCTTTTTATTTTCAAAACATGCATGGATAATTTTCAACATTCACCCTTGTAAAATCATGTGTTCCAAATTTTTTCCCTTCCTTCTCCCAACCCTGTCCCCTAGATGGCAAGTAATTCAGTATATGATAAACATGTACAATTCTTCAATATATATTTCCACAATTATTGTGCTGCACAAGAAATATCAGATCAAAAAGCAAAAAAAAAAAAAAAAAATTAGAAAGAAAACAAAATATTATGTTATGATTCACACTCAGTTCCCACAATCCTCTCTCTGGGTACAGATGGCTCTCCTCTTAACAAGATAATTGGAACTGATCACTGAATCATCTCATTGTTGAAAAGAGCCACATCCATCAGAATTCATCTTCTTATAATCTTGCTGCTGCCATGTACAATGATCTCTTGGTTCTACTCACTTCATTTAGCATCAGTTCATGTAAGTCTCCTCAGGCTTCTGTAAAATCAAACTGCTGATTGTTTCTTATAGAACAATAATATTCCATAACATTCATATAATAGCTTATTCAATCATTCCCCAACTGGTGGGCACTCTCTCAAATTTCCAGTTTCTTGCCACTATAAAAAGGGTTACCACAAACATTTTTTGCACATGTGGGTCTTTTTCCCTTTTTTATGATTTCTTTGGGATAAAACATTCTTCTCTTAGTCACCCAAGCTTCCTTCAAGACTTTACTGAGATCCCAACTGAAGATGGGGGAGAGAGAGCAGGGCTGGAATGAGGAAAGGCAAGGTTAGGCAGTCTTTGTTCCCATATTTCCTTGTTCCCTCAAGCTATTAATACCTTCCCTTTTCGGTTGTCTTTTATTTATTCTTACATAATTCACATCTACATAGTTTACATGTTGTTTTTCATTAGAAGGTAAACTACTTGAGGGCCAGTACTTTTGTCTTTTTTATCTCCAGTGCTTAAATTTTATGCCTGGCTTCTTTCTTAAATTATTATTGACTTTTGACTTAAGTACTTTGTAAGCTTTAACTGTTTGAAACATTGTTATCAAACATAATCTGCAACATTCTGGGGCATGAATCAGATTATAATTGGGAAATATTTTACAAGTAAAAGTACTGGGAAACAATGTTAATATGTGATTTTCTAAGTCAATATTCAGCCTATAGGGATCCTTATGTACTATTTAGTGGCCTGGTTTCTATTTGAATTTTGACATCACTATTTTCATTATTTTTATCATGTCCATGGGTGAAGTATTTTAATTTGCTTATTAAGTGAAGTTTGAATAATTCAAGAATTTCTTGAATTCTTCTAGGTACCTCCTATGCACAACATATTTTAGGTATGTGCTGGATAGTTAGGAAGTTTAAGTAATTCAATAAACAATTCAATTCAATAAACACTTTAAAATTTTATATTTTACTGAAAAAAAAATTAAAAAAAAAAAAAGGAAAGCAAAACAAAAGAGAACATTGTCATGTGCCCAGCAGCTCATTAGGGAGGATTCAAAATATATAACAAGAAATTACTGGTTCAAGAAAGGATATATAATATCAGAAGAAATTATTTTCATGAGTCTCCATCTTTTCTTTACTTCCTATAGGTTGTTCTTATGTTGTCTGCTATGCATTTTTTTTTTTACTTCTTTTTTTCCCTTTATCCTCCTCCTCCCCCTACTTTCCCCCAAGCAGGCTGTAGTTAAGTAAGGATATATTTATGTATACATAAATAGATAACATATACACACATCTTTCCTATTCTTGCTAACTCTTTGCTTTAATTCTGCTCCTTAACTTGCTTGATAGTCCTTAACTTCCTCCCACCATGGATCCCTCTGCCATCTTCCCCTTCCATCTACTCCTCCTTTCTTATTTCTTTTCTTTTGTTCATTTGTTTCTTTATTATTATTATTATTATTATTATTTTTGCTGAGGCGTTTGGGGTTAAGTGACTTGCCCAGGGTCACATAACTAGGAAGTGTTAAAGCTGAGATCAGAATTGAACTCAGGTCCTCCCGACTTAAGGGGTGGTACTCTATCCTCTGCGTCACCTAGCTCCCTCCTGCTCCCTTATTTCTTAATAGATTTTGGAGGGTACTATACCCTTGGTGATATATATGTAGTGTTGCCTATTAACTCATTCCTGATATGAGTAAGTTTTCAGAACTTTGGGCCCTCCTCTTTCCTCTAATGCCTGTGTCTATTTTTCCTCTGCATATTATTTGTATAACATTATTATTTTTATCTTATTCTGCCCCAATCTTTTTATTGATTACCCAATTGTTGATGTCAATTTTAAGCCTATAGTATACATTGCCATGTAAGAAACATATACACAATTTAAAATAACATGTTAAATTCTTTGAAAATGATCTTTGATATTGGCTCTTGAATATTAAATTTTCTATTGAATTTAGGTTTTATTGAAAGTTCTAAAATTATGCAAGTTCATTGAATGTCCTTTTTTTTCCTTTTAGTTCAGTATTATAGATAATTTTGCTAGACATGATATTTTTGTCTGGGGACCTAGTTCTTTTGATTGACAGTATATATGATTCTAGCTTCTGTGGTTTTTTTATTATGGCTGCTGTGATAAGTCCTGTACAATTCTAATTGTAGCTCCATCCAGTATATTTGAATTTTTTTTCTTGTTTCTTGCAAATTTTTCTCTTTGATCTAGGGGTTTTGAAGTTTGTAAATAATATTCCTATGTGTTTTCCACAAAGGATCCCTTTGATGTGTTTGTTTGTTTTCTACTTTCTTCACATATGTGTTCTATCAATCCAGGACATTTTTCTTGGATTATTTCTTGCATTATTATGTAAGGTTCTTTCAAGTAGTCCAATTATTCTTATATTGTCTCTCCAGATCTGTTGTTTTTCTTAGATGTTCCACATAGGCCAGTTAGATGGCACAATGGTGGATCCCAGTTCAAATGCAACCTCATTAAACATTCCTAGCTATATGACCCTGGGCAAGTCACTTAAGATAAAAAATAAAGATGTTTCACATTCTGTTCTATTTTCATTCTTTATATTCTGTTTTATTATTTCTTGGCCTTTTACAGCTTCACTGGCTTCCCCTTTTCCGATTCTAATTTTCAGAGAGTTTATTTTTGTCTGTAAGATTCTGTATCTCCTTTTCTAGTTGGTTAATTTTTTTCAACATCTTGTTTTTCTTGTATGGTTTTTAGTTTTAGTTTTAGATTTTCCTCAATGTCTCTTACTTGGTTTAAAAAAAATTTTTTTTGAGTTCTTCTATAAATTCTCTCTAAGGAGCCATTTAACATTACTCCTTGGGTGGAATTCTTTTTCCCTCAATAAGTTTCGAATGGGGGGGAGGGAGGGAGGAATGGTGCCTCTAGCTTTAGCTCTTCACTCTAACCTGAAACTCGAAACCAAGAGTTTCCCACAACCAAGAGCATCCCTGCCTCACTATCTCTGCATTCACTCCAATGTGCTGGTACTTCCTGACCAGGGCTGTCTTTGCCAGCACAGTCTTACTGATCATTTGAGGTTCACTCAGTCTTCCCAGACTCAGAAAGCTCACTTCATATACTGTGCAGAAAATGAAAGTCTCTGGTTCTTGGTGAGGTTCCCCTCAAACCCAGCCAGCTCCAGGACTCCCCACTTGGTGTTTCTATGGAGCTAGCCTGGAGGTTTTTGCACTTTACAGTATCTCGGGCCTAGGATCTTTGGCTCTTTTTTGGGTTGTACCAGACCTGTTTTGCCCCAAGCCTAATTGATTTTTCACCAGTCTTATGTTTGCCCTGAGGCACAAATTTGTTTTATTTGTGGGGGAAATCTGGAAAGCTTAAAATTTACTGACCTGTTCCACATCTTCCTAAAATCCTCTCCCTCAATAAATACTTTTAAACCATTTTACTGTGTGTAAGATACTGTACCAAGCCCTAGTAATACCAAAAAAAAAAAAAAAAAAAAAAAAAAAGACAATTTCTGCCTTTTAGGAACTTACTGGAGAAGATCAACACACAAAGGAAAGCTAGGGGGGCTGCCGGGGATTCAGGGACACTAGCTAGGATCCCCTCACAGAGGCATTTTATTAGTGAAGCTGAAACCAACCAGAGCTTCAAATGGAAAGTAAAGCTAGCTAGAATTCAAATTCTCCCTATCTAAAGGAAATTATAAGAAACATTTGTTAACAGTTACTCTATGACAAGTGGAGTGCTTTGTATAGATTATTTATAGATACACACACAGAGAATACTTGTCCTTAGGGAGCTTACATTTCATGGGTGGGGTGACACATAGAGCATGTCTACTGATAAGTATAATCTGAGCTGTAATATGAGAAGTTAGTTGACAGCTGGGAATACTTCATGGAAGAGATGAAATTTAAACTGAATTTATACTAAGTAAATGTATTTGATAGGTCCATTTGAGGAAGGATTACATTCCACACCTAAGGAATTCACCATAAGAGGAGATAAAATTTTGAGTTTAGGGAATCAATAGTGTAGTTTCATTGGAAGATATTTTAGTGTGTACTTTCTTTAGGATGAATTCAAAGTAGGGTTTTAATTGTGTTCTCTGGGGGAAATAAGTAATTTCTACAAATTATAAACTTTCAGAACCAGGCAACTTTTCTGATTTACTTTTGTTTAGCTACTATTCTTAACATAGAGAGCTTTTCTGGCAGTAGACATTTAATAGTTGTTTGTTAATTTAAATTATTGATTCAAATGGTGATTCTAGATTTAGAGTTGGAAGGAACTGAAGAGATCCAGCTAATTTAAGCCCCTTGTTTTGAGAAATGAGGTTGAGGCTCAGTGAGGTGAAGCATATTGCCCAGTGTTATACAGGTAAGGTAGCAGTTAGGTTTTCAAGTTGATTCAGACTCCAATGCAATGGTTTTTTTCACTCAATCATTTTGTTGCCATCAATTTATGTTTGGATTTGTATGTCATAGACTTTTCTTTCTTTCTTTATATTTTGCCAACAGCATAAAGCTATTACTGAGTTCATTGATCTTATGTCTAAGACTTTAGCTTTCTTTTTACAGAGATTTTGAAGGACAACTATGCACACAATTTTCCAGCCTGCCTGGTTCAGTGGCAGATCTTTGATTGCTTGTTGTAATCTTCCCCTTTCTCTCCTTTTCTTTCCTTTCTTTTTTACTCCCTTTCCCTTTTCTTCAATTCTCCCTTCTCTCTCTCTCTCTCTCTCTCTCTGTCTCTCTGTCTCTCTCTCCCCACTCCTCTCTTCACTAAAAGGAAGGAAGGAAATATTATTTATGTGGTGCCTTTTCTGTTACAGATACTCAATCTTTACTGATATTGCCTCATTTGATAGTTGAAGTATCTGCATGGGATCCAGAATGTTACTGTAATTGTGGTTAGAATGCCGAATGTTTAGTAATAAATTATTTTGTCTGAGACACTATTATAATAAATTATAATAATTTATATATTTTTTTATTTTATATATATAGCCTACTGGTTGAGCTCCCTACCATTTCTCTCCCTGCTCTAGCCCATCTTCAACTCAGCTTTCAAATTGAACTTCCTAAAGCACAAGACTGAACGTATCCTCTTGCCCTATTCAATCCACTTCTTTGACTCCCTGTTACTTTTCAGGATAAAATATAAAATCTTTTGGCATTCAAAACCTTTCTTACCCTACCTGTCCTTATTCCTCCCTTCATTTCAGTAACATTGGCTACCTTGCTGTTCCTGGAACAAGGAACACTCCCATCTCAAGACATGGTCACCTCATTTCTATATTCTTTAGGATTCTGGGTCTTTCCATTTATCTTGAAGCTGAACTTTGTTTTCTTTGTTATTATCCCCAATTGGACTGTGAGCTTCTTGTAAGCAGGAGAGTATCTTGTTTTTTCTCTTTTATGTCTTCAAGTACTTAGCAGTATTTGGCAGTAGTAAATGCTTTTAAAATATTTTTTGACTTATTCATTCAATTCCCAAGATAAATAATTACAGAAAGCAAACTACATTAAAATTCTGACAATAGATCAGTTTGTTTGAAAAAAAATACATTTAAACATTTTAGCTGTATTTTTATTTTTTTGATATTTTGATATTTTTTGTTCTGAGGCAGTTGGGGATAAGTGACTTGCCCCAGTCACAAGTATCTGAGGCTTTGAACTCAGATCTTTCTGACTGCAAGTCTGGTGCTCTGTCCATTGGGCCACTTAGCTGCCTCAAACATTTTAGCTTTAAAAGGGGGAAGAATGTTGATTGTGTCTGATTGTAATTTTTTCAGTTCGTTTGTTATTATTTTAGATAGTTTTAAAGAGAACCAATTTATTTTGTTGCCATCTTATTAATATCAAAGGATACATAAAAAAATAAGTTCATGTTTTCTAGAAGTGAAGGATAAACAGTCAAAATTCTGTGTCTCAAGGAGGAACTAATATATTCAAAATAACATAATAATGAATGATATATTCTTTAGCTTCATTTTTAGTGAAAATTGTTTTCATTTGCAAATAATTTCATGTGGACATGAAAATAAATAAGATGGAAGAATCAATTATCAACCCTTTCTTTAGTGAACTACTTAGCTACAGTTATAAAAAGTATAGCTATTAAGAAGCTTTTCCAAAGAAAGCTAAAATTCTTATTTCTTAAAGAAAATATTTGCCAATTTTGAAATAAACTTAATTGATAATTACAAAAAATCTAGAATATAAAAACCATTATATAATGATGGCATCTTTAAAAGTTTTATGTCTCCAAAATGAAGTTATTTTAAAATTACAATTGCAAAAAAAAAGACTTAAGTGTCATGTACAAGTTATTATTAAACATGTGCAATATTTATCAAATTAAGTGCAACTTTAGTCTAATCATATACGTCGTTATAAAAAGTATTGGAAAATATAGCAAGTGGAGCAAGGTTAACTATGGTTAACACATAGAATAAGTATTGATAAATGTAATTTTTTCTGCAAAAAGTTAAAAGATTTTATTTCTTAATGAGCTTAGAAGAGCTTAGAAGAAGCTTTATAAGTTGTGTTTTTTTAATTAAAAATGTTAAGTTCTTTTACACATTACTAAAGAAACATTGTTTACTTCCCCCCCTTTCTACCATGCAATTAGCATTTTTCTAGACTTTTCTTCTTTGAAGAGAAAAAAAAGTTGAACTATATACCTTCTTTTATATTATCACCCATCTATGCAATTGTATTGGATGTGACTAGAGCTAGAAAAATTTTGTTTAAAATATTCATTTTTTTTAGTACAATTTATTTTCTTTGTTTTTTCCTTTTGAAAATGGGAGTAGGGATGAAAATAAGATTATCCTTAAGGTGCTTCAGCTTATTAAGAAAAGAAAACTTAATTGTAGTATGATGGATAAAACACTGATCTTGAAATCAAAAGACCTCAATTAGAGTTTGGATTCTGCCACTTACTGTGTATGTAGATGCTTGCATCGTGGTAGTTACAGTGTCCAAAGAGAGGGCATATATGAGAAATTTTAAGAATGTAAATGACAGATCCCCGCAACAGATCAGATATGAAAGTGTGAGAGAGTAGTTTAAGATGATAATGTTTTGATACTGGGTGACCTGTCAATAACAGGAAAGTTAAGAAGAGGGGAAAATTTGCTATATAAAATATATTTTTTGAACTCTATAAACAAAACCAGAAACTTATCTGTTCATCATACAGCCTTTAGAAAACTATTGGCTAATTTCTGCCAGACTGCTGTTTATTCAGTTTTCCCAGCAATTCTAGAGTCTATAGCTTTATGAAACACTTTATCACTGTTTGTATTGTGCACCTGATTTGTTCCACTGACCTATTTTCCCCCTTCTTTGGACCAATACAAGTCATTTTGGGGAATACTATTCTGTTTGAGATCTGGTACTTATTGTTCAAATCACCTTCCTTTATACTTTTCTTCCATTATTACTCTTGAGATTCTTAACTTTTACTTATTCTATATAGATTTTATTAGTACTTTTTCTAAGTCTGTAATTCTTTAGGGAATTTGATTGCTACATTACTAAGTAAGTGAATCAATTCAGGTAATTATGACATTTTATATATATATATATATATATATATATATATATATATATATATATATGTCAAGCCAACATAATAAAAAAAAAATATATATATATATATATATCTCAATTATATATACCCATGAACAATTCATGTTTCTCCATTATATTGTTGAATCTACTAAGAATTCATATAATCCTTGGAAGAATCTTGAGTTTTTGTTTTAGATTCTTTTTTATGAGGGATGGCTTTCTGGAAGATATGAGAGGAAAGAATGTGGGGAGGAATCAAGATAAGGTTAAATTGACTCTCTATAATCTTTTACTGATCCTATCTACAGTCAGTGGATTTTGTCCAGTAACTGCTTAAGTTGTGGTTCTTTGTCTTGCAACTCAATTGAGAAATTCAGCTCACCTGTAAAGTTCATTTTAGAAACTCAGTTCTTCTAATAACTTTTCTATTCTTGCTTCAAGGAACTTTGCTATCTTTGGGGAATGCAGTTGGACACCAGGGAATCTGGTCTTTACATCAAACAGTCCTTCAAGGTTGTCTGATTTGCCATCCAAAGAAATCTAGCCCACTATCTCTAACCTTCCAAGTGGACTCAAAAAGTGAACTTTTCTTAGTCACAGAAAGTGTTTGTTGCTAGTCCCTCATTTCCAACTTCTAACCTATCATTTTGTTTGTTCCCCTTGTCTCACCCCACGTCTTTAACTCCATAATGTCACCAGTTCTTTAACCAGTTGTATTATTTCCTTACCTACAGTGTTTCATTATTTATTCAAATTTTTTTCTTTTTTTTAATTGACAAAACACATGCATAGGTAATTTTTCAACATTGACCCTTGCAGAAACTTCTGTTCCAGCTTTTCCCCTCTTTCCCTTCACCCCCTCCCCTAGATATTGGGTAGTCCCATACATGTTAAATACAATACATGTATATATATTTGTATATATACATGTAAATATATATACATGGCATTGGAATGCCATCCTTCATAAAAAATAATCTAAAACAAAAACTCAAGATTCTTACAAGGATTATATGAATTTTAGCAGATTATATGAATTCTTAGTAACAGATGTGTAGCAAAGTTGTCTTGCTACACAAGAAAATTTGGATTTAAAAAATGACCTGAGAGGGAAAAGCAAAATTGCAAGAAAACAGTAACAGAATATAAATGCTATGTTGTGGTCCACACTCATTTATTTCCCAGTGTTCTTTCACTGGGTATAGCTGGTTCTGTTCATTAATGATTAATTGGAACTGATTTGGATTCTCGTTGTTGAAGAGGACCACGTCCATCAGAATTGATCCTCATATAGTATTGTTGTTGAAGTGTATAATGATTTCCTGGTTCTGCTCATTTCACTTACCATCAGTTCATGTAAGTCTTTCCAGGCCTCTCTGTATTCATCCTGCTGGTCATTTCTTACAGAACAATAATATTCCATAACATTCATATACCACAATTTACTTAGCCATTCTCCAATTGATGGGCATCCATTCAATTTCCAGTTTCTAGCCACTACAAAGAGGGCTGCCACAAACATTTTTGCACATATGGGTCCCTTTCCCTTCTTTAATATCTCTTTGGGATATAAGCCCAGTAGTAACACTGCTGGATCAAAGGATATGCACAGTTTGACAACTTTTTGAGTATGGTTCCAAATTGCTCTCCATAATGGAGACTCCACCAACAATGCATCAGTGTCCCAGTTTCCCCACATCCTCTCCAACATTCCCTTTTTATCTTTTCCTGTCATCTTAGCCAATCTGAGAGGAATATAGTGGTATCTCAGAGTTGTCTTAATTTGCATTTCTCTGATCATATTTATTCAAATCTTATAAAGAGGAACTGAATCTCTGCTTCAGGATTTTTGGCTAAACTGAGACAGCCATTGATCCATTCTGTTGGCAAGTAGCATTCCTGTTTTTAAAAAAATATATTGGTCAGAGAAAATGAGCCCAAGCTTACTTTTTTATTGAATTTCACTTGCAACAATACAAAATAATATAGAAATAAAATCTATAAAAAGTTTATCTGAAAAATAGCCACTTTACTAGACTACAAACACAACATCATATAGCAGTATGCATATGAATTTAAAATGCCTTCAGAGTTTTGAGGAAAAAGAATATATGGGTCCAACTATATACTTGTCAATTTAGTATAATTCAGCGATTATTAGTCAGTTCCTATATAATAATGGCACTATTGTAGGTGCTAGGTTCAAAAACAAAAATCACTGCCTTCAAGAAACTGGAGAATGCCTCTATGAACTTAATTCCATATAAGGTATTAATTGGTAATCTTATCAGTTTCCATGGATTTAATTACATCTTTATGCTAATGATTCTCAAATCCAACATTCCACCTTAACTTCTTTCTGCTGATCTCTAGTCTCACATTTCTAAGTGCCTTTCAGACTTCCCTAACTGGATGTTCAGTAGACATGTTAAACTCATTATTTACAAAACTGAACTAAAATCTCCCCCTCTCCTTCCTTCCTGTGTAGGGAAGGGTGCAACATCATCCTTAGTTCCTCAAGTCTGAATTTAGGTATCAACTTCAACTTCTCATTCTCTCACTCCCTGTTGCTCCTCCCCTCTCCCATTCAATCTGCTACCAAGGTCTCTTGATTTAATCTTTATAACATTTCACTCCTGTATTCCCTTCTCTCTTCTGACACCGCAAACCACCCTGGTACAGGCTCCTTCTGTACTATTGCAACAGCCTTCTGGTGGGTCGACCTGTTTTAAGTCTCTCCCTATTCCAATTCATCCTACATTCAGTTACCAAAGTTTCCCTAAAACGAAGGTCCAGCCATGTCAGCCTCCCACTCTGAACTCCTGTGATTTCCCATATCTTTCAAAATCAATACAAAGATGGGTAATTGTTTTTGACATTCAGAGTTCTTCATAACCTAGTCTTCCCTTCTTGCAGTGACTCACCTGTTTATTCCACAAATAAGACACTCCATCTTTTAGCTCTGTACTTTTTCTATGGCTGTCCCCCATGCCAAGAATGTTGTCTCTCTCTTATCCCTGCCTCATAATTTCATTTTGCTGAGGCAGTTGGGTTTAAGTGACCTACCCAAGGTCACACAGCAAGTAAGTGTTAAGTGTCTGATGTCAAATTTGAACTCAGGTCCTCCTGACTTCTGTTCCAGTGCTCTATCCACTGTGCCATCTAACTGTTCCTTCATGGCTTTCTTTAAATCCCATCTAAAAATCTCATCTACAGAAAGCCTTTCCCAACCTACCTTAATTTTAGTATTAACCTGTATATAGCTTGCTTATTTATACATATTCATTTGCTTATCATCCCTATTACACCATAAGCTCCTTAAGGACATTTGTATTTCCAGTGCTTAGCATAATGCCTTGTACATAGTAGATACTTAATAATATTTTTAAAATTTTATCTGTTCTAAACTTAAGAAATAAACTTTTCCATAACATACTAGAATAAAAAAAAAAAGGTGATTGCACATGAAACTTCAAATCTATTCAAGTTAGCATATAACGTCCCTTTTTTCTCTTTTTTTCCTTTTTTCTCTCTTCTGTCTCCCTAAAGATGGTTACCATTAGGGGAGTGTGTGTGTGTATGGTATAAAATATTGCTCTTACCATATACATTTTCTCGGCTCTGCTCATTTTATTCATTATTTCATGTGGGTCTGTTCATTTTTTTTTTAAGATCATTGAGCTTATCATAATAATATTGTAGTATTCCATCATAATCATGTATCACAACTTATTGAGCCATTCCCCAGTTTATTCCCACAATTTCCAGTTCTATCACCACAAAGAGCTGCTATAAGTATTTTTGAACATACAGGCTCTTTTCCTTTTTTCTTAATCATCTTGGGGGAAAAACCTAGTAGTGGTATTTCTAGTTTAAAGGGTAGAGACAGTTTAAAACTCTTTGGACATAATTCCAGATTGCTCTCCAAAATGGATGGATCAGTTCACTAACAGTGAATTAGTGTTCCAGTTTTTGTATATCCTCTCCAACATTTCTTGTTACCTTCCAATCATTTTAGCTTTCTGATAGGTGTAAATGGTATTTCAAATTTCTTTTTTATTTGTATTTCTCTAGTCAATAATAACTTAGAGAATTTTTTTCAGTTTTGATTTCTTCATCGGAAAACTGCCTGTTCATATTCTTTGATCATTTATCAGTTGGGGAATGGCTAGTATTCTTTACAGATTTGAAACAGTTCTATGACATTTAAAAAGTTCAGGACAAAGTTTCTGGGTAGTCATTTTATTCATAATGTTTGTTAATAAAAAAAAAAGTCATTGATTTTTTTTTCTAGTTTTTTTGGTTTTTTTTCTGTTTTGTTCTGATTTTTCTCTATAAAAATGATTCATATGGAAATATGTAAAAAATGAATGCACATGTATAACAAAAAAATTTTTTTAAACATGTAAAGAAAATGAAGTCATTTGCATTCTCAAATGCCAACTATCTCTCATTAAAACCCACTCAAAACTTTTATTTTTGATAATTGACTCTGGTTAACAAATAATGAGAAAATGAATATTATGTGGGCTTTATTCTAATCAAGGTCTGAGATGTGATTAGGATCACTCAAGTCTTGGTCTAAGAGACTTAATCATTCTCCATATCACTAGTCTGACAAAAGGGATAATCCATGTTTTCCCAGAGTAAACACTGTGAATTACAATCCACCCATTTGCCTAAACTTAGAATTTCTTTTACTGTCTTTGATTCTGATTTGATACTGTCTTATCCTGGCTAAGTATTTGCTCAAGATTGCCTACTGGTTAATGAGGAAGCATAAAATTAAATAATTAGGTATTAATACAAAAAAAAATAATCATTTCTCTTTTTGATTCTATTTAGAGATGAATATCCTCAGTCACTGAGTGACATGATACATACTTCATCAAAGATTTAAACTGCAAATCTATTCAAGTTAGCATATAACTTCCCTTTTTTCTCTTTTTTCCTTGTGCTTAACTCACAGTCTAACTCCTGCCCTAATTAATTTCAGCTTCTCTACTAGGGGACTTGAACATATATATATATATATATATATATATATATATATAGTTACTCTCTCAAACACTTCCTCAATTTTAAGTCTTTTCTCTTCTATTTATTCCTCCATTCCACTTTAGCTGCACACAGAGATAGTTATGCCCTTTATCTTGTCGTCATCCATAAGTGTCCCACTTCTCAGTACCTGATCTCTGGATTTTCTTTATGTGATCATGATCTGGTCATGCAACCCTTTCCTTTCCCTTGCAATCTTTAACCTCAGCTTTGTCCTTACCGTGACTTCCAGTTCCTCTACTCCTTAATTCTTTCCCAAGCTAACATCCCTGTAATGACTGCATTTTCTTCCTTTCCCCATTTTAACTCTTGGTAAACTACTGTCCTCTTCTGTCTAGTTCTATGTCACCTTATTTTACTGCCAATCCTATCCTCCCTAGACCTACCCTTGGATTATTCATTATCCACTGTCCTAATTCTCTTCTAGTGTGATGGATTGAGAAAAATCACCAAATTGTGCTGACCATTACAAAGTTGTTACATAATTTAATAGGGCCCTCTTTTTGGGAAGGAGATCATTTTATGCCATTCTAATGGATTTCATTGTTCTTTTCACCAAGTGATTTTTCCAGACCTTTTCATCCCTGCTCAAATCTCCTATTACCCCCTGTAACCTCACCTACTCGGCTAAGAATCTTCCTTGGTAGCCCTTCTTGTCCTTGCATATGTAAGTTCATTCCGTCCCCTCTTTTTTCCTGCAGATTTTCTCCTCACTAATCTTTATTTCTTCTTGTCTACTCTGGTCCTTGTTGCTTACAAATGTGCCCAATGTTTCCCCCATTATCAAAAACACTCCCACCTGGTTCCATCCCTGGTAGTTGTCATCCTCTCTCTCTCCTCACTTCTGAAACTAAACTTGAAAAGGTCATCTACTTCTCCTCTTTTCTTAGCTCTCTTTCAGTCTGGCTTTTAATCTCATCATTCAACTGAATATGCTGTCTCCAAAGGTACTGAAGATTTTTAATTACATACTCTAATGATTCCATTTCAATTGCTCTTGCAGCTTTAACTCGTCATTCCTTTCTCTTTTGTATACTCTTTTACCCCCAAGTTTTTATGACACTTTGTCCTGGTTTTCCTCTTGTATAGTGGCAGACTACTCTTGAATCCCCTTTACTGAGTCATCATCCAGATTGTTCTTGCTAACCATGAGTGTCCTTCAAGACTATCCTGGACTCCCTCTTTCCCCACTTTTTGCTTAATGTTCTTATCAACTCCTAAGATTTCAATCTTCAACTCTATGGAGATAATTCTCAGATTCCAACTTATTCCAATCCAGCTTTTTTCCTGACAAATCTCCAGGTGCTTATTAGACATCTCTAATTGAATGTCCTAAAGAACATCTTAAACTCAGCATGCCGAAAACAGACCTCTGTATCTTTTCTCTGAAATTCTCCCTTTTTTCCTAATTGCTCTGGTAATGCCACGGGCACCATTATCTTCCCCAAACTCAGGCTCACAATTTAGTTGTCATTATTCACTCCTTAAGTCTCATTCTCCATAGCCAGTCTGTTGCCATAATCTGAGGTTTTTAATGTCTCTTATATATGCCCCTTTCTCTCTTCTTGGAATTGCAAATATCCTGGTGCAGGTACTCGTTATTTCATACTTGAGTTATTGCAGTAGTCTACAGATTGTCTATTTGTCTCAAGTTTCTCCCTACTCCAGTCCAATCCTCCACCCAGCTGTCAAATTGATCTTCCCAAATATAGCAATATCTTCTTTTTTGTTGTAACATTCTTTTATCTTGCCTTCTGCCATAAATTGCCCTCACCCCTCCTCCGGTGGCCTTATACTTTTGCTTCTCCTTATACCTTCACATGCTCTGATCCAGTTACATCAACCATCTTGCTGTTTCTTGCACATGATACTTTACCTCCTGAGCATATTTACTGATGTTCCCGTGAACACCTGGGATACCTTGGAACTCTTCCTTCCTCTTGTTTGCCTCCTGACTTAAATCTCGGTTAAAATCCCACTTCTTGCAAGAGTCTTGTAATCTCTAATTCTCCCAAATGCAGGTGTTCCTTCTAAAATAGTATCTGATTTAACCTTTATATAGCTTGATAGATTAAAAAGAGAAAGTAGATGAGGGGTGATTGTGGGTGAATATGAATTGGATTCAGTTAAGTGGGGAGCTACCTGTTTATATATTCTCATTCATTTTCTATATCTACTTAAGTTTTTGCATTTCATCTCCCCTATTAAGCTGTCCTTAAGAGTAGAGGTTGTTATTTGCTTTTGTTTGTACCTTTTCACAGTACCTAGAATGCCAATAGTCTTATTTTTTTCTCAATTGTATTTTATTTTTCCAATTACACATAAAGGTAGTTTTCAACATTCATTTTTGTAAGATTTTGAGTTCCAAACTTTTTTCTTCCCTCCTCTCCAAGACAGCAATTAATCTGATATAGGTTGTATATGTACCATCATTTTACCTATATATCTCCATAACCAATACTCTTTTAGTAAATTCTGTTGACTTCACTTGCCTTGACTTAGTAAACTCAACTTTATACTGCACATATTCTCATGTACTTGGTTTTTTTTTCCCCCTCTTATAAATTTTAAACTTATTTTGATTAGAAGTTATTTCATTCTTACTACTCAGCAGAGTACGTAGTAATTAGAAAGTACCTAAATAAATACTTGTTGAATGATTGCTGCCATTCTTTATAATACCCTTTATTTTCTGTCCTTTTAAGGAAGCATCTGTTTTCTGCTGGTTAGTGAGAGCAAACCTCAATTCTAAGGCCTGGGGAACTGCAAACTTGAGAAATGGGACAGAGAAAATATTTTTTAAAGTACTATTGAAGTAGAATCAACAAATTTAGCGAGAATAGATGTAGAAAAATAATGTTATCAATAGAAACTGAGAAATCAAGATCAGCAAATTTTAGGGGAAAAGATTGAGTTCAGGTTCATCCTGAACTTGTTGATTTTCAGTTATTGGTAGCACATCCAGGTGTTGTTTCAGCAAGTAAGGTAGTTGGAAACATGGGACAAAATTTGGGGAAGGAATTACAGCTGAATGTAGAAATTTGTGAGTCAATTTGAATCATTGAAGACTTGGGTTACAGATAAGATTGTTAGTGGAGAAATTGCAGAGAAGTCTACTTAGGACAGATTATTCAGAGACACACATATTTTACAAATTAAGATGATGGTGGGAATCAGTGAGAGACCGTGTGGATTGTTTGATAGGAAAAGAATCAGAAGAGTGCTCTCTGGAGTGTCTGAAAGATAAAAAGGAAAAAATATCAAGATGTGGTTAAGTGGTCAACAGTGTTCTTTTGTGCCGCCAGTAAGGAAGGAAAGGAGATTGAGGGGTTATCTTGGGTGAATGTGAATTGGTTGCAGTTAAGTGGTGAGCTACCTGTTTACATATTCTCATTCATTTTCTCTGTCTGTCTTTGTCTCTTTGTCTCTTAATACTACCTAAATTGATTCATTTATTTAATAGTATATCAATAGTCCAAGCATGGTGATGAGGTCTTGTACCAGGGTGGTTACAATATTAGAGGATAGAAGGCTGCATATTGAAGAAAAGTTTATGGAGGTAAAATCAGCATACTATAGCAACTGATTGGGTATAGGAACTAAGAGTGCGAAGTTGAGGCTTATACCTAAGTTGCAAGTCTAGGTGACTTGGGAATGGGGGTAACCTCAAGAGTTATAGGGAAATTAGGAAATGAGATTTTCAGGAGAAATTTGATGAGTTCAATTTTGTACATGTTTAATTTAAGATGGCTTTACTGGACATTTTTTAAGATATCTAATTGTCAGTTACAGTTCGAGTGAAGGTCACTTTTGAGAGATTAGGTCAAGATAAATAGATTTGCGAATCTTTTGCATAGACCAATGAATCCACTGAGATCATAGAAAAAAGAAGAGTCACTAGAACATGACTGAAAGGAGAACTCAGAGGAAGCAAAGAAAAGAGAAATCAGACAGGTAGCAAAAGAGAACAGAGTCATGAAAATCTACAAAGGAATAGGTGGTCAGAAAAAGCAGAAAGACCAAAAAGTTTGAGAACTGAGAAAAGCCTCATTAGTTTGGTAGGTAAGACAATTGGTAAATTTGGAGGGAGTAGTTTCAGTTGAAAACAATAAGGTTGGAAGCCAGATTGCAAAGAATTTAGAACAATGAAATATTTCTATCAGCTAAGTAATGAAATCATATCAAAAATATTCCTTGTTCAGGTAATCTGCACACCCTTGACTAAAATAGTTTTGGGGGAGTGCTTGGAAGATAAGGAATGCTCTTTTGTAGAAGTTGAGTTTTTGAAAAACTGTGATTCTAAAAGGTTGAAATGAAAAGAGACTGAAGCATGGTGGACCACCTGTGTAAGAGAATGAAGACGGGAAAAGGAATATGTGTGAGAAATAGCAAAAAAAAAAAAAAAAAAGTCATTTTGAATTGCAGAATTTGTTAAAGCAAATAATGTGTATTTGCAGGGGGGAGGAAGGGTGTGTGTGTGTTGTGTGTAGGGGGGAGTTGCAGGCAAGGTTGTGAGGATTTTAAATGCTACAGAGGAATCTGTAATTGTAGAAGTAATCAGGAATTACAAGATTTTCTTGATCAGGGCAGTAGTGTAGTAAGACCTGTGCTTTAGGAAAATCTAGCTTTTATAACTTTATAGATGGTAGACTGGAGAAGGAAAGAGAATCTTGAGGTTGGAAAACCAATTAGGAAACTTAAAATAGTGCCTCTGAAAAGCATGAATGAAGAGGAATTTAGATGGGAGAAACGTTGTAGAAGGAAAATCAATAGGACTTGTCAACTGGTTAAATTTATGAAGCAAGGGAAAGTGAATAGTTGAGAATTAGTTTAATATTGCAAGCTAAGTTGCCTAGAAAGCCAGTGGTCGTGACAAAAAGAGAAATTTGGGGGAAAGATGAATTTGTGAGGGTGCGTTTGTTTTGGCCATGCTGAGTTTGAGATATTTTAAAGAGATAATCACTTTGAAATGACGACTAGACAGTTGGAGATCAATGGGACTGGAACTCAGGAAAGACTTGAGCTGGATATATAAATCTAGGAGTCAAGTGAAAAGTGATAATAATTGAATACTTGAGACTTGATGAGGTCACCAAGAGAAAATAATAGGGAGAGCACAGAGCCTAAGGGTCTTAGGGTAAAGAGTATGCAGGAAGGGAGGAAGATCAGAAGTGTCATATTGCAAGGAGTTCTCTAGAATGATGAGAACTGAGAAAATGATTTTTGATGATCAAAAGATTATTGGTAACTTTGGGGAGAGGATTTCAGTTGAACAGTATCCAAAATCAAATTTCAAGGGGTTGAGAAGTGAATAAGAAAAGGGGAAATGAGGGCAAAGAGGAGAGTGAATAACTTTTCTAGTTTGATTGTGAAAGGGAACACATTAAATAGTCAAAGCAATAAGAAAGATCTGCAACTGCTGGGTGTTCTGTTACCCATCCATGAAGAGACAAAAGGTGATTTCAAGGCTCTTATTCTGGGTTACTTTGAAAATGGTTGTTTTACAATACTATATGATGACCAGTTCTGATGGACCTGGCCATCCTCAGCAATGAGATCAACCACATCATTTCCAATGGAGCAGTAATGAACTGAACCAGCTACGCCCAGAGAAAGAACTCTGGGTGATGACTAAAAACCATTACATTGAATTCCCAATCCCTATATTTATGCCCACCTGCATTTTTGATTTCCTTCACAAGCTAGTTGTACAATATTTCAGAGTCTGATTCTTTTTGTACAGCAAAATAATGGTTTGGTCATGTATACTTATTGTGTATCTAATTTATATTTTAATATGTTTAACATCTACTGGTCATCCTGCGATCTGGGGGAGGGAGTGGGGGGGTAAGAGGTGAAAAATTGGAACAAGAGGTTTGGCAATTATTAATGCTGTAAAGTTACCCATACATATAACCTGTAAATAAAAGGCTATTAAATAAAAAAAATAAATAAAAAAAAGAAAATGGTTGATATATGTATATGTATATATATATAAATTTTTTAAAATAAAAATGGAGGTGGGGGTGTGGGGGTAGAGAGGAAGAAAAACCAGAAGAACAGACACTGACGGTATAAAATGCTAAGTGAATGGGAATAGACAAGCAAAAAAGGTAATGGGGACTTAAAATGACTGACATTGTATGGGTAAATTTCACATGTAGAAATTAATTTACTTAACATTAGTGATTGCAAACTTTTTGTTCATGTCTAATGCTGTTAGTCTATAATTGTAAATTAAAAATAAAAATGAAATTGGGAAAGGAGCCTATAATTCAGAGATATGATTAGATGTTTGAAGATGTAGGCTTATTGAATTTGAAATAATAGATTTTCCAAGTAAAAATTTTTGGAGCTTATAAGCTCCAAAGTTATAAGATATAGATTCTAGAGTAGTGAGCATAAAGTATTGACTAGAATCATGTGAGAGAAAGAAAACTCTTAAGTATAGAGATGGGGAAAGGGCATAATACATAGGGAACTAAGTGTATAATGTATACGTGTATATTACGGTTCATGGAACCTAAGGAAAGAGTTTTAACAACAAACAAAAAAAAGTCTTTTTGGATTTGTCAAGAAGAAAGTCATTAGTGACCCTAGAAAAATCGTGTGAAAAAAAGCCAGACTGATTTAAAAGAATGAAAGGGATTGAAGTAGAAGTGAAAGGGAAAGGACTCATTCAAGCAATTTAACAGCCATATGGAGGAGTCATTGAATCATAACCAGGAGAAACAAGGTCAGGGTAAAGGCTTTGTTGTTTTTACTGTAGGAGAATCCAAATCTAGTAGTGAAGGAAAAACTAGAAATACCTAGAGAAAGAAGGGATAATTGTAGAAACCAAGATTGCTCAGGCTAGGTGCATGATTAAAACTACAATTAGAGAGCTTAATTTTGGGAAAGAGGACAAAGGGACATCTTTTTCTTTAGAGACAAATAATTTTGAGTTTCCCGTTTTATCAATTCTTTAAGGTTAACTTTTTGTGTCAAGCTTTTTTTTTTTTTTTTTTTTTCTGGGTTAGCTGCAATTGCAGATCTGTATTTCTTAAGTGGAATCTTTATCTCCTTGCCTCAGTTACAGTATTTTCTTCTCCTTTTTATAGCACCATGTCATTCTCCTAGCTGGGAAAATGATTATGAGGCCAGTCGATATAAGCAAATAACTCGGACATAGTTAAGGATTCAAACAAGTATGCCTTATCAAGACTTTTTTCCCTTTTGACAAAAATTAGCAGGTAACTTGGATGGAATTTATCCACTTGGTGTTCATCATGAAGAAATGGCTTCACTTTTCAGAATTTCTTTTCCCACCAAACTTTTTTCCATATGTATTTATTCTGTACATCTCCAGGTGTGCCATATATTAAATACTGTTGTACAAAATCTACATTTGTTTTTAACAAACATAAATCATAGGATGAATATCATGCTACATGATAATTTTCTATTTTTAAAAAATTTGACTGCCTATTTTCTTTTAATAGTGAATTCCCCCTAGCATTTAGAATGCAGCTTAATTTATTTGTAGGTGGCTAACAGACTTTTCAACCATACTAATTACTATATTTTATAAATTGATACCATCTGGACTTCCATATGGTTTTAAAAACCAAGAAATACACTTTCTAGGAATTAACCACTGTCATATTTTAAACAAAGAATTTCCAGTAGGATCTGAGAGTTTCAATAATTTTATATTTGAATGCCATAACTACACTGCATTGGGAGTAAATCAATTTCATATTCTGGGTGGTATTTGCATTGAAGTTTTATCAGTATCAAATATGGGACCTAGGTGTTTGCCACTGTTAAAAAGACTATCCATCAAAAGTTCTGAGAGATTGAATTTTCTCTATATCATGAAGCCTTCCAAATGCTCCCGCTGATTTCCTTACAGAGCCTCTGCAGTGAGTGAGTTCAGTGATCCTTTTAAAAGATTCTGAAATAATGATCCACACTGGAAAAAAATGCAATTTGATGGGCAGCTTTTAAAATTGGTCTATC
Source organism: Sarcophilus harrisii (assembly GCF_902635505.1). NCBI lineage: Eukaryota > Metazoa > Chordata > Mammalia > Dasyuromorphia > Dasyuridae > Sarcophilus > Sarcophilus harrisii. Next base: position 494,943,369 of record NC_045426.1, on the reverse strand, counting down.
ATTTCATATCTTGAGAAGCCTCTATAAGTAATTATAGAGCTTGGATTCCAAACTGAGAAGTAGAACACTTTCAACCATCTCAAGCTTCTCCCTGAAACAAAATGTCATCTTTTTATAAACATTCTAGCAATGGTGCTATATTATTTATTCTTGGAACACCACAATCTCTGAAGAGTCAAAATTATAGTGACCGAAGGAACAATACAGAAGATGGAGTAGAGAATAAATTGGGACAATTGGGTCATCGTAGAGGGAATGCCAGGCCTAGAGTCAAGAAGACTCATCTTCCTGAGTTCAGATCTGGTCTTTGGACACACATATTAAGAGTGTGACCCTGGACAAGTCACTTAATCCTGTTTCTTTCAATTTCCTCAACTGTAAAATGAGCTAGAAAAGGAAATAGCAAATCACTCCAATAATTTGCCAAGAAAATCCCAACTGAGATTACAATATCAATAGTTGGTATGTGCTGGAAATGAAAAAAATTTATATTGTCAACAACATTTTTAAGTGTACTATATGCCAACTACTAGATGTAAAAAAAAAATACCCCCAAACATGAAACATTTTGTGGCTGTTAATAAAGATCTTGTTACAAACCCAGTTCAGGGTCTTTTTTTTTAATATGTAAGAGTCATGGAAAATCTCATAGACCCTAAACACACTATGTGGCTGGTCATTCTTTTTTCAAATATTCCTTAGTGATTTAAGAGACTATATATGCTTGAATAACCCTTTGCCAAGAAAGAGTTTGCTTCAAAGAATAGGAAGACTTACATTAGCTGAAGTGAACAGAACCGGGAGAACAATTTATACAATAACTAAAACATTATAAGGAAAAGTAAGTTTGAAAGACTTGACAGTTGATCTATGCAGTGACCAATCATGATGACTCAGGAGAATTGATGAAGAATCCTACTTATTGTCTGACAAAATGTGGAAAACTCAGTACAAAGTTAGATGTGATGTTTTCTCACATGACCAGTGTGGGTGGGGGTTTTTTATTTTTTGTTCGACTATGTTTTTTCAAAGTTTTTGTTTATTTTTAACTGAGGATTTGGGAAAGAAAGAAATAGTAATGACCATAGTGATGCAATAAAAGGAAATATCATTGTAGCAGTTAAAAATATATATATGTATATATATTACATATATATAATTAGAATAGGAGGTTAACCAGACATCAATAAATAAAACCTCTTTGAAAGTAACACATGGAATTTATCATATAATTTTGAAAAGAAATGCAAGCTGTACATAATAGAAATATGGGGTTCCTTATTCAGTCTTTTTTCTGTGATTTTTCTGTGGAAATACCCATGTTCATTGATTTTTGTTCCAAAATATGAATAATGAAAACTTCTCAGTAAGAATAACCTATTTATAAATACTTTCAAGGTGAATTTCTAAGTGGTTTCTTTTATAAGCTTTCTCTCTTTTTTTAAGACCCAGTAGCAGCTTTAACTTTTTAAATCTAAGGTAGAAATTATTGTTTCAAAATTTTTGAGATTACATAGAATATTCTAGTTGTATAACTTGCTTTCACTATTTATGTTCTCTTCCTTCCCCCCCCTCATTTTAGCTTGTAGTTAAGTGTTTGTCATACGATATTGCTTCCTTTTGGTTTCTTCAGGAAGTTTTCTTGACAGTTCAATTTAAGACATGTTTTCTTTAAATTCTAACATTGAACAGGCAATCCCCAAATTATGAATGAGTTTTGTTCTAATATTTTTCTGTATATAGATTGCAATTTGCAGTATTATAGATGATGATTATATTCTCAAATAGCACAGAAAAGCTTATTCAAGCTAGTGTTATCTTTCAGTGTTTTTCTTAAATGTTCCTTTCCAGTTGACTTATATCTAATCTATTTAAGTCTTATTATTTCTACTTAACATCTTTTATATGTCTTCCTCCACTCATATGATTGCTACATTGGTTCAGGCCTTCTTCTCCTCACACCTGAATTATTGTTCTTGCTTTCAAATTGGACATCCTTCTTTAAATCACTCCAGACTCCATTTTATTTTCTACATGATTCCCAGAGTTGTTTTCCTAAATTGAAGGTCTACCCATATTACCCTCGATTCATAAATTCCTGAGTGTCTGTTGCCTTCTAGATCAATGATATGATTTTATGGTCTCATTCAACATTTAAGTTTTTTTCATAACCCCCATTTTACAGTGTAACCATACTTGTCCCCCTTATTGTTCCTCGTACAGAACACTCATCCTGTCATTGTACCTTCCCACTGGTTATCTTCAGTGCCTGGAATGTTCCCTTTTCTCTCCTTTGCCTTTTAGAATCTCCTTTATCTTCAGATTTAGCTCAAAAGTCATTTTATATAAGACTCTTTCCAGTCCCCTATAGAGGTTTCTTCTATTTTGTATCATATGTGTTCATTTACTTGTCACAAATGAAGTCCTGGACTTGGCTTCTGGAAGTCCTGGGTTCATATTCTGTCTCAGATCTTTCCTAGTTTTGTGACCCTATGCAAATCGATTCACTTCTTTTATTCAATTTCTTTGTGTGCAAAATGGGGATAATATCTAAGGGTTGTTGTGAGGACCAAATTAGATATGTACAATACTTTGCAATTGTTAAAATTTTATATAAATGTTAATAAGTAGTATTAGAAGAGCAATGAATAGTAATGAGAACTGGGACTGTTTTTGCCTTAGCATAGTACATAAAGCAAATACTTCATAAAAAGGTTTTTGAATGGTTGAGAAAGGGCTAGATGGAGAAATTGCAAAGGTAGAATCAATAGCTCCTAAGATTGGACTTTAGAAAATGATACAAGGAAGAAGTCAGAGACAACTTAAAAGTTTCTAATCTAGGTGATTGGGAGAATAGTGGTGTCATTAACAGAAAATAAGAAATCATACAGATTTAGGAATAATATTCCTAGATGAGTAAGTTGGAAATCTTGAGAATGGAGGAGATTGCCAGGTACACAACGGTAAAACAATGAGGAAAAAGAGAATGGATATATTCTGAATTATACTATTTTTCAGCTTGAAGAGACTCTACTTTCCTTAAATAGTGCAGTATGGATCTGTCACGATTAACTTTAAGTTAAATTTTCATGAATCTATGTTTGTGGTTTGCAAAATATTTCAGATGTATTATGTTACCTGTTAATGAACAGCACCTTAATGAACAGATATTCATAGCTACTGGATATAGTAACTTAACAAAGTATGAGGAGCTCACTATATATACAAGATACCGCTGCCTAATTTTACTTTTTATCTCTCTCTCATCTCTCAAGAAACCTTTAAGTGTTTTTGTTTCTCCTTTCCATATTCTTTCCTCTCTCATGACGTCTCCAGGGAATGAAAAAGAAAAGCACATTTAGTTTTTTAGTATTTGATTTTCTGTAACCAAACACTGGTAGGTCCTTTGTCCTTTGTGAGTTAATCAGGGGAAATGAATTTTGGCTAGTTAACTGACATGATAAATTTTCCCTTTATGGCCTTCCCTTTTTTTTCCCCTTTTCTTTCAGCTATGTACATAGGTAGATACTTGATAACAATAGATCTGATAAGAAGCCAAAAAACAAGGCAGGAAGGAAGGGAAGAGTAGAATTGATTAAAGCTTAATGCTATTTTGACCAAGATTTAATCCCTGTGTAATCTACAAAATTTACTAAAATTTAAATGATTTGTCATAGTAAAAATAGTAAATTTCATGCTTTCACAGATAAATGGAGCCTGCAATATAGTTCTAATAAGTGAAGATTAAAGTATTTATGCATGGTCCAAAAAAACCCCATAAATTGACTTGATGTCTTTTAACTTTTAAAGATAGAAGAATCAAGTGTTTTGTTCTGTTTGAATGATAAATTTCATGGCCATTGCTGACAACAATTTAAATGAAGCAAAAATTAGTTTGGCTAATATTAAAGCATTCACATACTTTTCTATAAGTTCAACCTGAATCAGATTGAATATATAGAAATGCCCATCAATTGGAGAATGGCTAAACAAATGTGGTGTGTTATTGTGATGGAATACTATTGTGTGTGTGTGTTTTTAAAGAGCTGGTTGATTTCAGAAAAACATGGAAAGACTGGCATGAAACAATGAAGAGCAAAATGAGCAAAACCAAGAGAACATAATATACAGTAACATCAATATAGTTCAAAGAACAGCTGGGAACAACCAAGTTATTCTAAGTATCATAAATAAATCAATTGCAAAGGAACTGTGGAGGAAGATGACACCCACCTCCAGAGAAAATTGATAAAAAGAAGTACACAGTATGAAAATTTTTTTTCTATATGTCAAGTGGTAACCTTGCTATGTGAAGTGAGATGGGAAGAAATTTAAAATTACAATAAAAAAAATCGTTAAAAAAGGATTGCTGTATAGTTGCAACCATACATTTTAGTGTGTGTGTCTTATTTTAATTTTTGACATAGTTTTTTGTTGTTTTTATGGTTCTTTGAAACTTCATTTTTTAGTAGGTCATTATTTAATTTCCAGTTAAGTTTTAGTTCTTCGTTTTTATTGTCACTGAAAGGTTACATGATGTATCCCTAGGGAAACAAAGTCAATATGTGTGAAGCAAAATTTAACCCAAATCCACCCGACTTTGAGGTGGGCCTCTTTATGTACTATTCTAATCTGACTTTATTTTGTTGGAAGCTCTTATATGTTTATATTTTTATTGGATTATAGTCTGGGGGAAAAAAAAGTTATTCTCTTCTGCTTTTGTATATTTATTTAGAAGTTCTTTTGCCCTAGCTTTTGTGTATGTGCCATGTAATTTCCCCCCAAAATAGGTGTTATGCTTTTCAAGATTGCTATTCAGAAGTTTTTACAGGCTTCTCATTTCTAATTTTTTTTCCATTTTCTTAATTTACTATTTTTTTTTCTTTTGTCTAAGTCTGAGGGAGACATACTGTATGATTGTAGTCTAGATTTTCCTTTAATTTATTTAATTTCTTTCCTTTAAGCACTTAGTTGGTAAGCAATTTGGTGCATATATCTATATATAATGCTGATATTTAATTATGGTACTTTTAGTTTAATATACATCATATTCTTGTCTTTCAACTCTTCTTGTTTTTCTGAGATCAAAATTTCTACTCCCATTTTCTTTGGGCTAAAAAAAACATCTAATCCTTCATTTCTCTAATAGACAAAAGTATTTTCTGCTCACAATAGAGTAATGATCATGTAGTAACACCTGGAGTAATCTAATGTCAAATAATATTTTTATGATCATGTGAGATATTAAGCTTTATTCATCAGATCAGGACTTAACTTTCTCAAGTCAATTGTTTTTTGTGAGTTGGAATATAATTTCTTATCACTTGTAAATGCTTGATAAACACTTGTCCATGATTTTATTCAGTTCCTTTAAGAAAAGGAAGTATTTGTGTTAGTGTAAAAGAATTAAATCACTGTTACTGAAAATTTTTTTCTGTAGTGGCAGCAAAAGTAATGTCAAAAATTCTCTTTTATTAGCTGATCCACTGATAATATCTTATGCTTGTCCACTCGGTAAAAGGGCTTTTTTTTTTTTTTTTAATATAAAAGTGCTTCTTTACTATAAAAGTTCTGAGAAGTTGTATAAAGTTGACATAATGATTTTTATTTTTTATTTTTAATTTCTTAAGTTCCTTTTCCTTTGTTTAGAATGGAATAACTGTTTCTAATATATTTCTAAATTAACATTCATATTTTGTGTTAAAACCAAAATCTAAATATTAGCTCTGAAAATTGTATTATTTTAGTTAAGTTTAGTTTAGTTAAGGTAAAGGAATAAATATTTTCATAGCATCTACCACATCCCACATAGTGTGCTATAGCACTTCACATATAATATCTTACACCAAACCTGTGAGATAGATAGATGTTGTTATCTCCTTTTTAAAAGTGAAGAAGCTGAGACAAACAACATTTAAGTGACTTGCCATATAGTATCTGAGACTGGATTGTAACTCGGGTCTTACTCACTCCAGATTCCAGAGTTTATCTGCTGTGCTCCCTAGCTGAGCTGTCTAGGGGAGACCGAATATGCTTGCCTACTGATCTCCCTGACTACTTTTAAGTCTCTACTAAAATCCCATCTTTTTCCCGAAACCTCCCTTAGCCCTCCTTAATTGTAGTGCTTTCTTTCCTCTATTAATTATTTCTGCTTTGTCATCTTGTAAACTCCTTGAAGGTAAGGACTGTCTTTACCCCCCTTACTACCTTTTTGGTCCTTACTACCTTTTTGGTATTTCTAGCACTTGGCACAATGCCTCATACATAGCAGTGCTTATTGATTGATAATATCTTTTTTTCATATATTTAAGGTGTATTGTAGAATATAGTGTTAAGGTTTTGGTCTAAGCCTAATTTCTTCCAGACTGCTTTTCAATTTTTTCCCATCTGAATAGAGTCCCACTTCTTACTCCCAATTTATTTCCATTTTATCAGATACTGGGTTATTGAGTTCTGTTGTATTTTTTGCCAATACCAGATGGTTTTGATTATTACTGCTTATAATAAAGTTTGAGGTCTAGAAATACTTTTTCCCCTCCTTCCTTCCCCCCCCCCCTCCCGCCCCCCCCGCCCCCCCCCCCCCCCCCCCCCCCCCAGCTTCATCACCATTTCTCTTAATACTATGGAGTGTCAACAGACATGATAATGTGATTGGGAAATATTTTAAGAAATTAAATTAAAAATAAAATACAGTTTAGATAATGTGATTTTCTAAGTCAAGATGCTGCTGTAGACAATTTATTTCTATTTGAATTTAATGTCACTGTTTCAGATCTTTTTTTTTTTTCTAGAAGACTTTTATTGTTATATATCTTCTTGGTAATTTGATTGGCATATTAAAGTATAAATTAACTTTGACAGTGTTGTAATTTTTAATATACCTGCATTGCCTAGCCATGAGCAATGAATTCTTTCAGCTATTTAAACTTTATTTCTTTAAGGAAAAATTTGTAATTCGATGTATGCAAGAATTTTTTGTGCTTTGGTATCTCCAGATATTTTATATATTTTGTGGTTATTTGGAATGGAATTTTTTTATTTTTGCTTGTTGAGTTTTTTTAGTGATTATATGGAAGTGCTGTTGATTTTTGAGAATTTATTTCATTGTCCATAAGTTTGTAGAATCTCTTTATTGTCTCTGTATCTTTGCTGATTCTCTAGGATTTTCTAAGTGTACCATTATATTAGTAATCTCTCTTGACCTCTCTTTATGCCTTTAATTTCTTTCTCTCTCTCTCTCTCTCTCTCTTTTACTATGGTTTGCTAGCATTTCTTGAACTATGTCAAATAATATTGGGGAGAGTGAATGTTCTTGGTTAATTCTCATTTTTTATTGGGAAAGGTTCTAGTATATCCCTGATTTTAAAAAAAATAAACCCTAGATCTGTTTATCTTGGAAATTTAATTATTATTATTTTTTAGCTTCAGTTTATTCATTGAAGTGGAATTATATATTAAATAATTTTTGGAGTGATCATAACTTTCTTTTAGCATTTTAAGGTTTACAGAGAGAATTATATTCATTCTCATTTGATCTTCATAATAATCATGTAAAGTACATACTAGTATTCTTCTTGTATTATAAATGAGGAAACTGAGGTCACACTAGTAAAATGATTTGCCCAAAGTCTGTATACAGCTAATAAGTGTCCTGACTCCAAAGCCAGTATCCTTTCTGATGTATATTGCTGTTTCGTACATAACAATCTTTACGGCATCTCAAAATCAAGTTGATATATATATATATATATATATATATATATATATATAGTTACTATTTTGTTTTTTCTTTGTCTTTGTAGAATCAACAATGGGGTGCATTAAAAGTAAGGAAAACAAAGGTCCAACTATGAAATATGGAACTGAAAGCAATCCAGAGCCTATTAGTATAAATGTCAGTCATTTTGGATCAGAACTTACCCCAGTGTGCCAGTCATCTTCAGTAAAGGGATCAACTGTTAATTTTACCAGTCATTCCATGACACCATTTGGAGGTTCAACAGGGATGACTCCTTTTGGAGGTGCTACTTCTGCCTTTACATCTATGCCAACTTCACATTCTGCTGGTTTAACAGGTAAGTTTTAAGTGAACTCTTCATTTTTCACAGTTTTGACCCTGTCTTTTAAGAAATAGTAGCACTATATTCTCATTTATTTCTACATTTGTAGAGATTTGTCAGTTTTAATATGTGTACATATGTGTGTGTGTGTGTGTGTGTGTGTGTGTGTATCAGATTGGTGCTTTGTATTAACTCTACTAAATAAAATCTATTTTATAGCATTATATGAGTGATATAGCCCTGAATTGTCATAGTAAATGTTTGCCTAATTTGATGTGCCAGATACATTTGATCATTAAGGGGCTCTCGGCCTTCCTGAGATGTCACGGGGCTTTGACAACAGTGTTGTGATTGAAGGAGAGTGATACCAGGTGCAATCTACATACAATAGCAAGTTGTTTATGTGGTCACATCTGTACAGTATATACTTAGCACATACATGCACAGTGTTGCTTTGGTTATATAAGAGTATGAGGGTATATAAGGGTGAGAGAATTTGGAATAAACAGACTCCATATTTTCACCATCCTCAGGAGTCTGTCCTCATCAATCTTCCACTAAGAGAAGTATGTTTTTCCCCCTGGTATGGGGGCTCTAGAAAGCACAGTACATTTTGTCACCCCAACTTGGGGGCTCTAGAAAGCAGGACACAACAATTGTTTTATAATAAAATTTGGCTCTGATCATGCCATACTCACAGAAAAATAAAGACAATGACAATCTAATAGGCTGAGAATCTTTTGGGCTAGAGCCAAACATGGTTTTCCTTATTTCAAGTCTCATCATTTGATTTTCAGTTTGCCCATTTAAATAGAGAAATTTTTTTGTAGTATTATAAAACTAAATGTAGTTGAGTTCAGAGGTTGGCCATTCAATAATACAATTCTCACCCATAACAACTTTCAAAAACAATTTAAAAAATTAAAATGGAAAAGGGTTCACAATCTGTATTTGGAGAGAGAGTCCTCATACCAATAAAATTGTAGATCCTTGAAAGATGAACTGTTTAAAAAACTTGCCACGTCATTTTATACTACAGGTCACATGACTAATAAAAGCATACATTATAATTAATGGAAAAATACATATTGCTTTCAAGTTATATTTATTATAGAATATTTAATATCATAAATTATAAGAATGCCTAAACACATAGTACCCCAAATTATTAATAAAATGTTTTCAATTGGAAATCACATTGACTTTGTCTTAAGGAATTAATTAATAAAATGACATAATATGGAGTTATTTATTAATGATTAATATGTAACATTTTCATATAAAATACATGTTTTTAAATCAATTGGAGATGGAATGAATGATAATATATCCTCATGTAGCATTTTAAAATTTAATAGCAGTTTCTTCACAACCGCCTATAAGGTAGGTAAACCAAATGATTCTTTCATTCCCAATTTATGTATGAAGAAAATAGGGCCAGAAGAGATTAATATCTAAGTTCTCATATGCCTAAGAAGTGATTTTAAACTAGAACTTGAATCTGCCATTCTTTATCCTATAATACAGCCCTATTCCCATTGCCTAGAAAATCCTTCCTTCTAAAGTTAAATGGTGTCAGAGTTTTTCTTAATGACAAATTACCCATAAATTCCAGGTTTCTGAAGTATGATTTAATAATTTGGAAGCAAAATTCACTTTTAAAAGTCAAATGAATGAATGATAACATCAGTAAGATGATGTAGATCACAACCTATCCTTGCCTACCTGATCTATGTCACCAGTCAAAGGAGAACTCCTCACTACCCCATCTACCTTTAGAGCATGTTGTCCTTTCTTGTAGACACAATTCTAACAAGATTGATTATTAGATTCTGCAGTCCACAGCACATTAAAAAAAAAAACAAATTAGAAGTGGCCAGAATATGTTCGTTTGGAGGGGATGACTATCTCCAGAACTAATATTAAATTGGCAGTATTAAAAACTTGTAACTGAAAATGTGAGGGAAGAGTCTTAAAAGCTTTTTAAAAAATCACTGGTTGTTGAATCATTTCAGTTGTATACAACTCTTAATTATTCCTTTTTGAGATTTTCTTGGCAAAGATACTAGAGTGATTTGCCATTGTCTTCTTCAGTTCATTTTACAGAAACTAAGGCAAATAAGGCAAGAAATTAGTCAGGGTCACTTAGTTGTTATATGTCCAGAGTGGTATATGCTTATGTTATGTTTTATAACAGTGGAATAATGAGAGCCAGTAATGGTGGTGCAGAATCATACAATAGCTTAACTTTTGTGTGCTTTGTGTTAAAGGTGATGTAGGAAATGTGTAATAGGTTTTAGAAAGATCTCCATCCAAAATAATTAGAAAAATGTTTTGCATTTAAACATAGTAAATCTTAGCTGTCTGGAAAATTCACTTTAAGTGGAATATACAATTCTGTTACATTGAAAGATAAATGTATTGGTGGGTATTTATTTTCCTATCTCAACTTTGCACAATTTTGTTTTAGGAACAGGGAGCAGGAACCAAATAGGAAGAGAAAAACAAGAGTGTTCTGGAAACTCATTCTGCTTCTAAAATCTTGTTTTTATATTTTATAGTATTTTTATAAACTGATAGTTATTCTTTCTTATATGTTACAACCATTGCTTTTTATATTTTAAAAATACACAGTAGAATACCAGCAAACTAATTAAACTATTAGCATGCTCATTAAAGGATAGTAAAATAATAATTAATATCTGATAGATTGAAAATTTCAGATTTTAAAAAAGTTTAATTTTCTACTTAAAACGCTCAAAATAGAAATTTTCCATAATATTTAGCAAAAAACAAAAAAGGGTTCTGTGTGAAATATTGTATCCCTGTTTCATTTTCCTTGGCTTAAAAAAAAAAAGTCTTTTATTCTCCAATTACATGTAAAAACAATTTTTAGCATTAAAAAAAATGAGTTCTAAATTCTCCCTCCCATCCCTCCCCTTTCATTGAAAAAGCAAACAGTTTTATATAGGTTGTGCATATTTATTCCTGTAAAATTTTCACATTAGACAAGTGAAAGCAAAAACAACAAAAAAAAAAATCCCAAAAACAATAAAGAAAATTTTGATCTGCATTCTAACTTCTGCATCGGTTCTTTCTCTGGGGATAGCTAGCATTTTTCATCATAATTCCATCATAATTGCCTTGGGTTATTGTATTGCTAATAATAACTAAGTCACAATTGCCTGTTACTGTATACAATGTTCTCCTAGTTAATTTTACTTTGCATCATTTCATGTATTTCCAAAATCATCCTACTTGTCATTTCTTATAGCATAATAATTTTCTTTCACAATCATATACCACAACTTGTAAAGCTATTCCCCAATTGATAGGCATCCCCTTAATTTCTAGTTCTTTGCTATCAGAAAAGAGCTGCTATAAATATTTTTTAAAATATAGACCTTTTTCTTTTTTTTTTTTTTTTTAATCTCTTTGGAATGCAGACCTAGTAGTATTATTGCTGGATCAAAAGGGTATGCATGGTTTTTATACCCTTTTGGGCATAATACCAAAGTTTCCTTGCCTTTAAAAAAAAGTGTATTAAAAATTCTGCAGGTTACTTTCAAAACTTTAGCCTTTTCTGTGCTTCCTTGTGAACTTCCTCCTTTTCTGTGTATTAAAAAATGTTTCATTGATTTGGTGTCACTATTGCTGATTATACTTTCCAATTGCACTTCCCAATTAAAAGCCAAAAGAAAGAAAGGGGGAAAAAATAAGCATATTCAAGAAAAATCTCATATGGAAGCCATGCCCAAAAATAAATGTTTTTTTTTTTTCCTACACCTAGAATTCATCCTCTCTGGGACAAAAGGTAGATAAAACTTGCTTTTGCCGTAAGTTCTCTCTATAGACATGGTTGATCATTCAGTTAATTAGAATTCTTAAGTTTTTCAGAGTTTGTTTTTCTTTACAATGTGTTGTCTTTGTATAAATTATTTTCTTGGTTTTACTCACTTCATTTTGCATCAGGTCATAGTCCCTTGGATTCTGTGAAATTGACTTGTGTTGTGTTGTTCAACCATTCCCACAGTTTGTGGATAACTTCTTAGATTCTAATTGCTCTTTTCTGTCTCTATATCTTTGCCTTTTTTTGTTTTTTTAATCCCCTCTTTGTAATCAGAAGCTTTGTTTTGCTGGTAACTTCTATGTACAGTATTATCTTTCCTTTTAATCACTCTCTCTTCCATTTCCCTTTTTTTTTCCCCATGTAGAGTCTGATGTATTTCTACATTTCTGTACTCTGTGTGTGTGTGTGTGTGTGTTCAACCCTCCTTTGTCATTTCAAATAAGAGTAATTGATTTCATTCCCTCCCTTTTTCTTCATGATTATATATTCTTTTCATCATGTACTTGTTAGGAAAAAATAGGCTCTACCTCCTTTATATTTTCTGTACTACTATATATGCTTCATTTTCTTTGCCTTCTTCAAATAACAAAACAGATTTGAATAGAGCCAGTCTTGTATGTCGTCATCCCTCCTATCCTCGTGGTTTTTTTTTTTTTTTTTTGGTTTTTTTTTTTTGAAAAAGTTAATTTTTTTCACTCCCTTTGAAGACATTAAAATTCTGAAAGGATACATGTTTCTTCTCCCTCTATTATATAATGTTATCTTTTAGCCCCTTCCAATTGCTCAATTAAATTTGCCTTTCTAGGTTTTCCTGGATTCTTATGCTTAAATATTTCAGTAGTTTCTCATTGGATTTCTTGATCATTCAAGAAATGTTCAGACTTCAGGTTTTTGCTAGAATTAGGTACATGAGAGCTTGGGAGATCATCTTATTTAGGTAGCTTTGTCTGAAAGTTTTAGAATTCCTGTCTTCGGTTAATGTTTTGACATAGAAGTAGTTTATCTCTTGTATAAATATATTCTATTACTCTGTTGTGTTAATGTTTTGTTAATTCATTTGTGATAGTTAATTTTTAAAAACAGAATCCTAAAATGACATTTTATTTTATAATCTTAAATTGTTAACTTGCATATTAAAATGTATTCATTTTATTTTTAAGCATATTATATCTTCTCATAGGTAAATGGTATGTCTTAAATAATCTTATTAATTTCTTACATGTGTTGCTAAAATAAGGATTCTTGGTACGAAAACATCAAGCTGTGGAATTTATAAAAATAAAAAGATAAGTTACAAAAATAGGAAGATAAGGCATCATTAGTAAATAAAGTTCCTGATTGGGTTTTCATGTCCATAGTATTTGGAGGAAAACTTGCCCTCTTCTCAAGGTTGAAATTGTGTATTGACTAGTGACCTCTATCAGTTTTTAATTTGATTTTCTGGTTTCATAGGATTTAATTCCTATAGTTTCACAGAATACCCTTTTTGTTCCCCCTATAACCTTAGCTTTGTTGAATCTCTGATCAATCATTGCGAGTACTCTCTGCCCTTGTGCAAACTGCAACCCTCAACATCCTTATCGTGGTGAGATTGATCCTTGTTCTATTAAGATCTCCCCAAAATACTGGAAGTTATGTAGGTCTTGGGTATTATTGCAGCACTCAGACTTTGCAGCTTTTCTCCTGGGCCTTCCTTTCTCCCTCCACCCCTTTATATGACTACTCCACATCCTTTTGTAACCATCCATTTCCTGGATAATATCTTTTATATGTAGTCAATTCTTAGTCACCACTTAATAATATACTGAAGATCAATTATTTACCCTCATTATGCATCTCTCCATTGCCCTTTGAGTTCCCTGCAATTTTTATTCTTTTGGAAATCATGGTATTTACAGTGGTAGGCATCTATATAGCATCAATAGGAGAATATTGATATTTTTTTAATGGGAACAGTCTGGGATTATTGAAAGTATTATATAGTTTCCCACAACCATCTTAGGCTATGCTCTTCCTCCAATTCAATTCTGAATCCATAGGTCTAAAATATACATACTAATGGAACTGCAATTTATAATCTGGACAGTATGTTTAAGCTCTTAGTTTAATAGTAGACTTCAGCAAGCATTTCTTGAGAATTTGCTCTTTGCTAGGTACTGTACTAGATGCTTGAAACAAAAACAAAACATTCCCTACTCTTAATACACTTAGGTATGTGATTAAGTAAAAATTTTAAATATATACAATTAATACAAACTAATTTTGAGCGTTAACAAATAATGGTTTCAGGAAATCCATAGGATCATAGATTGAGAGCTGGAAGGGGCCTCAGAGACCATTGATTAAAAACTGCCTCATTTTACATTGGGCTGAGAGTTTAAGATAGCTCCATATATCTAATAAATATGAAGCTGGATTTGATCTCAGTTATCCCTTAACTTAAGATCAATCTGCCCTGATTCTGACTTCTGCTGGGAAGGAGATTTGAGCTATATCCTGAAGAAGCCAAAGATTCCAAGATGGGAAGTTGGGGAAGGAATACTTTTCAGACTGGGGGGATGGGGAATCATTTTCAGGAGTAGAAAATAGAATGTTTTCTATTTGTGGGCCATCAATCTCACTGGAATGGATGGTGTGATAAGCTAAATACTGGGAATAGAAATACAAAGAATGAAATATATCCCTACCAGAAAGAAGCACTAGCGTTTTAATAAATTAAATTAAATTAAATTTATTTAACTTAACAAACATATAGAAAACTTCAGAATTTATATAGAGAATCCCTTTTCTATTTACACTATTATAGGACATGAGGTTCACTTTGGTTCTGTTTAAAGTAAAAATTGAGTTAGATGAAAAACATGGATCTATCTATATTACATTTAACTTCTGTTGGTCTTAGTTCCCTCATTTATAAAATGAGGAGATTGAGCTAGACATTGTTCTAAGGATTCTTCAAGCTATAAGAACATTTACCTGGTTTTGTCTATTTACACTATTATAGGACATGAGGTTCACTTTGGTTCTGTTTAAAGTAAAAATTGAGTTAGATGAAAAACATGGATCTATCTATATTACATTTAACTTCTGTTGGTCTTAGTTCCCTCATTTATAAAATGAGGAGATTGAGCTAGACATTGTTCTAAGGATTCTTCAAGCTATAAGAACATTTACCTGGTTTTGTCCATTTAATATTGACTATGAAATAGTCATTGAACAAAACTGTCTCAGAGAATTTTGAATGATGTTAAAATACTTCTGGTAAACACTTATGAAGGCAAGCCTGTAAAGATGTTTTTTGCCATACTCAAATGTTTTTGTTTGTTTGTTTGCTTGCTTGCTCTTAATCAACCCAAAATAAACCTAGAATCTCATTTTCAAAAAATTAGATTGGGGCAAGAATCAAACTTTGAACTTTTTTTTTGATGAGAGTCTTCTGCTGTCCTATACAGTTTGCCTATGTATCATTTTTTTCTCTTTTAGGTGGTGTTACTATATTTGTGGCCTTATATGATTACGAAGCTAGAACTACAGAAGATCTTTCTTTTAAGAAGGGTGAAAGATTTCAAATAATTAACAATACGTGAGTGTTATAATATTTCATTGGGAACTACTATAAAGTCAGCTTGTGATAATCAGTATTAGTTGTACTAATAGTGGTAAGAGACCTATAATAAATCAAAATATTTAAGGATAAAGTAATAGTATAAAGCCTTTAATATTAGTTAATAAGATGATAATTTCAGAAGTAATATGGCTAATAATATTATAATTATAGCTGTAGCTCCAGGACACTATGGGGTTTGATGCGAACAAGTCATGTCTCCAATCAACCTAGTACTTTACACTGATAACCTCTAGTCAAACTTCTGTATGATTTGTATTTCTTTGTTTTACTTTAAATAAAATTCATCATGTAAATTTTAGACATGGCTTGTTATTTTTTTCTTTCACCCTCTCATTCCTCAATTCCTTTTCTCTTAGCATTAATCCATAATATACATTTGAAATATATTTAAAAATACTTATTTAAGAAAGTTTAATTTTCTTTCTAAATGGTTTTCCTGAGGAAAGGGAAGTTTTCCTTACTTGTTCCCTCTTCTTTTCAGTTTCAGTTAAACTTGACTTTTTTTTTTTAAGTTATGAAAGTTTTTCATAGTGAATGCTGTAATTCATAAACATGATTCAAGCATAACAACCCAAATACAATTTCAGGAAAGGATGTATTAATTGCCTTCATTATTTTTTTTATTGAGAAGTTTTATATCTTTTAAGAAAAATGTTTTAGTTTTTCCAGTTACATGTAAAAACAGTTTTTAGGATTCCTTTTTAGAGGTCAAATCAGTTCATTCAGCCTTTATTAACCAACTCTTT
Organism: Sarcophilus harrisii; assembly: GCF_902635505.1. Taxonomy (NCBI): domain Eukaryota; kingdom Metazoa; phylum Chordata; class Mammalia; order Dasyuromorphia; family Dasyuridae; genus Sarcophilus; species Sarcophilus harrisii. Next base: position 494,927,085 of record NC_045426.1, on the reverse strand, counting down.
AGGACATCATAGTAGCTGTCAAATTAATAAGTAATTTCTTGACTTGGTGAAGTTTATATTCTTTTTAAGGAAAGAGAATATGCAAAGAAGGAAAAAAAATACAAGATAATAAATAATAACAACTGAGGAAATCAGAGAAGCTGGCTCCTGATCTGAACCTTGATTATTTTATTACACCACAACTGAAATAAAAAATAATATTGCTAGTTTATAATAATAATATTACTAGAATATAAAGATTCCTTCTATGTCTGAATTCCTTTGATTTGTGTAAGTTATTTTAGTATAGCTAAGTATGAATACTAATCAGATTAATAGAACAGCAAAAATTGAAATATATCTCTTCCTACAACTTGAAATGGAAAATAACATTGCATGTGTTATACTTGGTTATTAACATATCTACCTTGTAATAATTGCTGTTGTGTTTGTTACAGGGAAGGAGACTGGTGGGAAGCAAGATCCATAGCTACAGGAAAGACTGGATATATCCCTAGCAATTATGTAGCTCCTGCCGACTCCATTCAGGCAGAAGAGTAAGACACAATCTCATGTTTTATTTATACCTTTTCAAATGTGTTTCAACATGCATTCTACAATGATGTAATGACCACAAAATTTTATGCCAATATTAATACTGCTAATGTATCCTATTAATACAAGATGTTATATGAAACTCAATAATTCAGTGATAAACACTTAGAGTACGATCATAAAAAATGATATTCAGGGAAAATTTATTTTAAAAGATACAAAAAATCAGGGATCCTTTGACAATCCAATAGTAGCACATCCCTCTCCCCTACATTTAGGAGCCATTTTTATGTTCTGAAGTTTTAGTCATATTTAAAAGTTTACATTCTATCCCAGGTAATTAATGGCAAGATTAACTTAAACTGAGCTTATCACATAAACTGCATGTCTTGTGATTTCTTTCTTGTAAAATAATAGAAAAGAAATTTCAACAAACCATTTAATTTCTCTAAATCTCTTTTTTTTTTTCTGTGTGCAATAAGGATTGCATTGTATGCATTCAAAGATCCTTTCCAGTTCTACATTATTTATAATAGTTCTTAAAGTTCTGATTTTCTTAAATAATTAAATAACTATACACATATATACATACAAACATATCCATTATGCACATGTGTGTACACATTTTTTCATGTATACACACGCACATTTATAAATTACAATGCAGTGGATACAGTGTTAGATTGTGATGCTGCTCCTGTGTTACTAGCTATGAGAATATAGGCCAGTTATATAATTTCCCTGAACCTGAGTTTACTCATTTATAAAATGGGACTAATAGTAATATACAAAATACTTGCCACATAGAGTTGTTGTAAAAAGCAAATGAGATCAAGCATGTAAAATTCTTTGTAAACTTTGAAATGGGGTATAAATTTCAACTATATTTGTACTGTTAGACATGCTTTTCATTTTAGCCATTATATAATATTCTGTGTTTCAAATAAAGAACAAAAATTACTTTAGTTTTATATTTCTTCCTTGTACAGAAAGGGTGACAAATTTGGCTATTTATATTTGTCAGAAATGATCAGTTTACTCTTAGGAAAATTTACAGGAGTAAATTACTTTATATATAATTTTTCTATTTACATAATATAGTTGTCATTAATTTATTGCATTAATGTGTACGTCTAGAAGTAGGTTGGAATAAAATCTTAGTAATCAAGATCCTTCCTAATAAAAAATTATCAATAATTTAGATATAATATTAGTGATTCTGATTGCATTAGATAATTAGATACATATCCATGATATAGTATGGATGCTACGGCTATTGATGCCATTGTAATATCTCCTGCCACATTTTCACTGTTCTTATTTGGTGTTGCTGTTAACACAGACGACTCCAAAGTTATTCATTCTCTGCCATTACTGTTCACTAGTATACTATGGATGTTTTTATAATTTTAATTTCTGCTTATATAATACTTACTATTTGGTTAAAGATTTTTGTATGACATTGGTCTCAAAAGTTTTCTTTTCTTCATGATACGGTATTTTTTGCTGTGATGAATTACAGCATTGCCATGAGAGAGTCAGAGTTTTACATGTATTTTGGGGGTGTAAGTTCCATAGAATTTGCAGCACACCTTGCTAATCACCCTTCAGCATAAATGAATACCACTATCTGTAGAGTCAATGGAAGCTAGGTGAAGCAGTGTGTATAGAATACCAGGTTTGAAGGCAGGAAGACCTGAATTCAAATTTGACTACAGTTACTTAATAGCTGTGTGATCCTGAGTGAGTCATTGAACCCTGTTTACCTCAGTTTCTTCATCTGTCAAATGAACTAGAGAAGGAAATGGTAAATCACTCCCAATAACTTTGCCAGGAAAATCTCAAATGGGGTCACAAAAAGTATTTAAGATAATTTTTAAGTATTTTCACCTATGCCAAAAATTAACATGAAAAATATTTAAAATAACTTCTGTATTTAACTGTTTAGCTTTTCTTATATTTTCAGCCACCTGAAATTCCTTTTTTCAAACCAGATACTTAATGACTTAAGCCACTTAATGTGGCTTAAAAATAAAGTGGTATCTATCCAAAATTGATTTTTTTTTTCCTCTGTTGTTTTGTTGTAATTTTCCTATCTTTGGCTCTATCTTTATATTCTAACACATCATTTTTTCCTCAGATGGTATTTTGGCAAAATGGGCAGAAAAGATGCTGAGAGACTACTTTTAAATCCTGGGAACCAGCGAGGTATCTTTTTAGTAAGAGAAAGTGAAACCACCAAAGGTATGGTCCTCACTAAATTGACATTTCAATAGTTAAAATAGTGTTTTATATAATGGCATTTTAAGAAAGATACAATAAAAGGATTCATTTTTTTAGGTGCTTTTTCCCTTTCTATTCGTGATTGGGATGAGATAAGGGGTGACAATGTGAAACACTACAAAATTAGGAAACTTGACAATGGTGGATACTATATCACAACCAGAGCACCATTTGATACTTTGCAGAAATTAGTCAAACACTACACAGGTAGGTGAATACTTAAACTAACTTTAAATTTTAAAATATAAGATTAGTAATGTACCTTCAATATGCTTCTTCAACTGCACCCTCACTGAAGGAAGATGGTCCTTTTATTAGTCCCAACTTTGTTCTCCACAGAAGCTATTATAAATTTTTTCCTCACTCACCCTCCCTTTTCACTGAAAAAACTAAGGCTATTTGCTCTTTAACTACCATTCTCTTTATTTCATAATTCTCCCATTTTCTCCCCCTTTTTTCTGATGTCTGCAAAAAAGAAGATCTAACCCTTCTCCTTGACACTTAATCTTTTGGGTCTATTCCAACAGATTGTATATTCAGTCACACCCTTTTCAGATTTTCAGCTTCTCCTAATCAAATGGTTCCTTTCTTACTGTCTTTAAACAAGCCCGAATCTTCTCCATTCTCAAAAAATCTTCAATCAGTCCTACCATCCTCTCACCATTTAGGTCTCTTCCATTTCTCAGCCAATGTTCTTGAAAAAGTTGCCTATTTGGGGGTTTGCTTCCTATTTTATTACTCATTTCTTCTCTCTTTACAGTCTCACTTCCTGTAGTATCATGCAATTAAATGTTTTCTTCACAATTACTAACAATGTCTTCATATTGCCAAGTTTAATGGGGGTTTTTTCAGTCTTTTTCTGCTGCATTTGACAGTATTTGTGCTATGTTCTTTTACATATGTTCTCTTCTCACGACTCTCTGCTGAATCACTTCCTTACTTGTCTGGCACTTTCTTCTCATTTTCCTTTGCTACCTCATCATTTACATCATACCTTTTAACTGTAGATATTCCCTAAAATTCTAACCTAGGACTTTTACTCTCATGATGACCTCATCAGCTCCTAGTTTATCATGTCTCTACAAATGAATTCCAGATGTATATCTGACACTAATATGTCTAACAGTGAAGTCATCTTTTCCTCTAAAGCATTCACTCTTATAAATTTAGCAATTTCTGTTGAAGATGTCAGTATCCTTCCACTCTTCCAAATGTTTAATCTTGGCTACAGATACAGATAGACTCCTCTCTCCATCTCTTGCATCTAACTCCTCTTCATATAAACACATGCGCTTCAGCACAGATCTGACCATGTGACTCTCCTTATTCAACTTAAGCTACTTTGTTTTACCTCTAGGATAGGGTTCTTAACCCAAATTTTGTTGGATTTTTTTTTTTCAATACTTTGCTAACTGTATATTTTTTATACCAACTATATTCAGTGTAATTTAACTTTGTAATCTTATGTACTTTATGCATTTAAAAACATTCTGAGAAGTGATCTATTGGCTTCACTAGATTTGCCAAAGGTATCCATTACACAAAAAAAAGACTAAGAAATATAAACTGCTCTGTTTAGCTTTTGAAAGCTGCATAATCTGACCCCAGCCCTTTTTGAGCCTTATTAGATTTCTCTATTCATCTCCTACACTTTGAGATCAGCCACATTGAGCATCTTTCTGTTTCTTATACATAACTAAGTCTGGGTGTAATTACTACTGGTTATCTCCCATGTTGGGAATATACTACCTCTTTTAACTTTCAACCTCATAGATTCTCTTTCTTTCTTCTCTTAAGATATAGCTCAAGCATTATATGAGTGAAATCTTTCCTAATTTCTTCAACTGCTAGTTCCTTTGTTTCCTCTTAGTTATTTAAGTACTTTTATGGATTTATTTTTATTCACTTTATATTATGTTGTTTATGTTTTCTTATGTAGTTGTTTCACTCATTAGAATATAGACTGAGTAGATACTGTTTCATTCTTTTCACTAACATGCTCAATGCCTAGCACAGTTTATGCATGCACTTAATAAATACTTGTTAATTATTTGACCCATATTTTTATATAGATGTTTCTGAGTAAGATTAATATTGTATTGCTTATATGTTTATATGAAAGTTTGTCATTTAAAATTTTTATTAAAAGAGGAAATAAGCTTTTTTTTTCATGATTACTATGTTCTAAACTCTATATTCATTGGATTTACAAATATTACCTCATCTGATAAGAATATTCATCAGTAGATTTTACAGTAGTAAAAGCTCAAATTTCCTAAGTAATGAAATTTCAAATGAACTTATATTTAATTCTTCAGAACATGCTGATGGCTTATGCCATAAGTTAACAAGTGTGTGTCCAACTGTGAAACCTCAAACACAAGGTTTGGCAAAAGATGCTTGGGAAATTCCTCGAGAATCTTTACGTCTAGAAGTTAAATTGGGCCAAGGATGTTTTGGTGAAGTGTGGATGGGTAAGAAGCAATGACTTTTTAAAATTTTTTTGCTCCAAACCTGTGATTTCCTTGGTGAGGGCAATTCTTCCAAATGGAATCTATTGCCACTAAATAGTAAACCACCCAATTGTATTATTTTATTTGGAATATTTAGATATGAATTAAAATGTTATAATTGAAAGATAATTAGAATGTTAATATTGAAAACTGACCCTGCTGGCTAATGTATTAGCAGTATATAGCATATAGTATAGCAAAATAATAAGTGAACTAAAAATACTGATTTGTAGCAATTTGGCACATCTAAATTAAGAACTTTAGCGAATGTTAGCACTGCTTACATCAGGAGGAGAATTTTCTCTCAGCACATAAGGAGAGAGAGAAAGGTATAAAATTCTCTAGCTAGTTATAGCTGATAACAATAGCTAACATTTGTATAGCACTTAACACATACTAGGCACTGTGCTTTATGGTAATTGTCTCATTTGACCTTCAGCAAGAAGTAGGCAGGTAGGTGCTGTTATTCCTTTTACAGATGAGGAAATGAGATAAGCGATGGTTAAGTGATGTGCCCAGGGTCACAAAGCTAGCAAGTATCTGAAACTGTATTTGAACTCAGGTCTTCCTGAGTCTAGGCCCTCTACTTATCCACTGTTTCAACGGCTGCCTATATGAAATGTTGTCTAATGAAGAAAATAAGACTAACATTGATGGTGTAGGAATGTATTGCAACATAGAATCAGCATTTTCAAGTTCAGAGTCCTGTAAAGAATACAGCTATTACTTGAAATGAATCAAGTTTGTTGGGGAGCTATAATTTTGTCACTGTATCTCTTCCACTGACACAGATTACCATTCCTCTGTAACTTAGTAGATGTTCATTAAACATTCCTGTAACCAAGATTTATTATATGAAAGCCAACTAAATGATAAATTTTTTGAGGACTTAGTGTCCTCAGATACCAAGCATCCTTTAGTGGGATTGTTCTTGAGCCTTTTCTAGCTTGGTAGAGTTTGTGCTCTGCTATCATGATCTTTAAGAACTCAAGGTCTTTCTCAGAACATCCAAGATGAGGCATTGGGGCAGTATTTAAGTGAAGGAGTACTATTTTTAATAATATCGTTTAAGGGCATTTTTTTTTTTTTTTCATTTCAGCAGCCTTGTAAGTTAGGATAATCAGTCTGTTATGTGATAATTGCTCTTTTATGTAATTAGTAATATCCCCATACTTACCTTTTTTTCTTCTAAATATCTCAATAAGACTCATGTCATATAAAATTTGTAGCAGTTACTTGTTTTATCTGCTACTCAATTTGACTTTTGCTACTGTTTTCACCATTAAACTACTAGAGAAAATAACAGAAGTTATTGTTTCCTTAGGAACGTGGAATGGAACCACAAAAGTAGCAATCAAAACACTGAAGCCTGGTACAATGATGCCAGAAGCTTTTCTTCAGGAAGCTCAGATCATGAAGAAACTAAGACATGATAAACTTGTTCCCCTATATGCTGTTGTTTCTGAGGAGCCAATTTATATTGTTACTGAATTTATGTCAAAAGGTATGTATCCATGATGAATAGAAATGAAGGTATTTTTATGACATTCAAAAAGTTTTTAAAAGACTATTTTGAGATCATGTTATTTATATATGTAAAATTTTTATCCTGTTAATGTCTCTAAAAAAATGTTTTCAACAAAGCAGATTTTTTTTTTATATAGGCATATGAAATTTGGTGGTTTTTCTAATGGGAAAGAGATTTTTACCAGTCATTTGGAAAAGTTTGGAAGAAAAGTAAAAGTTTCGAATGGGAAAACAGACTGAAAAGGTGAAGGGGTATATATAACTATAGAAATGGAATGATTAGAAAAATATGATAAAAAGAAAGATAATTAGAATAACGATGCTATAAGAATGAAAAACTAAAGCATCAAGGGAAAAAAGCTCTTGTCTTTAGAGCCTAAAGCAAATCAAATTGGATCTCAAACAAACCAGGGAAAGAACTTTGGTAAAATATATGGATGGTCCTTGATTTAAATACTTGCAGATATCTCAAAATACAAATAACTACCTCATCCACATGACAATTGGAACCCCATTTCACTATCATATTCAATACTTCCTCCTACCCATATCTAATTCGAACCACATAACATAAATCTGGAGAAAAGTCTTCAATAAAAAGAACATAGTTATTGAAGAAAGTTGAGTAAATTCCTAGGGTTACTACCTTCTTTCTCTCTTATTCTTCCCAGAACATCTTCATTAATCCCTGAGGAATTCATTTTAGAATGCCCTAGATTTCTGTGAATTAGATGTCCAGATTAAGGTTTTTAGAGGAGAGGAAGAGGGAGTAAAGATAGAAGTGGGAATGCATCAACAAAAACTGAGAAAAAGAAGCTGGTTTAGTTGATGGTGGTTTTTTAAGTTGTTTGTTTTTATTTTTCAAATAAGTATTTTTTAAATGAATCTGCCCATCCACTACCTGCTCCTCTTTCTCCCCCTCACCCCTATACAAATTAAAATAAAAAATATATAATTCAGACATGTGCAATTTTTGCATTTTAAATTCATCACTTCTTTTGTCAGGTATGTGGCATGTTTCTTCATTCTTTTGGACTTGTGTTTTTATTGTTGCATTGCTTCTCAAAATTCTATTTTGCTGTAATATTTTTATTATTTAATAAATTGTTTTCCTGGTAATTCTCACTTTACTCTGCATTAGTTGATAGTGTTTTTTCCAATTTCCTTCAAAATTACCAAGTTCTTCATTTCTCATAGTGCCATATTATTCTGTTGTGTTCATTTACTATAATTTCTTTATAGGAGGGTCTCCCCTCCTTGGTTTTCACTGTCTGAGTACTATGAATCAACCAATCAAATATTTGTTAAGAACCTACTGTATGACAAGATACTGTGCTATGCTCTGGGGATAAGAGGCAAAGGAAAGCCCCTGTCTTTAAAAGAGCTCTCAGTCTATTGGTTGAGATAACAAACAAACCAGATCCAGGATAAATAATTGAGGGAAGGCACTGGAATTAAGAGATGTTGGTTAAGGCTTCATTTAGGAGGTGGGATTTTAATTGGCACTTAAAAGTAAAATCATTGAGTAGTTAGAATTGAAGAGGAAAAGCATTCTAAGGCATGGGGGACATCCAGAGAAAATGTCTGGAGTTGAGAGATGGAGTATCTTGTTCATAGATGAGTCAGGAGGGCAGTGTATCAGTGAATCTAAGAGTGAGGGTTAGATAGAAGATAAAACACTAGAAGGGGAATCGGGGAAGTATAGGAGCTAGAATGTAAAGGACTTGGAGTGCCAAGGAGAGCATTTTGTATTTGATCTTGGAGGCAATAGAGAGTTATTGGAGTTTATTTGTTAGAGTAAGAGGACTGGACTTAGGCTTTAGGAAAAGCACTTTGCCAACAGAATAAGAGGTATGTTGCAACAAAAAGAACATCTATAAATATTTTTGCATATTATCGATCCTTATCCTCTTTCTTTGATTTCTTTGGGATATAGGCCTAATAGGAATATATTGGATGAAAGAATATATACAGTTTTATAACTTTCTGGGCATAGTTGCAAATTTCTTTCCAGAATTGCTAGTCCCTACAAATGTTTTCTTCTTTTGTCTTTTTTTTTTTTCCAGTTTTATAATAAGTATGAGAGAAAACTTCAAAGATTGTTTCAGTTTGCAGGGTTTTTTTTTTTTTGCATTTTATTAGTGATCTAGATTATCTCTTCATATGCTTGTTGATAGATTGGATTTCTTTTTCATAAAACTGCCTGATCATCTTATATTTTGGCTATTTATCTAGTGGGGGCAGTAAGTGGTGCTATCATTACTTCCCATTTTATAGATGAGGAAACTGAAGTGGAAAGAAATTAGGTGACAAAGTCAGGGTTCCATAGCTTTGGGATATCTTGAATCCCAGTCTTCCTAGCCCAGGACCCAGCACTCTATCCATTGAGCTACCCAGATACCAATATAAGCAGACCCAAGAGAGGAGGAAAGCACTTAGCTGCCGGTGATGAGTTTGTCATCCAACTTGAACTATACCCTAAGGAACAGAAAGAAGTAATATGGGGTTGTAAATGATTTCAGAAAGGTCATTGAAGGTGACAGAGATATCCTAGAGTTAGAATTCAGTAAATATTATCCCAGTAACCTTAATTTTGATTCCAGATAATAGAGAAAACATAGTTAGAGAATTCAGGTGAAAGTTCAGTTAATGTTTTGCTGTATCAAATAAAAGTGCATTCCCTTTAAATGCCCACACATCTTTCCTAAAAATCATTCATTCTTTCTAATTATCCTCTCTTAGTATTATTCTTTCTACATGGTCAAATATTAACTCTAGAGATATTTCTATTAACCAAATTTAGTCAGATTATTTTTCCTTATTTGTCTAATCATTACCCCAATATTTCAGGGAGAAGTTTTGATGCTCATGAATGTTTAGGTGTTTTCAGTCTTAGCCAACTTTGTGATCCCATTTAAGGTTTTCTTGGCAAAGATACTGGGGTGATTTGCCATGTCCTTTTCCAACTCACTTAAAAGATGAAGAACCTGAGGCAAATGGAGTTAAGTGACTCTACCAGGATAACAGAGTTAATGTATAGGGCCAGATTTGAACTCAAAAAGAGAGGAGTCTTTCCTGATGCCTAGTCAGTAAGGTTCAAATCCGGTGCTGTATCCACTGGGTCACCTAACTGCTCATCTCCTGAATAGGTTCCTTTAGAATGTAGTTAAGCCGTTGAGAATAACTAAGTACTGTTAAAGCCAGCAGTGCAAAATTTGATAGCATTTTCAGTTGTCATCTTTCTAGATTACCTTATTTTTTGATACTGTTAATTATCCATTTGTAGATATTTTCTAAATTTAGTTTAATTCAAAAAGAATTTAATTTTGTTCCTTCCACATTGCAATTTTCCCTATCATGGTCAGGCTAGAATCAAAAATTAAATGGAATGGAGGCGGGGAGGGGAGGATTTTCAAAAGCCACAGACAACACAGAGATTAAAATATATAACCTAAATTTTACAATAAGGTACTATAAAAACCTCATAAAAGAAAAAGAAAAATTCAGATAGCTTCTCTGGTACAAAGAGAGAGCCAAAATATTTTACTTCAGTTTTTCAGATCAAAGGGACACTGTGCCCTTAATCCCTGCAATGTGGAAGGGATAAACTATCTATAATATACCAAGTTCTAGGGCAATTGCTAGATTAGAAAGTAGAACCTGCTATTCTAAGCTTTTGAGATACTGTTTTCTCCTGATTTACCACCTGACTACTTATCACTAGTGCTCTTTTGTTGCCTCTTTGTATGCTGTCTCTGATTCCTTATGTTCTCAGTCCTATGTCATGGGCCATCTTCCCTCTACGTGTTCTTTCTGGGTGTCCTTAGCTTTCAAAGAAGTAGCATATTCCAGATTCTGAGTCAAACCTCATCTTTCTGTGGCAGAAAAAGAAACCTAAAAACTATTTTATATGCTTTCTCATTTATTTTACCGCTTTATATTCTATATGCTAAGTGTAACCTTGCTCAGTGAGCAAAGGTGTATCCTCTATTAGAAATAAGAAAGGACCTATAAGGCAGCAAGTACAGGGTGTAGAGTTAAAGACTTAAGGGTTCAAATTTTATCTGAGACGCCTACTAACTATGTGGCCCTGGGCAAGTTTTTTAACCTGTTTGCCTTAGTTTTTTCAGCTGTGAAGAGGCCTAACAAACAGGACCTAATGTGCAGGATTGTTGTAAAGGTCAAATTAGGTATTATTTTATTTATTAAAATGCTTAGGACAGTGCCTGGCACATAGTAGATGCTCTATAAATATTTATTCTTTCCATTTGACTCCCATCGAACCAGTTGTGTGCTAAAAAAATATATATATATAAAGGAATCTGTGTCTTCTCTCTATCATTTCCTACTTATTCTGTATATATATTTTTGTCTCCTCTATTAAGTTGTGAATTCTTTGAGGGCAAGGATTGTCTTTTGCCTCTTTTTGTATTCCCAGTTAATACAGTGCAAGGTACTAAGTAGATGCTTAATAAATATTGATTGATTGATTGAAATATGAAAGTCACCGACTGCTCTTTTTTTGAGTCCCTATAGATGTCTTTGAAGAAATGAGATATTATCTCCCAGGCATGAATAAATTTCTCTGAGACATCCTTATTTCAGTTGGACAATCTTATCCTAAACCCTTCCCCTTTTTCCTAGGATGCTGCATGCCTTTTATTGCTTGCCCCCTTCTATGATGTAGCCATATGGATTTATAAAATGTATAACTCTAAACTTAAATTTCCCAGCCTTCCCTGATCTCTTGAATTGTTAGAGTTCTTTCCTTCTTCACATGATCATGACTACTTAACTGTTTACATGTTATATGCCTCCCAAATATGCTTCCTTGAGATCAGGGATTATTTTTCATTTTGTCTTTTGGAGTTGCCATGCCTTACAAGTAACTTAATAAACCCTTGTTATATATATTGAATTGAATTGGAAACTACCAAATAAAGTGCTTCTATGATCCCTGAACTTGTTCTTTTTCCATTCCTTTTCTTTCTGTCCTGTAATTTCTGTTTTTCTTAATCTTAACCAAAGATGTTTTTCCTGTTTCTTGTTCTAGTGTCAAAATTCCTGGTTATAGTTCTGCCCTTAGATGTTTCTAGTTATCTCAAGGACTGTCATAGGACTGTCCAAAGTAAATTTTGATTCATTTTAATTTTAATAAATACCAAGACCTTTCCTCCTTTGCAGAAGTGTGGAATGTTTCATATACTCAGACCCAGTTGATAGGTTAGTTTTGCTAAATGTCTTTACTTTGGTTGTTATAAAGCATTCTTTAAGTGTGGGAAATGTTTATTGGGAAATGAAGATGATATAAAAATAAAATATATCAATAAAATTACTTTTTTAAATGTTTTTAAAAGTATCAGAACTTTTAGAAGGCGTTTGGGTGGAATAATGTAATAACTAGTTTATTACTACAAGAATGCTGGGAAACACTGTCTTTGAATGGAAGTCTGCTAAGTGATATTTGTTGTTCTTCTTTCTTCCAACTTCTTTACTTTAGGGATTGGAAGTAGGGGTAGAGAATTGGGAACTGGGACAAGATGGAGGTAACTAGGGAAGAAAGTAGAGAAAGATAACCCTATTTATCTTGAAGGTTTCAGGAACCTTCTTGGAAACATATTAAGATAATGGCCCTGCAACCTCCCTACTCCCAAAAAAAATTTTTTTGAGACTAAAATGGTATAAAGAAGTAGAATGTTAAAGCTCAAAAATGTTACTTGTTTTGTAATTTATTCTTTTTGTTTTGCTTTTCTTTTATAAAATTTTTCTGTTATAGGAAGCTTATTAGATTTCCTTAAAGAAGGAGATGGAAAGTATTTGAAGCTGCCACAACTGGTTGATATGGCTGCACAGGTACTTCTTTATGTATATATCTATAAATGACTTGAAAAGATACCTGAAAGTTAAGAAAATATAGTGTAGAGGAGGACTAATCATAGAATTGAGCCAAGTAGATCCTAGATATCACCTAATCCAACTCTCCTTTGCCTTATAGAGAGAAAACTAAAGCCTAGAGAAGTTAAGTGATTTATCTGGAGTCTTATAGCTGACTAGTGTCAGAACTGGAACTAGGAATCCCAAATGTTCTCTTTCCTAGTCATTTGTGCTTTACACTACATCACTGTCTACTTAAAAATTAAACTAAACTAAATAACAAGGAAAGTTTTAGAACTATATTTAGGGCACCGCTGTACCTGTAAAGAAAAATTCTTAAGTTTTTTTATACATTTTGTTTCGATACAAGAAATATAACTTCCTAACAAACACCTAAATAGCAAACATTTATAAAATTCATTACCAGATTATTAAAAGAAAATAAAGACATGCCCTGCTTTGGTAATGTGGTCCTAATATTGTAGTTGATCAGATTCATTACATCTTCATATTGAATTTATTTACCTTTTGGTAGTCATATATATATATACATACTTTGCTTATTTATGGAATCCATGGACATTAAATTTTCCTATTTTGAAATCTAATTTCATCAGATAAATTATAAAAAGTAAGAAATCAATAATTGCCTTATTTATCATAGACAATATATAAATTATTTAGACATTTGACTCTGTAGTAACAGTGTAAAATAGTAATTTAATGGGTCATTAAAGATGACAGTGTAGTATAATGGAAATGAACATTAGTTTTGAAGTTGGAAGATTTGAGTTCAAGGCAAAGTTTTGCAATTTAATAACTTTATAAACTTAATCTCTTTGATTCTGGGATTCTTATTTAGAATGGAGATGATAGTGCCTGCTATTGAGGGTTTCTGTGAAGTTCAGATGAGATTATGCATGTAAAAGGAAATTTCACTTAGAACTTAGTTCTCCTTTACTGCTTCCAAAGCATTTTCAAACTATAATGCCATATGACAAACCTAATTTGTAGCATCTTAGATACTTCACTTATCTGTGATTTTTGTCAATGTGGCCTTTCCCTTTACATGTAAGAATTTTTCTATTTAATCAATTAGAAAGCGGTTATTAAACAAAAGCTATATATACTAAGCACTGTGGTGGGCTCTAGGGATACAAAAATAGACTGAGGTGGTTCCTGAGTGAGAATTCTTGTAGCCAAAATCACCCTGTGATCAAATTAGTATTGAACCCTTCTAAACTTATCCAGGCTTGTCTTTGAATAATAGATAGACAGTATTTTATTAGATCTTTATTCAAAATTTTTCCAACTTGGTAAAGTAAAGACCCTGTTAAAGCTTGCATTCTGTTGACAAATCCTTCAACAATCTATAAACAGTCATTTCATAATGATGCAACAGAGCAGAACTTTATTATAGAGAATTATTTTGTAGTTTAGCATGTATTTTCATTTACCTTTTTCCTCAACAAAAATGACTTTCTGTTTAGAAGGCTTTATTGTAGAAAACAATAGTAATAATTTTTAAGTTAAAATGAATAATATAGCTAATATGCACTTAAGGATGTTTCTGATTTTTTAATTTATATGGGCAAAAATTGTTTGAGCTCTATATCCCTCATTAGGTATCTTAACTATAGTATTATAATTCAAGGAATTTGATATTCATTGCTGGGTGTGTTAGGTTACTGACATAATAGCCATGCCTGTAGGAATTCTGGAGACATTCCAATACTCTTGTAATCCTTAATAGTTGGAAGATGTATGAACCAATTTTTCATATACATATTCCCAGGGCACATTAGAGCATGTGCTTGGTATCCCCTTTCTATGAATTCATAGTGGTAGTAATAGTTTATCTTCATTGGCTGTGCTTGTGAATGTATAAATAACTAGATATACTAGTTTACTTACAGGTTCTTGACCTGGAATGTACTGATGGGTATCCTTACCCTTCTTCTTTCAAATTTGTATCATCCATTCTTTCCCTGGATTAATGCTGGTATAGTCAAATGACTACTCTAAATGCTAGTATCAGAATCTGTGTCCTTATGAATATAAGTTGAAAGGTGAGCAAAAACTCACTGTGCCAGATCTAGCCCATTTCTAAAAATCCCAATTTTAACCCAATTTTGTTATCATTAAATTGACATTTCTCTCATTGTTTGTTAGAAATACATTTTGAAAGTCATCTAACTTGTCTCTAAATTGTTACTATTTTGGTTTCTTCTCAAGATTGCTGATGGTATGGCATATATTGAAAGAATGAACTATATCCATCGAGATCTTCGAGCAGCTAACATCCTTGTGGGAGATAATCTTGTTTGTAAAATAGCAGATTTTGGATTAGCAAGGCTAATTGAAGACAATGAATACACTGCAAGGCAAGGTAAAACTATTTCTGTTATTTGGTCATATCAGACCCTTTGTGACCCCATATGTAGTTTTCTTGACAAAGGTAGTGGAATAGTTTGCCATTTCCTGCATTTCCTCATTTTACAGA
Organism: Sarcophilus harrisii; assembly: GCF_902635505.1. NCBI lineage: Eukaryota > Metazoa > Chordata > Mammalia > Dasyuromorphia > Dasyuridae > Sarcophilus > Sarcophilus harrisii. Next base: position 494,911,851 of record NC_045426.1, on the reverse strand, counting down.
GGAGGAAACTGAGACAAATGGGATTAAGTGATTTGCCCAAGTTCACACAATTAAGTAAGTGTCTGAGGCCACATTTGAACTCAGGTTTTTCTGTCTCCCGGCCCAGCACTCATTCACTGAGTCATCTAGCTGCCTCAAGGTAAAACTAATATTTAGTAATATTTACATTATTTTAGAATGAATTTGTTTTGAATATTCAAAAGAAATACAAGTAAGTAGAAGTGCTTTGCATAGCAAATACATTTCCATGAGACAGTTAACTCTAAAGTCAGCAATGAGCTTTCTTTTTAAAAATATTTTTGATTTTTTAATGTTATGTAAATATTTACATAACATTAAAAAAATCAATAAAAATATTTTTATTTTTTGCCCATCTCCCAAAGGACCATCTTTTATGACAAAGAATTACTTTTTTTCTGAACTTATTAAAACAAGCATTTGCATAATAAAGCAGAATAGAAAAAAAGAGGATTGTACATAAAACTGCAAATCTATTATGTACAACTTGCTTTTATTTTTCAATATATAATAAATTTATCATATAACTTTTTCCCCTTTTCTCTTCCCCCCAGCTTAGAGATGGCTACCATTAAAACACAAATATGTACATAAATGTAAAGCAAGAATTACTTTTATTTAAATAAAGTTTTAGATTTTTTTTGTTTGTTTCTACATTACTTAAATTTCTCCTCCTTCCTCTTCCAGAAAGTATAAAGAATTTTTTTAAAGAGAAAAAAAGTAACCCAAACTAATCAGAACATCCCCAAAACATAGAAATATATATGCAAGGTTCCCTTTTCATATCTCTTTTTGGAACCATGTTCTTTGCAACCTTGCAATGTTATTTTTCTCCTCCTCCTCCTCTTCTTTCTTCAGAAACATATATATATATATTTCCTTGTCTTTTTTTTTTTTTTTTAACATCACCAATATTTTTTAATATCCCTTAGTGGGAAACAACTCCATATTTTAAAAAATGAAAATTTGAAAGACAAGGAAAAAAAATCAATAAAATTTGTAAATTTCAGAAGTCACAACAAACATCTCTACAAAGGTATGAAGGTGGGAATATCATCCTATAAATCTCTTCTTTAGTTCAGTGATTGATGTTTCTAATTTTGTAACATCCATTTTTGACTAATTTGCTTGAGAGTGTGTGTGTGTGTGTGTGTGTGTGATATTGATCAGATTTGTTATTTAGGAGAAGTACATAACTAGCATCTGAGTGAAAGATGGACTGGATTGGGGAGACATGGCAGGCAGACCAACTTCAGACTATTGCAATAGCCTAGGCATGAAATGATAAAAGCTTGTGTCCTAATGATGGCAGTGTCAAGAGAGTTAGGGTCATGTGTGAGAGATGTTATGGAGATAAAATCAAGGAACATTGATATTAGATAGGGGAGGGAGAGAGAGAAAGTGAAGGGTCAAGATTGACACTGTATTTTAAGCCTGGGTAGCTAGGAGAGTGGTAGAATCTTTAACAATATTAGGGAAGTTCAGAAAAGGAGAGGGTTTGGAAGGAAAATATCTAAAAGACAGTTGGAGGTGGAAATCTGGAGATCATAAATTAGACAATAAATTAAATACATCTGACCTGATGAGATCACAAAATGAAATAATATGGAGTAATGACAGGCAGATTATAGCCTGAGGACCATTGGCCCAACTGTTTTTTAAACTTCAAAGAGCTCAGAGTGTTTTTTTTATACTTTTGAACAAGATTTTATTGTACTTAATTCAATGCAGAATTAATTATTAGCTTGCCAGCCAGATCTGACCAGATTTGGCTCTCAATTTATATAGTTTGCTGACACCTGTCATAAAAGAAGAGACAAGAGAGAAGAACCCTGTAGAATACCCATTATTGGTATATGTCGCCTGGATGAAGTCCAGCACAGGAGACTGAGAAGAAGGGATTGGTATTGTGAGGAGGAAAACTTAAGAGAAACCTAATGAAAAGAGAATATCAAGGACAAGAAAAGAAATTAGGAGTATTAGAGGCTTCAGAGAGGTAGGAAAAGATCATTAGATGTGATAATTAATAAGTCATTAGTAACTTTGGAGAGAACAGTTTTGTTTGAATAATGACTTCAGAAGCCAGACAAAGCTTTTTGAGGATAGAACATAATAGAGGGAGCAGTCTGTTAGAGAAGATAGGATAGAATAGGATTTTTAATTTTTACCATATTGTTTTAATAACGTAATATTTCTTAGAGGAAGTTGTGTAATGGATCAAGTAGTAGACCCTAGTTTGAATCTTGCTTCTGTCACTGATGTGTGATCCTGCATAAATCTTAGCCTCTATTTCCTTATTTATCCCCACCCCATTTAAAATGGGGATGATGATAAATACTTATCTCGAAGGCGTAGGAACATCAAATGAAACAAGACATGTTAAGTGCTTTTTAGTCCTTAAAACTTTATGTAAATGTTTGAATTATTATTGTTAGCATGTGCAGTGCCCAGTGTTAGTTATTAGAGGTGTCCTTCAGAATTTTTTTTGATGTTTTTCGTTTGATTCCATTTTTTAAAAATTGACAGAAGCCTATTTTATCTCCCTTTGAAAAAGAAAGAAAAACAAAATCCTTGTAACAAATATGCTTAGTCAAAGAAAACAGTTCCTGCAATGACCATGTCTTTCTGTATACATGTATTTCATAAAATATGTGTGCCTCAATCTGCTTCTCTTATCTATTACCTCTTGTCAGGAGATAGGTAGCATATTTCATCTTGATGATGCTGATTATGTTTTAAAATTTTTTTTCTTTACATTGTTATCTAATTATTCTTCCTATTTATACAAGTTTCCAAGTTTCTCTGAAAATTTCCCAATCATAATTTCTTACATTTCAGTATTTTTATGTTTTATTCATATACCAAATTTATTTAGCTATATTGTCACAACAAAGAAAATTATATTTTTTGTTGATTAAGTCCATTACCTCTGGTGTCTGGTGTATAACCTGAAAGGTGGTATTGCTGGGGTGGTCATTTGTACATGTGATAATCTTCTGGGCTTAGTTCCAAATTGCTTTCTAGAAGTTTCTTTATACAGCACACAACTAGTCAGTCTCTCTGTATTTCTCCATTATTCCCTTCTTTCCCTTTCTTTTCAGCTTCCTTGCATATTTTATCTTCCTCATTAGAATGTAAGTTTCTTATGGCTATTATTCTTTTATGTATTCTTTAGTGTGGCATGTGGGGCCGTTCCACATGGTCCCAAACAATTTTTCTAGGCTTCATCTTTCCCCAATCCTATCAGTATACCTTGTGCATCAGCACCACTTATATTTCCCAAAACAAATTTTGACCCTTCCAATCTCTTTTATTTATGGAATTAACCACTTTATTTGCCTACTCAACCTTCCTTTGGTTTTTTGCTTTTCTTTCTTATTTTTTTTTCCCCTTTTGGTCTGATTTTTCTTGCACAACAAGACAAATATGAAAATATGTTTAAAAGAATTGCACATACTTAATCTATATTAGATTGCTTGCTGTCTTGGGGAGTGGGGAGTTGAGGGAAGGAGAGAGAAAAATTTGGAACAAAAAAACTTACAAAAATCTTTACATGTATTTATTTACATGGATCTTTTACATGTATTCAGAAAAAAAATACTATTGAAAAGAAAAAATTATTGAAGCATTTATATAGCAAGCATCCTTGTGGGTTTGATCATGTTACTTTGTATGAGTTATTTGTGTGCATTTCTTATTTCTCAGGCTAGATTATAATCTAGGGCAAAGATTTTGTCATTGTATCCTTTTGAGCATATAACACATTGTATTACATATAACGGTAGTTAATATTTGTTGAATTAATTTCTACTTTTTATACAAATTTATTTTTTAAAACATTTATTGATTTTAAGTAATATATCATTCATTTTAGGTGCCAAATTTCCAATCAAGTGGACAGCTCCTGAGGCTGCATTATATGGCCGTTTTACAATTAAATCTGATGTTTGGTCATTTGGAATTCTGCAGACAGAGCTTGTTACAAAGGGTAGAGTGCCATATCCAGGTAAGCATGGTTTTAAAGTCTTGGTTGTTTCATCAATTATTATTGCTGTGTGTATATTAAATTTAGGTATTATATTTTTATTATATGCTGTATCCCTTTATGGAATTTCCCCACATCAGTGAAATCCTAGGACTAAACAAAACATTAGATGAGATTAATCAGTCTTTAAGTCCTCTGTTTGACAGTTAAGACCCTTTAAAATCTGGCCTTAACCTACCTTTTCATTCTTATACATTACTCTCCTTCACATACCCTATGATCCAGTCAAACTTGACCTCCTTATTATTCACACAGAACATTTTTTCACCTTTGATCATACTGTCTTCTGTATCTGGAATGCAGGCCCTTTTTCATTTATATTAACTTCACATATTGGTTCCCTTCACAGCACTAGTCAAACACAACATCAGAACTTGTGATTCATCACCCCAGTTATGCCTCCCAACCCCAAATTGCCTTTATTTAATTTTACATGTTTTATAGATAAGTTTCTAAACTGGTATACCTTCTATGCTTCATCTAGCAAGATGAAAGGGAAAGGGGAAAAAAAAAGGAAGAAAAGCATAAGCATGCATACATAAACCTTTATAGTTTTATAAATCACCAACTATGTGACTCTAGTCTCAACACTCTATCATTGGATTTATATAAAATTTATCTATTCACTACTCTACCAGATACTTCCACGAAATGAAAAACACTATAAAATTTTGCCAAGATTTCACATAACATTTGTTATTTTTCAAAACACAGCCTCATATGATCTAGTTTCTCAAAGATAGACTTTTGCAGGTTCAATTGCACTGCAACAGAATCAGTTTTATTTGAATCTGGATCTGTTGATCAGAATGGCAGATTTTAACTACAACAGCTCTTAAAAGTTATCTACCAATTTTTAAAGGGATGAGATAACTTTATGTAGAAGTAATTCCAACACCAGCAAAATCATAGATCTTTGAAGTATCCTGTTAAAAACCTTCAACAGTCACACACATACACACACAAACTGTATAATGAATAATATGGTTAAACATTTGGACATTTGCTCCAAGTCAGATAATGTAGTTGCTAGTTACTATACATGCCTGTTTCATGGGTTACCAGTTTTCAAGGACTTACACTATAATAAATTATTTTTAATAGCAAAACTTGAAATATTTTTTCTTTGAGGTTTAACATCCTAGAAGTCCTTTAAATATGTAAAGTAGAGCCATTTACTTTTAATACCCATAAAAATATTTTAAAGTCAGGGTTCATAGGCCTATTGAACCCTAGTACCTTTGTAAAAGAATTTTTATTTTTTTGTTATTCTCAATTTTGTAAACACCAATTAATATGTATATTTCTATGAAAAAGCATAAAAATAGAGGGTCATATATAAAACTATAAATTATCTAGCTATATATATAGTTTGCTTTTTAAAAAAATTATAAATTCAACATGTTAGTTTGAAGGCTATCATTGTCTCTCTGAACATCCCTTGAATTCCTTCTGTATATATTTTTTAATTTAACATTTTATTTTCCCCTCAATTATATGTAAAAAGTTTTTTGGGGTTTTTTGTTTGTTTTGCTGAGGCAATTGGGATTAAGTGACTTGCCGAGGGTCACACAGCTAGTAAAGAAGTGTTAAATGTCTGAGATCAGATTTGAACTCAAGTCCTCCTGGCTTCAGGGCTGGTGCTCTATCCACTGTGCCACTTAATTGCCCCTAAAAACAGTTTTTAACATTGATTTGAGCTCCAGATTCTTTCCCCTCCCTACTTTAAATTTGATATGTTATACATGTATAGTCATGCAAAATATTTCCATTATCATATTGTGGGGGAAAAAAAAGAAAGAAAACATTAGATACCTCCCCCCCCACAGTTGCCGTTTCTACAACCCCCCCCCAAAAAAAAAAAAAAACCCAACCCTTAAGAAAAATAAAGAAAATTTTTAAAGTCTGCTTCAGTCTGTATTTAGATAACATCAGAATTTGGGTATAGATAGTATAGAATTTCTGAGTTGTCATTGTATTGCTGAGAGTAATTATGTCATTCACAGTTGATGTTTTTACAATATTGCTGTTATTTTGTAGACAGCACATTTCATTTTACATCAGCTTATGGAATTGTTCCAGATTTTTCCAAGAGCAGCCTGCTCATCATTTCTTATATCACAATAGTATTCTATCACAATCACATACCACAGTTCATTCATCCATTCCACATTTGATGGGCATTCCTTAAATTTCCAATTCTTTACCCCCAAAAAAAGTACTGCTGTAAATTTTTTTTGTACATATAGATCCTTTTCCTTTTAGTTTTGTCTCTTTTAGCATACAGATCTAATGGGTATACATAGTTTTTTATGCCCTTTAGACATATTTCCAAATTGCTTTATAGAGTGGTTGAATCTGTTCACCACTTCACCAATAGTTTGAACCTAGTATTTACAGTAAATCATGATTTTAGATAATACAAATAGGTAAAGATTGCAAAAACTTATTAAAGCATTTTTAAATTTTACTATGGGGTTTAAGTACAGATATCTTATCATATAACTTTCTTTATAACAAAAAGAAAGAACATTAATTTCTACTCAGAAAAAGAGGATAATGGGATCTTACTTTGAAGTCAATAAGGCATATAGCATTCCACAAAATTGTTTATCCTATCTTTGCTTAGACACGCCCTGAAAAGGTATTCTTTGTCCCCAGTGCAGCCAGTCTTATTTATGTTTTTTTTTTTTTTAATTAAATAATTATGCTTTTTGGAGACAGTTATTTTCTGTCAAATAGGAGCTTGAAAAATGACTTAAGAGAAATGGGAAGAAGTGATAATCTTTTTTTAAAAGAGGTGATGGACTCAATATATAGAATGAAACATTCAATTCTGGATATGATGTAACAGAAATTTGTTTTGCTTAATTATTGATATTTGCTATAGAGGTTTTCTTTTTTACTGGAAGAGGTGGGCAGGAGAATAAATAAATGCTTGTTAACTAAAAGAAAAGGTTAATTTAAAATTTATTTTTTAAATGGAAAAGTAACACTTTTATTTTAATGTTTAAAACACTAAACATTTGATCATTTTTATTTTTATTTTTTTATTTTATTTTTATTATTATAGCTTTATATTTACAAGATATATGCATGGGTAATTTTTTAGCATTGACAGTTGCAAAACCTTTTGTTCTAATTTTTCCCTTCCTTCCCCTTACCCCCTCCCCCAGATGGCAGGTTGACCAATACATAAATATTTGATCATTTTAAACAATTTTATTTAGGCTATATTATTTCTACTAAAATCCTACTCTGGTGCTTTGTCATGGCATAAAGCTAATCCTAAATTCTTAGTTTGTGCCAGTAAAAATAAGTGGTATAGTGAATAGGGAGCTGGACCTGGAATCGAGAAAACTCATCTTCCTGAGATCAAATCTGGCCTCTGAAACTTACTAGCTGTATGTATGACCCTGGGCAAGTCACCTGACTTTTAAACCTTATTTTCCTTGTCTATAAAATGAGTTGGAGAAGGAAGTGGCAAAACACTCTAGTATCTTTGTTAAGAAAACTAAATGAAGACAGGATGGATCAGATGTGGCTGAAACAACTAAACAAAAAGAAGATGGCAGTTACCAGTGAGAGATATACAAATTCTAGAAGATCCCTACCAAACCAAAATATGTAGGCAAGATGACTTATTCTTTTGTCTAAGGATTAGCCCACCTAAGTTTAGAGTTTATGTCACTAATAAAAGGTTCATTATCTAGTGATGACTCATGAAACTCTATACTAAGACATAGAAAAGAGCCATAATCTCTATTTATATCCCTGTAATAAATATTTCCTAAAGTACTTCAATATACATTTGTTTTCTGGTAGTGATGATAAGCATCCTTTGTAAACAAAGGCATTTATAGTGAAAATCAGAGTTAATGAGACAAACCAACTTTAATCAAACTCATGGCCCTTGGAATTTTTTAAACAATTGTGATTGAAAATAACTGCCTTGGAAGGATAATGATTTTCCTATCATAGATTAGCATTTCACTTGAAAGATGAATATGACTAAGTTTCATACTTCTGTTGGAGGAAGGATTAGAAGATCTCTGAGGGGGAAGGAAAGAAAAAAACAAGCATTTATTAAGCATCTGTCATTTGCTAGGCTAAAAGTTTTGCAAATAGCTCATTGATAGAATTGTTTGTTGTTTAGTATTCATTCTGGAAGAGGCCTAGTGATATCAGGAAGGTGAGTCTTGACTTGTAAGGGAATTAGATTTAAGTGAGCAGAGCTGTGCAAAATCATCAGTCTAGCTCTTTGCCTTCAGGGTCATCTGAGTCCAATGGCAAGATGATATAGGTCAGGACAAACTGGTGATGACCCCAGATGCAAGGGGAGACCTTTTTAAGCTAAGGTCTTTCCCAGGTCTGTTTGTCTGAGGCAACACCTATCCTAACACTTATTAATACTTCAAACTTTAAATAGTGAAATAGACACGGTGTGGTATAATAAATAAAAAGAAGCATTAGGACAGAAATCAAAAGATTTGGATAAATCAATTAAATTCAGCAGATTTCCTCATCAGCAAAATGATTAAGAAAAAACTACCTCAAACATTCTATCTGCTTCACAGGATGATTATCATGAAAATGAAAAGATTGCTTTATTAGTAAGAACGTCATTAAGTCTGGGTAAAACATTGAAGCGAAAGACAGCCTCGTTTGTCTACTCAAAAGATAAAACCAAATCCAACTCGGAGGAAAACCTTGTGTTTCTGACCAGAACCCAAACAATTGCTGTTTACACGTACTCTTGAGACATCAAAACCCAGACAATGGCCAAGTGAGAGGTTAGGGCTGGGACCTATTGTTGGCTTAGCAGTGAGAGTTTGTAGTGATTTGGACTTAAGGTTTGATCAGATCACTTCATTTGAATTTTTATAGGTTTTGTCAAAGCCTGGTCCAGGCTTTGAAATCATAAATGAAACCATATGAGGGGAGAAAAAAAGTTAATTAGCCCAATTTTAAAAAGAAATAATAGTATAAATAGGGAAGAAAAAAATAAAAAGAAAAATGTAGCCTCAAATCCAAGATACTACCTGAAGAAACTTTGTAAAGTTCCCCTGTATGAACCTTTAAGATTCTTTCTAAAAAAAATTAGCAACATCACACCTGCTCCAATTCAATGTGATGCTTTAAATTTAAATTGGCACAAAAATTAGGATATTAATAATCATTTTTTAAACCTATTTATTAAGAGATACTGCAGAGTTTCATTAAGTATATGTAATTTTCATGTTTATTTACAAGTCATTTCAGTTGTGTCTGACTCTGTGACTCCATTTGGTTTTTCTCAGCAAAGGTACTAGAGTGCTTGGCCATTCTTCTCTAGCTCATTTACATATGAGAAAATTGGGGTAAACAGGGTAAAGTGACTTGTATGAGGTTACACAGCTAGTAAGTGTCTGAGGCTGGATTTGATCCCACAAAGAAGAGTTCCTAATTCTGGGCCCTGCAATGTATAAATTGTGCCACCTAGGTGCCCCTAGTAGGATCCTAGAATTACTATCACTTGTAATTACATCGTGATTATGTCAAGAAGTCATAGGATCCTTAAGATATTAGATGTTTTTTCTCAGAACAATAATCAGGCTCTTCATAAAATGATTTATTATATTTATTTTCTTATTAATAAGCAACATTTTAGATATCAATGATAGTTTCAAATTATTTTCATATATATTACTCTTTCTTTTCATCTTCA